>NW_006400006.1:2740789-2780532 GCF_000299155.1 Elephantulus edwardii
CAAGTATAGGTTTTGCATTAGCACGACTAAATGTTCTGGGATTCCCATTCTTCTCAGAGTCAGCCACAGTTTGTTATGATCCACGCAGTCAAATGCTTTTGCATAATCAATGAAACACAGATAGATATTCTTCTGGTATTCTCTGCTCTCAGCTAAGATCCATCTAACATCAGCTACAATATCCCTAGTACCACGACCCCTTCTAAACCCAGCCTTCTGAGCTGCTATTAGCAAGATAAAATTCAAGCAGAATCTTTCATACCTCTTCCCTGGCTCTGTTTATTTTTCTCTAACTTCCAGTTTATTCTATTTGGTTATGTGATCCCCCCCCCTTAGTTTATTTCATTAGTTCTTCTCCATCAGTCTGCTCCATAATTTCATTATTTCTTGAAATTTTTGTCTTTTCTGTTCAATCTTCTTTTATTCTTATGGGTGTAGGGTAGGGTTTTCAATGGCTGACCTTCTTCACAGTAGTCTTTTCATGGGAGGTGCCACTGAAATAAAACTTTGAAACTTTTAGCTAAAAGTTGAGCACATTAGCCATTTGCCCCTTTCAGAAATTATGCAGTGTCCTATGACAGATAGACAGCCAGCCTGTCTCTGTCAGAACAGCACTCATTCATAGCTTCCCCATGTGTTACGGAGAGGAACTGCTTCATAGGGTTTTCCTGGACTTTTAATCTTTACAGAGCAGACCACCAGCAACCCTTTCTTCCTTAGCACTGCTAGGTGTGCCCAACAATCTAAAAGTGAGTGGTTTGAAATCACCCCTGCTCTAGGGAGAAGAGTGGGAAACCCCCTCTCATGAGATTTAAAGCCTTTAGAAACCTCACTAGAGAGTCAGTTACTAGTTGGATCCAATTTGATGACACTTAACAACTTGTGTGTGTCACTGATTTTGCTTCTCTAGAGAAGCCTAGGAGAGCAGGGCAACAGGAAAGGTGAGCTGAGACTTGTGTTTCACTCAAAGTTAGATCAAAATGTGGTCTGATTTCCCATACTAGGAATATAGTCCTTTAGGTGTCTGAAGATAACAGGAGATCAAAATGTCCACAATTTGATAGGTGATATATTTGATTTTCTTGGTGAACCAGACATACTTGGAAAAAATGTCCCGGGCAATGACACTAAATGAATGTTTAATGGCTTTGATGGTGAAGTATTTCCACTTAGAGAATATGTGGGGTTTAACTCAGGTGGAAGAGCTGAGTGAAGATCATGATACTCTGACAGCCCGTTGCACTTGGCTGAAGAGGATATTCCTCAGTACTGTTGCTTGGGTTCTCTACACCACTAAACAATGAACTTGTGCTCTGCCTTCTCTGATTTTGTTGTTGTTGTTATGATTTACTGTGTAGTGTTCGTGTATTAAATTTTCAAAATGCCAACAAAGGAGAGACTACAAGGCAGGCTGGGCAGCTAATGCTTAAGCACTAGTTCTTAAAAATCACAAGTTTATTGTCATTTGGTTAATATGTTGTTGTTGTTGATTGCTGTTGAGTCAAGGTTGCCTCATAGTGACTCTATGAACAAAAGACCTAATGCCTTTCCATAGTTATCATTGTTTCTCTAAGTTCATAGAGTTTCCAGAGGCATATGGTTTGGGAAGTGCATACTACTGCTGCTTCCCAACCTGTTTTACAACTGGGAGCTCCACCAAATACTAACTACATTAGGAAACCAATATGGTACTTGATACCCCAATGGCACAAGGTTCAGCATCACAGCAAACTCAGGTTACCACATACAGCACATTGACAAAGAGTGATGTGAAAAGTGGAAGGATGTTCCTCCGATATAATAGCAATAGCACTAGGCTTAGCAGTGGTTAAGTGCTGTTGAGTTGAATATGACTCAGAATAAGCTTTGCACAAAAGACCTGAACTCTAATCTATAATTAATTAACTTCATTTCTGTACATTTATAAGAGAGTTTGTAGAGTTTCCATAGGCATCTAGCTTAGGAAGTTGATGCCACTCCTGCTTCCCAATAAGAATCAATCTGGAAGCTCATCCAAACACTATACATAATGATTAACCATTATGGTATTTGACACGACTATGGAATACTGTACAGCATCACATATGGAATGTAAAATAAATAGCAAATAACAACAAAACATACAAAGTAATTTTCTGTCAATTCCATGTAATCAATGGAAGCTTACAAAACATTTTCCTCAAAATTCATACCCGCAGCTAACGTAAATGCAGTTCAATCACAATGGAATATACAAATGGAATTGGATCTCATTCACTCTTTCCTTCTGATTTTGCTTTAATTAAATCTGTTATTTACTACTAAGCTATTTCTCATTCTTACACTATTATCTGACTCTTGATTAATCATTAAGCTGAATCTTTTTTTATTTTCAAAATAGACATAACAGATTTTTAAGTTTGTTTTCGTTGGTTAGATTTCGAGTACAACTCATAGCGACCCTATGAACAAAAGACCTGAACCCTGTTCTATCCTGTGCCATCCTCACACTTCCTGACACACAAAAGCCTATTGCAGCAGTCATCTTGTCAATCCACCTGGTTGAGAGTCTTACTCTCCTTTGCCAACTCTCTACCCTTCCCACCATCATGTCCTTCTTCAAGGACACCTCCTAGCAATGTGCCCAAAGTATATGAGGTGAAGTCTCATCATTCTTGCCTCCAAAGAGCACTCTGGCTGCACCCTCTCCAAGATATATCTGTTTGTTCTCCTTGCCATTAGTGGAGTGTTCAGTGCTCTTCTCCAACACCACAGCTCCTTAACACCATTTTCTTCATTGTTTTGGTTTTTATTGTTTTTGTTTTTGGGTTTTTTTTACATCAATATTAATTTATTCCTGAATTGTTTATCAACACTTTTTCATGTTAATCGTTGATCTCAGTTCTATTTCTATATTTTTTTCTACTTATTTACAAAACTCTAGTACAAATTTGAGCACCTTCTTTCAATTTCCTTCACCCACCCCATTAACTTGTACAACCCAATGATTAACCCCTCCTCCCTTTGTACATCCACATCCCTCTGCTTTCAGCCTCTCCCACTCCTCCCGAATCTTTATACTCATTCTACAATAACAGTTTTATATAATATTTATCCTTGTAGGGCTGCGTTAGTTCACTCAGCATGATGCTCTCCAGTTCTTGCCAAGTTAGGTAATAATTTACAAAGTTATTGCTCCTACATGCTGCATAGTATTCCATTGTGTGAAAGTACCATAATTTCTCAATCCATTCAATTGTGATTGGACATTTGGACTGTTTCCATGTTCTTGTGATGGTGAACAATGCTGCTATGAACATTGGTGTACAAATCTCCATTTGTGCTTCAGTTCTTATTTTCTTAGGGTATATTCCAAGTAGTGGAATAGCTGGGTCATATGGAATTTCTATGTTCAGCTTTTTGAGGAAGTGCCAAACTGCCTTCCAGAATGATTGTACCATTTTGCAATCCCACAATGTGTATGAGCTCCTTTCTCCCCACATTCTCTCCAAAATTTATTACTTGCTGCCTTGTTAAAATTTGCCACTATTATTGGAGCGAGATGGTACCTCATTGTGGTTTTGATTGTCATCTCTCTTATTGCCAGTGATTTGGAGCATTTCTTCATGTGTCTGTTTACCATTTGAATATCTTCTTCTGTGAATATTCTTTTTATGTCTTTTGCCCATTTTTTAATTGGGATATCAGTCTTTTTCTTGTGGAGGCCAAGGAGTATTCTGTAAACTTTCGTTATAAGACTCTTGTCTGAGATGGTATTACCAAATGTTTGTTAACATTTGTAGAAAATTTCCTTGAAACAAATGATAATGAAAATATAACTTACCAAAACTTCTGGGACAGAGCTAAGGCATTCCTCAGGGGGCAGTTCATAGCAATAGGCACACACATATAAAAGGAAGAAAGGAGAAGAATCAATGCTCTAACTCAGTACCTTCAGCAAATAGAAAAAGATCAACAATCTAATCCTACCGCCTCTAGAGGAAAAGAAATGACAAGGAAAAGAGCTAAAATAAATGAGATAGAAAACAGGAAAAACAGTTGAAACCATCAATAACACCAGGAGCTGGTTTTTCAAAAGGGTCAATAAAACTGACAAACCACTGGCAACATTAACAAAAGAAAAAGAAAGACAAAACAGATAACTCGATTAAGAAATGACAGAGGTGGCATCACAACAGAACCAGAAGAAATGAAATTGATAATATCAGAATACTATGAAAAGCTACACTTTGATAAATTCAAAAACCTAGAGGAATTGGACAAATTTTTTGGAACACCTCCCCTGCCCAGATTGACAAGGACAGATATAGAGCACTTGAGCTGACCCATCATAAGAGAAGAAATTGAAAAGGTCATAAAAGACTTCTCCATAAGAAAAGTCCTGGACCAGATGGCTTCACAGCTGAATTCAACCAAATATTCAGAGTGTATTTAGCACCCATTCTAGATAAATTATTTCAAAAAATTGAAAAAGAAGGAATACTTACAGAGTCATTCTATGAAGCAATCATAACCCTAATACCCAAACCAGGCAAAGATATTATCAAGAAGGAAAACTACAGACTAATATCTCTGATGAATATAGATGCAAAAATCCTTAACAAAATCCTAGCCAATATAATCCAAATGCATATTAAAAAAAATCACTATGACCAAGTGGGTTCATAACAGGTATGCAGGGATGGTTCAACATAAGAAAAAACAATCAATGTAATTCACTATATTAACAAAGTAAATAACAAGAACCTTATGATCTTAGCAATTGATGTAGAAAGGCATTTGACAAAATCCAACAACGCTTTATGATAAAAACCCTCACCAAAATTTGAATAGAAGGTAATGTCCTCAACATAGTGAAAAGTATATAGGCAAAACTAAGAGCCAACATCATTCTCAATGGAAAAAAACTAAACACATTTTCCTTGCAAACACGGACCAGACAAGGATGAGCACTGTCACCACTTCTTGTATTGGAAGTGCTTGCTAGGGCAATACGACAAGAGAAGGAAATAAAAGGCATTCAGATTGGCAAAGAAATGATTAAACTGTCACTATATGCAGATGATATGATAGTGAACACAAAAAAATCCCAAAGACTCAACCAAAACCCCCCCTGTTAGAGTTAATAGGTCAATTTAGTAGAGTGACAGGACATAAGATCAATATCCAAAAATCAATAGGATTCCTTTACAGTAACAAAGAGAACTCAGAGAAGGAAATAAAGAAAGCAAAACTATTTACAATAGCCAACCACAAATTGAAATACTTGGGAGTGAACGTAACTAGAGATACAAGAGACCTAGACAAAGAAAACTGGAGTATTTCTGCAAGGCACAGTAAAAGACCCAAAGAAATGGAAAAATGTGCTTTATTCACAGATAGGAAGATTCAATATGGTGAAAATGACAATCCTACCAAAAGCAGTCTACATGTTCAATGCAATCCCAATCCAGATACCAAATTCATTTTTCAAGAAGCTTGAAAGGGAAATTGTCAAATTTATTTGGAGAGGCAAGAGACCCTGAATAACCAAACACTTCTGAGAAACAAAAATGAGGTTAGAGGCACAGCACTCCCTGACCTCTAAACCTACTACTCAGCAGTGGTAACCAAAACAGTATGGTACTGGTGCAATGACAGGCACATAGACCAATGGAACAGAATTGAGAACCCAGAAATAGACCCAGCTATTTATGGTCAACTGATATTCGACAAGGAAACAAAAGCTATTAAATGGGGACATAGTAATCTCTTAACAATTGGTGCTAGAAAAACTGGACTTCCATCTGCAGAAAGCTGAAACAGGATCCACATCTCACACCATACACAAAAACCAACTCAACGTGGATCAGAGACCTGGGAGTAAAGCCCAAAACCATAGTGTTCATAGGAGACAAACTGGGGTCAAGCTTAAAAGTGCTAGGCCAAGGGACAAAGAGACTGCCAAATACAACCAGAAATGTACAATCTAAAAAGGAATAAATCGATGAAGGGACCTTCTAAAGATTAAGTCCCTGTGCAGATCAAAAACTTTTTCCAATGGGGTGAAAAGAAAATCTACAGACTGGAAACAAACATTTAGTAGTAACATTGCTTCCTTAAAGACATTTACCAGAACAGTAATTCAACTTTTAATGTATGATTTTTGTAGATGTAGATTTTAATGAGATAAGTACTCCCCAATGATAAATTTTAATCTGCAAATGTGGTGTTTATTTAATGCACATTTGGGAAGATATATGCTCTTTTTGTTGATTGCCTTAGAGAATGAAGTTCAAGAACGACTCATAGAGACCCTATGAACTAAAGGCCTAAAGCCCTTCTGCAACTATTGACATTTATCTAAGATCATAGAGTTTCTGGAGGCATGTTGTTTACGAAGTGGATTCCTTTCTTCTACCTCACTGTTATCCATTGTTTCTGACTCATCTTGACCCTCCATCAGGTTTCTGAGGCTGTAAACCTTAGTGGGAGGAGACTACTCATTTCTCCCTGCAGTACTCCTGGTGAGTTTTAACCACAAAAGACACATGGCCTTGGAATTGGCATCACAACTCACTGTAAACCATAGCACCAGAGCTCCCTTTACATATTGTAGCACACCATTATATACTATTTTAAATTTATGGATAAAATATTTTCAAAGGACAGGAATATTAAAGGTAACATTATAACAATAGTATATAATTAGACTATAATACATTTTGAAAATTCTGAATTTTAATACCTTTTATTTTGTGAGAAAAATTTCTATTTAGAATTAGCCAGCTGGACTCAGTTTAGATGATCTCAATTTTGTTGGCAATAACCAAATGATCCTAGTCAGGAGCAAGTCAAACATAGGCCTTCTGCTCTCCTTCAGGCCTAATCAAGGTGTTGACTTTGGCCACATCAATGTCATAGAGTTTCTTTACAGCTTGTTTAGTTTGGTGTTTTTGGCCTTGACATACATAACAAACACAAGTGTGTTGTTACCTTCTATCTACTTTATGGCTGACTCAGTGGCCAGGAGAAACTTGATGATGGCATAGTGGTCAAGCTTATTTCTCCTGGGGTTGTTCTTCTGGGGTATTTGGGCTGCCTTTGGAGTCTCAGCATTTTAGGCTGCCAGAAGGTGGGTAACATGCAGATCTTTTTTTTTTTTTTCTTTTTTTTTTGCTGTGGATGCCCTTGAAGACTGCATTCTTGGTGTTTTTGCTATCATTTATTTAGTTGCAAGTTTATATAATTCATTACTGTTTAACAACAGTAATATTTGTTGTGTGTGACGTCTTTGCAAATTTAATTCTTGGCTATTGTGGGTGCCAGTTTCAGACCACCTGAAGAAGCTTGAATGAGATAAAGAAGTGTAATGCAACAGCACTCCTTCCAAGCTACTGATCCTCTTCCTTGGGACTGTTTCGTGTGTGGCCTCCATTCTGTCCTCTCTGATGTCCTTGTGCCCCCATTGACCCATTTCCCACACTGCAGTCAGGATGATCTAACACAACTGTGTTAGACCATAAAATTGTATCTCCTAGGTATTGTGTAGAATCTATTTCAACCCACAGCTACCATATGATAGTGATAGAATACAATCATCTCACAGAGGCAATCTTGATTACACTCTTTACAGAGGCAGATCACCAAGTCTATTTGTTGACTGAGTTCAAACCACAAACTTTTCAATTAGCACTCTAACACTTACTCATGTGTGTCACCATTGTCCCTGATTGTTAGATCCCAGCACTACTCTTTCTAAAGTTGTCTGGGAGCCTCTCCTCTCACTTGGAATTAAACTTCACCTTGCTTTTACCTCGGCTTCTTTGGTTTGATTTCAACAACTTCTATGTCCTATTACTATTAATTATCACTCCCACCAATTTCCTCCCACCTCATTGGCCTCTTTGAAATTCTTCCCTTCCTCAACATACACAAAACTCTGCTTTAATGTTCTTACATTTGCTATCTCATCCTGTCATTCAAAGATTCTTCAACCTGTACACTCCCCAACTTTGCTCATTTCTTATCCAATCTTTTCATCTCAAAGATTTCTTTTCTTGCTATCTCATAAAAAATAATATACTCTAACTTTTTAGTCTGTCTGTTTTCTCTCTTCTTTCCTTATACCTCTTTGGTCTTGACAGAATGCATCAACACTTATTATGTTACATATTTATGTGTTTCTCTTCTTCCTGATAAGGGCTTGTGTCACAATAAGAAGGAATAACTTTATTCATTGTCATATCCCCAGAGCCAAGAAAACTATTTGACAAGAGCATATAAATATTTATTGAATGCATAAATAACTCTTAATTATAATTTACTTTGAAATTTATTTATTCTAGGTGATGTCCTCTTGTATGTTCCCAGCTTAAGTCTGTTCAGTGGACCAAAGACAAAGTATAGTGGAGATCAATTGGTAGAGTATTTTTATTAAGAAAGACTCAGGTTCATAGTCACAGAAAGTTATCCTATGAACAGGTACCAACCTTTATTTCATTCCACTGTTAACTTATACATTTATACTTTAAAAATCTTTAATATTTTAATCTATAAGTTGCTAAAATTAATAAAAATCAATTACATACCTATTAAGTAATATTAGTATTACTACCAATTAGTAGCATCAGGATGGATGGCGAAGAGATTGAGATTGTTCACAGCTTCAATTTGCTTGGCTCCACAGTCAACACTCTTGGCACCAGCAGCCAGGAAATAAAAAAAAATGTATTGCGATGGGAAAGTATGCTGTTAGGGACCTCTCTTAAAGTACTTAAGAGCAACGGTGTCTCTTTGAAGACGAAGGTGAGCCTGATACAGGCCATGATCTTTGCAATCACTTGTTATGCATCAGAGATCTGGACAGTGACTAGGGAGGACAGAAGGAGAATTGACGCCTTTGAGCTGTGGTGCTGGAGAAGAGTATTGAATGCACCATGGACTGCCAAGAAAACAAACAGATTCATCCTAGAGAGGGTTAAACCAGGCTAGTCCTTGGAGGCAAAGATTCTGGGGCTTCGTCTGACATACTTTGGACATATTGCAAGGAGAGACAGGTCTTTGGAGAGGGACATCATGCTGGGTAGAGTAGAGGGACAGCGCAAGAAGGGAAGACCCTCTATGAGGTGGATTGATTTAGTGACTGGGGTAATCGGGATGGGTGTGTCAGAGGCAATGTGATTGGCACAGGATAGAGCGGGGTTTAGGGATTTTGTACATAGGGCCGCTATGAGTCGCAAGCGAATCGACGGCACATAACAACAGCAACAACAATATAATAATATAATCTTAAATATATTTTAAAACTTTATGCCTCACAATGTTGTTTTCTTCATTGCTTCAATAATATTATTTTTTCTTTTTTGGCGAACAGTCTTTATTTGGAAATAAAAGAGGGAAAGAAGATGGGAGCATAGAAGCAGTGTAGGAGAGAGACGGCTACAATAGGGAGAACTGATGACTCAGAGAAATGGCAATTTTTTAAAAAGTATATATGAGAACTATTTTTCTTCCTTATCCCTCATTTCTCATCTCTGTTAATACTTCAAGATTGATTCTATCTGTGTAGGAACCTTTCGTTACTTAACTTTTCATGTTGCTGTTATGTGTCATCTAGTTGGGATCAATTTATAGCTGAGTCTCGAAGCAAGTTTTCAAAAGCTGTAAATCACATGGAAAGAAAATTGCCATTTTTCTGCTCTGCAGCAGTGTAGTTTCCAACCATTTGCTTGTGGATTTGTAGTGCAGCTCCTTACGATTGTTGTTGTTATTGAGTACCATCAAGTTGGAACAAATGCTTACTTTACCCTCCCAACAGGTTTTCAGAGGGAGTGAATCACAAGAGAGGAGATTGCCCATCTTTTTCCATCAGAGAAGCTGGTGGATTTGAACTGAGTACCTCTACATGGCTGCACAATTCCTTACCACTAAAGCCACCAGGGCCCTTTTACCACTAGTATCCTTGCCACTAGGTCACCATAACGGTCCTTTAGTGCAGACTTATGATGCTGAACATAATAAATTTTAGTTGTTTCCAGGTTGTGCAGTATTTCATAAATTCATGAAAATTCTTTAATGATGCAAAATACTTCACTGTGTGAATTTACTACAATGTATTTGGACATTCTTCCATTGATAGACAATTTAGTTATTTCCAACTCTTTGGTATTATAAATAGTCTGCAGTAAACGTAGATTTGAGTATGCCAATTTGTGTTACAGGTCTTATTTCTTTGAGACAGATACTTAGTAATGGGATTGTTGGATAAAATTGTATTTTTATTGTCAACTTTAAAAGGAAAGACCATATAGTTTGCATTTGTTTTTCATCTCCCTGAAAGAAAAGAAGATACACAACTGTGATTTTAAAACAAAGAAACAAGTAAAAAAACAAGTTATAAGTTGACTTCAACTTGGTGATGATCTCACATTGTCAACAGAGCAGTATATAAATGTGATTTGTTGCCTTCTTGCAAATAAATGACCAGACTTTTCTTCTGAAGCGCATCTGTTTGGACACCAGCTACCAGCCTTTTGGATACCAAGTGAGTCCATTAACAGCACTATTTAGTGACTCTGGCTAGTTTTAATAAAGGAGAACATCACCGTTTATTGAGATTAGGTCTGTGCATCTGTAAAGATATTTCAAACAAAGTAGGACAAATGAAAGGAGGTAAATAAATTGGGAATGTTAAATATGAGAATAATGTTTCCATACTCTGACTCAGAACCATAGTGCAGTGGTTAAGCACTGACTACTAACCAAAAGATTGGTGGTCCAAACCCACCACCCGATCCAGAGTATAGAGGGGTGGTAGTCAGCTTTCATATGGTTGCTAGCTTAAGAAACTCTTTGGCAGTTTTATCCTAGTGGCCTAACATGTAGGGAGTTGTGCTGCCAACTCAAAGGTGGACAGTTTGAATCCACCTGCTGCTCTGAGGGAGAAAGATGGGCAACCTCCTTCTCATGCAATTAACAGCCTCTAAAAACGTGTGGGAGGCTCAGTTATGAGTCAGTTCTGACTCAACGGTAATGGGACAGAGAGGTCACTATGAGTCACAATCAACCCAGCAAGGCATTTTTTTATAACCTGGACATGAAATTAAGTCAAAGAAAATACATAACAGGTAATTAAAACTCATTTTGGTTATGACTTCTATAAAAGTGTTGGTAGACAGCCTTTTCAGACACATACATTTCTTGTTCTAAGTTCTAGTAAAGCTAAATTATCCTCAAGGTGGTCTCACATTTAGAAAGATGACTTTTTTTTTTAACCTATGAACTGGAAACAAAAGAAGAATAAGAGAAAGCAAGCAAAGCTACTCCTCACCCTTCCACTCATTTCTATAACAGCATATGATCATGATGTTAAGAAGTAATTGATCTAAACTTTAAACTCTACATTATTGACTAAAGGTTTTCACCCTAGGCTTAAGCTTCTCTATTTATGATGTGGTGACATAGAACTTACATCAACAGAAACATTTATCATGTTTGCATTCTCAGAAACTGGATAATTTTTGAACACTTCTATTATTAATTTTAAGGGTATGCTCCATCAACTAGCTTAAAAAATATATTAAATTTGAATTTCTATGAAAACAGAAATATTTTCTCAAGACTTTAAAGATGCTTGGGTTGACCAGAAAAAATTATATTATTGTCCAGTGACAGAAATGTAAGTTTTTCAAAGAGTATTTCTGTTGATATCTTCAAATGTACTTAATTAATGATTTTCCATAGTGATGCTCAAGTCACCAATGCTTAAGAATTTCTAAAGGCAGCTTGATCTTTCCAAGAAGCCACCTCTTAAATGTGGCCAGCCAGATCTTGCCCAAGGGCGGATCTGATGGTCTTGGCAAAGCTCAGGGCTGCGTAGTGACTCTCCAGCCAATGTTCTTGCCTGAAAGCACAAAGAAACTGAAGGTTCGTCTCCCAGAGGATAGAGGAAGCTGTAGCTCTGACTGGATAAAATTGGATTTTATTGGGTAATGCTTCAAAGCCTTCACTTTGCATTTTTGCTAACAAAGCTGAACATTCAGCCAAATACTGGAAAGGAAATACTCTGGCATAATGAAACAGCAGAGGAGGCTGGGAAGGAGGAGAGCCAAGCCAAGAAGGACAAAATAAAAGGGACACACTCCAGAAGGAGAAGAGAAAGAGAAAACTGTTCCTAGCACAATAGTTACACTCTCCTCGTCCCATAGCCAGACTCTTAGTGCACAAATTCTTCTATCAGTTTTAAGCTTGAAATTTTGAATATGTGAATTTAGACCTTCATGGTATGTTTTAAAAAGACTCTCCGAACCTTCTGCGACAATCCACACTTCTAATACAAATTGGCATTTATCATGTCATAGGCATTGCGAGTGGAGATCACGTGAGGGTTTTTTGCCCCTGTGTGAAAACTGAACGACATTAGTTCAGTGTCCATGCGATGACAAGGTAGGTGTTCTGAAGAAATATTCCTTTCAGAACCAATCATCTTTGGAAATACAGGTCTGGGAGTATTTTAAGCTCCAGAATATGATGGAAGGGGGAGCAAATCTACTTGTTTATCTGGTGCTAGGATAAGTTTATTTATACTGTATTGATTTTTCCATAAACTCTGCTGCTTCCTGAAAAACTCAGTCTATTTGATCATGTGAAGCCACACCTCCCCTCCTCTGAAAACCCCCATCTGATTGTACTATTTAAAAATCACTGAGGACGGTGGGAGAAACAACAGAGGAAGCCAGCTTGAAAAGGATGGAGGACAGTACAGAACTGAGGAGAAATTGCTTGTCCAGGGCAGAAATGGAGGCCTGAATGAACTGATTTCACTGGCCTCTTCACACTGATTGTTTTTGTCAGCAATGATTCCTGTGATAGTTAATGTTTATGTGCAAGTCTGGCTATTCATGATTGTCTGGTTTAGCAGTTATTCCTCAATGAGAGCTCATGTAATATAATCACTTCCCTGATAAGATCTGTCATGACAAAACCATCAGTTGAAAGAGGTTTCCTTGGAGGTTTTACCTGGCTTGAAAATACATGTGGACATTCTAGAGACGCTTTTTTGCTTTTTGCTCACTTTAGACCTCACATCTGATACCTGGCTAATCATATATGACTTCCACTTATTTCAGGTTGAGTCACTGGTCTGCCATACTACCTGCTGCGCATGAAACTTGTCAGGCTTTGTAGACAACACCTTGCCATCTGAGCTTGGATTCCTTAACCCTTATGTGAGTCAGAGTTGTGATTTACAGTCCCTGCAAGAGGATGAGCCATTTCCTTGAGATAAATCTCTCTCTCCTTCTGTTTCTCTCTCTTTGAGTACAGGGCAATTATTTTTAAAGCATATAGCTGACTCAATGTTGTCATAAAGTTATAGAGTTTAAAGGAATTGGATCACCTACTAAGTCTCTTTCTGTTTTCAGGTATATGGAGAAAAGAAACGTCTTAAAGTTTTATACAAACTTTCCAGTAAAGGAGACTAGATATTACCCTTGGAAACAATAGCAAAACCTTTCGTAATTTTTCCAAGTCCATACACATTTACTGCAAAATTAAACTCTCCCAGGGGTACAGAAAGAAATAGGAAATATTCCAGTAAGTTTTCATTTAAAGCACTTATTGAGTGTCTACAATGTACTAGGATACTTTTGGGTCAACAAAGATACTAGAGTGAAAAAAATGTAAGACCTAGTTGCTACCTTCAGGGTTTTATATCCATGTAGAAGAAACAGACATTTAAAAAAAGATATTTAATATTAAAAATAGACAGTGAAAATGCTATGATTAAAATTAAAGCAGGGTATGACAACAAAAATAGAAGCAGTAAAAGTCAAAATAGATAAATTCAACCTCATAAAAATGAAATGCTTTTGTTCTTCAAAGGACTATATCACCAAAGTGAAAAGGCAGCTCCCTACAGATGATGAAAAGAAAGCTCAGGAGCCATATATTTAATAAAGAGCTAATATCTAAAGTATACAAAATATCAAAACAAAATAACTCCCATCAAAAAAAAATCTAGAACTTAACAAAAGACAAATAATCGGATAAAAAAAATGAAAAAGAACAAGCATTTCACCAGAAGATATTCTAGTAGTCAACACAAACATAAAAATTTGTTGAAGGCCATAAGACTTTATTGTTCTTGCAGGCAATAGAGTCAAGTATGAGTACAACCACAGTGATTTTATGTATAGCTCTGAACCCTGACCTATCCTGTACCATCCTCATCCTCTCTGACTTAGTTAAGCCCATTGTTGCAGTCACTGTGTTAGTTCACATTGTTAAAGGGTCTTCTTCTTTTTGTCTTACCTTCCACCTTTCCTAGTATGATGTTCCTTTCCAAGGAATACCCTCTCCTAGCAACATGCAGAAAATAAGTTTGTGAGATGAAGCTTCAACATCCTTGCCTCCAAAGAACACTCTGGCTGCACCTTCTCCAAGACATATCTGTGTGTTCTTTTAGTAGTCCATAGATTATACAGTCCTATTCTCCAGAACTCAATGGCATCAACTATTCCTCTGTTATATACGTTTTTGTTTTGTTTTCAAGCTTTCAAACTTGTAATGATTGAAAATATCATGGCTTGAATCAAGTGCACCTTATTTTTCAAACCAGTATCATTGCTCCTCAGTACATTGGAGAAGTCACAGTAGATTTTCCCAGTGCAATACATCTTTTGACTTCTTGACTGTTACCACGAAAGGTGTGGGGGAAAAACATGCTGAGCCAGATAAGTAATTTCCAAAAGGACAAATCCTGTATGTTTTTACATGTATGATAGAGAAAGAAATTTTTATTAATAGCTGCCACATGTGAGAGGGAGGGGAAAAGGGGAGTTTTTCCCTAGGGCAACGAATCTATTAAATTATCTGAAAAAAAAATAACAATAATGGCAGCACAATTTAAAGAATGTAACCCATTTCACTTAATTATACCTGAAGAAATCGTTATCTCGGTGGATGGTTTGTTGTGTACATTTTCACATAATTAAAAAACAAATGAAAACAAAATGAGCTATCAGGGGAAAGAGAAACAAATTTTAATAGAAGGGCTCAGGTAGATTCTCCTGGCAAAATAAAATTTAAACAAGAAACAAGAACTGAAGATGTTAGAATGAATAAATTGCATTCTAGGGACGAGGAATAAATGTCAAAAGTGAACATGCATGAAAGAAATGGTGCATTAAGCAGAGTTTGGATATTTCTTGAAGGTATCAGATAAGGAGAAGTTCTCTTTCTCTCCCTCTCTCTCTTTCTCTGCCATTAAGTGGTAACCAACTCAGAGCTGATTCTTAAATGGGTTTTCAGAGACTGTTAATCACATGGGAAGAGACTGCCCATCTTTTTCCCATGTACAGCTGCTGGAGTTGAGCCACTAGAGGGTGCCACTCTGGAGTTACCAACAAAACTCCCTGTGGGCTACGCTACCAGAACTCCTAAAGAGGCAACTGTTGTTGTTATGAGCCATCCAGACAGAAACAACTCATAACTGACTCTCTGGTGGATTTTCAAAGGCAGTAAATCACATAAGAGGAGATCAAACGAGTTATTCCCATTAAGCAGCTGGAAGATTTGAACTGGCTGTCTTTGGGTGGGCTGTACAAATACATACCACGAAGCCACTAGAGCTCTCTGAAGAAGAAACTAGAGCTGTGTTTTAACCAGTTAAACCAGCTGTGTTTAGCCATATTCAGTGGTATGGATAGGAAAACGGCAGATAGAGGTCAAGAACTTCTTTTATACAGTGTCAACCAGAAATCTTTACCCTTCCCTCTAACATACTTATTGTGTGTCTAAAATGATTCCGTTAAAACACTCAGTTTGAATATAAATTCTAGTAGACTCAAAATATTGACTTTCAAAACAATTGTTATCGAATGGGGAAATGATAACATCTTTAACAAATGGTGCTGACAAAACTTGGACTTCCACCTGCAAAAAGCTGAAACAGGATTCACATTTCACACTACACGCAAAAATCAGCTCAAGGTGAATCAGACACCTGGGAGTAAAGCCCAAAACCATAACGTGTTCATAAGAGACAAACTGGGATCAAGCTTAGAAGTGATAGTCCAAGGTATTAAGAGACTGCCAAATACAACCAGAAATATATAATCTAAAGAGGATAAAATTAATGCATGGAACCTCCTAAAGATTAAATCCATGTTTGCATCAAAAACTTTTAACAACAGGGTGAAAAGAAAACCTACAGACTGGGAAGGAACATTTGATAATGCCATTTCAGACAAGAGTCTTATAACAAAAGTTTACAGAATATTCCTGGGCCTCCACAAGAAAAAGAACTGATAACCCAATTATAAAATGGGCAAAAGATGTGAAAGAATTTTCACAGAGGAAAACATTCAAATGGCAAACAGACACATGAAGAAATGCTCAAAATCACTGGCAATAAGGGAGATGCAAATCAAAACCACAATGAGGTACCATCATCTCACTCCAGTAACAGTGGCGAAGTGTAGCAGGGTTGTTGTTGTTGTTGTTATGTGCTGTCGAGTCGCTTGCGACTCATAGCGACCCTATGTACAACAGCCCTAAACTCTGCTCTGTCCTGTGCCAATCACACTGTCTCTGACACTCCCATCCCAATTATCCCAGTCACTGAATCAATCCACCTCATAGAGGGCTTTCCCCTCCTGCGTTGTCCCTCCACCCTCCCAAGCATGATGTCCTTCTCTAAGGACGGGTCTCTCCTCACAACATGTCCAAAGTATGTTAGACAGAGCCTCAGAATCCTTGCCTCCAAGGAGCCACCCGGGTTACCCTTTTCAGGACGAATCTGTTTGTTTTCCTAGCAGTCCATGGTATTCTCAATACTCTTCTCCAGCACCACAGCTCACAGGCATCTATTCTCCTTCTATTGCTTAGCAGGGTAGCAAGTAATAAATGTTGGGGAGGATGTGGCAAGAAAGGAACTCTTACACATTGTTGAGGGATTGTAAAATGGTTCAACCATTCTGGAAGGCAGTTGGTGCTTCCTCAAAAAGCTGAACATAGTAATTCCATATAACCCAGCTATTTCACTACTTGGAATATACCCTGATAATATGAGAACTGAGGCACGAATGGATATTTGTACATCAATGTTCATACCAGCATTTTTCACCATTGCAAGAACATGGAAACAGCCCAAATGTTCAACCACAGATGAATGGATTGAGAAATTATGGGGGAAAAAAATATGGTGCATTCACACAGTGGACTACTCTGCAGCATGCAGGAGCAATGATTTTGTAGATTATTACCTAACTTAGGAGGGACTGGAGAGCATTATCCTGAGTGAACTAAGTCAGCCCCACAAGGATAAATATTGTATAAAACCATTATTGTAGAATGAGTATAAGTTTCCAAAGGGGTGGGAAAGGTTGGAAGCAGAGGGATGAGGATGTGCAGAGGGAAGGAGGATTAGTCATGGTTTTGTATAATTTGATAGGTGTGGGGGGGCGTGAGGGAAGCGGAATTTGTTCTTGAAAGCAATGTGTGTGAATTGTATAAATAAACTAGTAGAAAAATTAAAAAAACAAAACCAAACTTGAAACCCCCCCAAAAGAACTGTTAAATCACATCAGTAAAAGAATTCATTAAGACATAAATATCACTCTGATTGCTTTTATTATCCATTTATGTAACACAAAATAAGTTTTTTCAACATTTTTTAAGTTACCAACTATTCTCCTTAAATTTTCTTCAGGTTTTACCTTACCCTAAAATCATGCATTTTTAGGATTTGGAAATGTTTCCTTCATTGTCCCATTTTGTTTTCTTCAAACAAATGCATACGTGCACACATGCACAAACCATATACATATAAAATGGATTTTCATTTCTGCAAGCAAGAGGCTCTACGTTTTAAAACCATTATTGTGTATGGAAAAGGGAATAATTTAATTTTTCTTGTGAATTGACCACTATGATTTTTTTTTATGAGTTCACAATATGAAGGTGGCAGAGAAAGTTTTAACAGTAGCAGTAGGAGTAAACCCTCAGTGCTTATTCTATTCAAGTCTCTGTTTCAGCTGCTTTTCATATTTTATTTTCGTTTAATTTTCACAACTACATGATGAAGGAGCCTAGAAATCTTGTTTAGATAAGAATGAAATGATTTCTGTTTACAGCAGTGCTATTTACTTCTTTGAACTCCTGTGTTACATGCTGCAGTGACTTCGAATGCCAGTTACCTAGAATTATCCCATACTTTAGAAGTTAAAGGCTCAGTCCTTCACAAGACTGCCTTCCTTAAGACACCAGCCACAAGCTTGGGCTTCACAGGGCTGCCCTCACTTCTAATCAGTGACAAAATGGAGAATTTTCACTGCCTCCCCCAGCTTCAATAATTGGCTGGAATAGATTACAGAATTCACTGAAAGAATTAACTCTACAAATGAACGGTTTTATTAAAATAAAAGTAACAGTTCAGAACAAGTCCAAAAGAGAGATACACAGGAAAAGTTTTTAGTGTCCTAAAATCGAAGGGTGCATGTCCCCAGGAACCTATCTCCCTCCTGTCATACTCCTGGTTTGCATATAATTGAGGAAGCTCACTTGAGTGGGGTTTTAAATTGAGACTTTTTTAATATAGCGATCATTTACTGTGCATCTGAGAGCTAGACAGTGAATAAGGATGCCAGAAGAATTGACGCCTTTGAGTTGTGACGTTAAAGAGGGGTGCTGAATACCCCACTAACTGCAAAATGAACAATGGGTATGTCTTGGAAAAGGTGCAGCAAGAATTCTTCATGGAGGTAAGAAAAAAAAAACAAAACACAAAACCCCCCAAAACCTTTGTCTCTGTCTCTCATACTTTGGACATGTTGTTAGAAGAAGCTATTCTTTGAAAAAGGATGCCATTCTTGGAAAGGTGGAGAGTCAGCGAAAGAGAGAAAGAACTCCAATGAGATAGACTAATACAGTAACTGCCTCAATGGGTTCATGTATATTAGAGGTGATAAGGATGACAAAGGACAGGATAGAGTTCAAGTCTGTTGTTCATAAGGTCACTAAGAGTAGTATTTGACTTGATGACAGCTAAGGACATAAAAGCCCCACAATGTATCTGGTTGAATCACTGGTTATTTGAATGAACTCAATATTAAATTTCACCTCCAGGCACAGGAAGAAAGTTGGCCTGATATTTTGCAGTTCTCAGCTGGAATCTCCTAATCATGTGCTGGGTCTTTCTGCATGCTTAGCTATCTTCAGAATTTGTAATCAGTAAGGACAAGAGATTGAAGTTGTTAACAATTTCAGCTTGCTCAGGTTCACGGTCCATACTCATGACACTAGCAGTCAGGAAATTAAAAAAAAAATCACATTGTGACTATATGTCCTCAGGGACCTCACTAGAGTACTGAAGAGCAACAATGTCAGTCTGGAGACTAAGGTGTGCCTGATCCAGGACATGGTCTTTGTATTTACTTGTTGTGGATCAGAAAACTGGACAATCACTAAGGATAACAATAATAACAGTGGTTCTGCAGAGGAACATTCTGTTTCCATAGAGATGATTGTTTATTCCTGTCATGTGCCTTCGAGTCATCTGTGACTCATAACAACCCTATGTACAACACCCCTAAAACATACTCTATTTCTTGCCAATCTTATTGTCTTCGACATTCCTATCCCCATTACCCTAGTGACTGAATCAGTCCATCTCATCAATGGTCTTCCTCTCCTGTGCTGTCCCTCAACCCTCTGAAGCATGACGTCCCTCTCCAAGGACTGGGTCATTCCTTGCAACATGTCCAAAGAATGTCAGATGAAGTTTCAGGATCCTTGCCTCCAGGGAACAGCCTGACTTTACACTCTCCAGGACGAACTTGTTTATTCTCCTATCAATCCATGGTATGTTCAATACTCTTTTCCAGAACCACAGCTCAAAGACATCAACTCTCTTTCTATCACCCCTAGTCATTGTCCAGCTCTCTGATGCATAGCAAGTAATTGCAAAGAACATGGACTGCATCGGGCATATCTTAGTCTCCAGACTGACATCGTTGCTCTTCAGTACTTTGGAGAGGTCCCTGACAGTGGACTTTCCCAATGCAGAAAATCTTATGGAGTTCTACTCTGGAACACATATACATCATGAGTTGGAATAAATTTGATGACACTCCTCACTCTGCTCAGTTTTCCATTATCAAAAGTTTGAAGGTGCTTGGTGTGAGAAGGGATTTGTTGCCCAGTCATGGGAGCTGTGATTCCATAATAATGTGTGGAACTGTTATATCCAGGAAGAAGCACTGTATTAAGACTCAGAATCGGGCTAGAGGATAATTTTTATTGTTATTGCTAAAGGAGAGAAGGGTTATTCACAAGGGAGGCACCTAGACTGTACTACTTTCTCAAGTGGATCCATTTTTAAAAAGATTACTGTGGAAAATGAAATACAGAAATCACCTCCTTTAAAGAGCTTACTGTTCCTGATTTTCTTGGAAAGCCTTCTTTGGAAGACCTCAAGTGCTATGCTCCTTACCACTCCCAGAGCCATTCTGGCAGGGCCCTCATGGAGGACACACTTGAATTTCCTCTAAACTATCCTTTCAATCATGTTTCTTGTCCTTGAGAAACTTCTAAACCTTTCAAGAGGTTACTTTTACCAACTTAGGAAACAAAGACTCAGAGTTTTAAATGTCTATCTCTGGCTAAGACTGGAAATCAAAGACCACATTGTTAGTATGTTGAACAGATTTACCTCTGATGTTTAGTATTTGACAAGCTAGCATGTGTTTTATTGGAGTATTGATTAATTTCTCATCATTGTTAAACAGCAATCCTCAAGTTGCTGTCAAGTCAATATCATCTCTTGGAGACTGTTATGCATCAGAGAACTATGCTTCACAGAACTTTCAATAGCTATTTTTTTCAAAAGTAGATCATCAAGTGCTTCTGGGTAAAGAACAGTAATACTATTTAATTTATCAAACAGTGACTATTGTGCATAAAAGTGAGTGGCAGGAAGACAGTACTGAAGATACTGTGAATTCCTCTATCATCTATCTATCTATCTATCTATCTATCTATCTATCTGTCTATCTATCTATCATCTATCTTGTTGGTAGGCAACATCAAATTGTCTCTTAATTCATCAACTCAACTAATTACCATCAAATAAAAATCAACTCACAGCCAATCCTCCAGTGAGTTTCCAAAGTTCTAACTTGGGCAGAAGGAGATTACTCATCTTTTTCCTTTAGAACCACTGATGGATTTGCATGATTAGAGGTGCAACACTTGGGTTAGCAGTACAACTACCTACACTATGCCACCAGAGCTCTCCTTTCTCATAGCAACCTTATGTGTACAGCAGAAAGAGACACTGTAATGTCCTATTGCCAACTTCCCAATCTTTTTTTGTGCTTGAACTTGTTGATGAGACCACCATGCCATTTCATCTCACCCAAGAAACATTTTTGAAATATTGCTGTGAGAGAAAACTCTTTTCCTAATTCTATGTTTGGGATTCTAGATTCATATTGTCATATTAATAAAAAGTCATTTAAATTTAAACCATTTACTATCCTATTAACATATACATACTTCTATAAGGATACAGAAGCCATTCTGACATATTAATTTTATGTCTAAAAGCTTACAGAGCTTGCTGGTTGAATGATCTGTCGAAACATGACTATTTTTATTAAACTGTCATATATTTTAACTTATCCAACAGTTACTTTCTGAGCCTAAAATCTCATTAGGGATTTTACATGTTTCCACAGGTAGAGTGCTGGAAAATTGATGGCTGTTGTTTCATCTGACAAATCCTTGGTACCTCTTACATATTTTTGCATTTGCCTTTCACCAAGAAATGGGCTGTTATCACTCTCCAGGCTGGTACTGTGGAAGGAACAGAGCTCTTTTGAAAGCTCTGGGTGATGTTTGTGAATATTTAATCATGGAGGTGGTACAATGGCCTCATTTACAGAAATATGTCAACATTAATTTCATGGTATTCTGTCAAGGAAAGAATCTTACCATATGTCCTCAAATAAAAATAAATGAGTTAGGAAAACTCTGACAAGAAATTTACCTAATTCTACACAAATCTTTGGATACAAGATTTCCTTAAATGAAAATAGAGCCATTCATGCAAACAGGATTGAGTTTAATTTATTTCTCTTGTTAAAAGCAAGGGGGAGAGGGAAATGAGTTCTGTCTTTTTATGTTTCCAAATTCACACTGAATATCTTTAGTACAGAGTACAATGCTTTTATTAGAAACGTACTAAATGTAAAGTTATATATAAAGAAGGAGGAAGAGTGAGAATCTGGCAGACATACTGAGAAGTATATTAAATACTTTGATTGGAGATGAAATGAACAGATTTTCCACATAAAATTCTGGTTTCCTGGGACCCAGACAACATTATATATTACAGAACCACACAACACATGTCTGTTTACAGTCTCAGAGAAAGGAGGAGTCCAGCTCTGGCAGAGCACACAGAACTTCAGTTACCATTGAGTCAGAAACTGTGCTGACTGATTTAGTAAACAAATGGCTGCAACTGGTTTTGTGGTCAAATTTCTTAAATTTCATTGTCATTTGATGCTTAAAAATTTCGTAAACAGCCAAATTTATCAGTTTTTAAAATTAAACCTGAAATTTCTTAAATTTAGGTTTTATAGGTTTCTTTTTTTATTTTCTTCAATGTTTCTCCAAGTGTCTGTATCATTTTTCTTTTTAAGCACATGTATGTGTTCCATTTTAAAGTATTTTTCATGAATGGAATGAACTCAAGTTTTGTTTTTCCAAATAGTCGTACAGCTACCCCCACACTATGAGAAACTGCATCTTTTCCTTTGCACTTTAAGATATAATCTTATTTGTGCCTAAATTTCTGTATTGCAATACAATACCATTAAGCCTTGTCTAATATCTCTAGAGTACTGAAGAGCAGTGATGTCGGTTTGGAGACTAAGGTGTGCCTGATCCAGACCATGGTCTTGCAATTACTTCCTATGCATCTGAGAGCTGGACAATAACTAAAGATTATAGAAGAGGATCAGTGACTTTGAGTTGTGGTGCTGGAAAAGAGTGTTGGACATACCTTGAACTGCCAGGAAAACAAACAGATCTGTCCTAGAGAGGAAGAAGCCAGGCTGCTCCCTGGAGGCAAGGATTTTGAAGCTCCCTGTTGGCCATGAGGCCAGGAGGGATGAGTCCTTGGAAAGGGACATCATGCTTGGAAGGGTGGAGGGACAGCAGAGAGAAAGACTCAGGATGAGATGAATTGACTCAGCAATTGGAAGAATGGGATTAGTTCTGTTGGAGATGATGTGATTGGCTCAGGATAAGGCAAAGTTCAGGACTAAAGTGCATAGGGTCGCTATGAGTCACAGGCAACTTGATGGCAGAAAATACCATCAGAAGTATTCTAATTAAAGTGTGCCTGATTCAGCACATAGTCTTTTCCATCATTTGCTATGCTTCTGAGAGCTGGTAAATGAATAATTGGATTACAGAAGAGAGGATTACAGAGGAAGAATCGATGCCTTTGAATTGTGGTGTTGGAGAGCAGAATTGAGAACCACCAAAATAACAAAGATACACATCTTGGAAAATGTGCAGCCATGATTCTTCTTGGAGATTTGGATAGCATCTCTCATACTCTGTACATGTTGCCAGAAAAGGCTATTCCTTGAAAAATAATATCATGTTTGGAAAGGTAGGAGGTCAATGAAAGAGAGAAAGACCCCAACAAAGATGTATTGGCACAGTGACTAAACAATGGGCTTAAGTATATCAGAGATGATGAGGGTGACACAGAATAGGACAGGATTCAGATCTATTATTCACTGGATTGCTATGAGTCATACTCAGATTAATGGCACTAACAACAATACCATTTTCAGGAGAAAGAAGGAGAACCACTGTGAGCAGAAGGCTAATTCTTATACGGTGGAAGTCAGACACACTTCCATTCTTTAACAATCATACCAATTCTGACAACACCTTGACATCCTCATGATACTCTACATCTCTGCTGGGCTGGATATTTTGTTGTAACCAGCACACATAACTCACAGACAATTGTCATGATCGGGGTGGAGTTATCAGGACAATACCAAATTAGAGTTCAAAATTAGGATCAACTTAAAAGTAACAAGACCAACTCAGGAAAACTTCTAAACAAGACAGCCTTCAGCTTCTACAGCCATGTGGCTCTTTGCATAGGCCTAATCCTCTGCTTAGGCAAGTGCTATAACTCTTAAACTTCAGATAACTATACTGAGTCACCTCTCTCCACCAAGAAGCCTCCTGCTTGATCCTCAGCAATCTTGCTCTGTGGTTTAGTGAGTCCATTGCAGGCCCCTAGCTCTATGAGTCTTGTGCTGTCTTGTGCTGGTTTCTTGATTGTTGCCATCTCATCCTGCACTGTGTTATGCCATCCTGTACCTTCTGGCATGGATGCTGTTACTTTCAGTCTCCCAAGTCTAGGTAATTTTCAGTGAAGGGTCTCTAAATCCAATGGACAGCTTTGCCTCTGGGTCTTTTTGAAGGTAGTAAAATCTCCCTGGACTCTGTAGAATTGGTCCTTTCAATCTAGTAGAGCATGAACCTCACCAATCTCCTAGGTAGGCCACAGTCACCAAGCTTACATAGTAATGGACAAATCCCTACAAGAGTTTTACACATTTGATTTGTATGATAAGCTAAGCAGTCTGGTTGCAAATTATGGCCTAGCAAATAATTTAAATTATTTTGTCAGAATTACAAATACAAATCCAGAAATACTAAGTATCAAAGGTCTTAAATAAAAAGAAAGTTGTCAACATGCACAACACATGAATCTATTACTGAGTTCTCTATTCTGTTTCACTGGTATGTCTGTCTATTCATATTATAGCATCATTCAATTTTAATTCATTTTCTCTCTCTCTCTCTCTCTCTCTCTTTCTCATCAGATCTTAAGTTACTTATAACTGACTCTTTATTGGGTTTCCAAGACTTGTAAATGGAAGAGGAAAGATTACTCATCCTACTCCCTGAGAACAACTGGTGGATTTGAACTGCCAGCGAGGTATGGACTTACGGTTAGCAACATAACTCTATAAGAACTATGTCACCATGACTTTAACACATGATTTAGTATTGAGTGTGTTCAGAATACCTTCTCTCCCAATTGTTTTTCTTTCTTAAAAAGATAATTCCTAAATATTCCTAGATATTGTGGCATCTTTCTCTAGAAGGATTTATGAATAACATGTAGACATTTCTGTAATTCCCTAAAGTATGTATGTGTGTTTCTGAAGACAAATAAACAGATAAAATGAACTTGGCAAACTATTGTCAAGTGGATCTGAATGAAAATAGAAATGTTTATGATAGGATTTATGTAACTTTCCTCCTGTTTTTATAATTTTAAAAATGAAATATTAGGAAAAAGTTGGAGAAACACGTCAGATGAAAATCTCAGTGATGAGCACTTGTGGGAGGTTGATCCGGGGGATGAGGGTCCTCAGTGTGCATTTTGAAAGAACACTGTGCTTTCCAATGCACCTTTACATGGTCACTGTACCTTTCAGAGAATCAGTTTTAACACAATTCTCAATTAGTATATGGATAAGAGGCTAATATACTCATCACACACTTGTTAACCACACTCTGAATTGCTGCATCTGCATCAAGCTCTTGGAAATCAAAGTTGATCAAACAGGACAGGGGTCAGGCTAAAATCGAAACAGTGGTTTATTTTTATTATCTGATAAGTGATTTAACATATAGTAGGACAAAGAACAATGAGAATAAAGAAAAATATTGAATTTTGTTATTTTCCTTTTTTCACTTTTTTACACACACACAATATACATTTTTAATCAGAAACAGTGTAATTTCTTTTTTTTCATGACCCTTAATGGTTTCACACAATAATTTTAACTAAAATAGTGGTGATAAAAGAAAGTTCAAGTTCAGTCTTTTGGCTGATCTGAAGTATTGATTTTTAAAGCAACAGAGGTTAAGGCTTGACATTACAGGAGACACGTAAAATCTGGAGAATTACCAACTAAGTGGGAACAACTATAGAAACAACTTAAAATGGTGTTCTTTTTGATGCTCATAGTAAGTTTTCTTAGTTTACACATGTATTTTTCTATTTATCCAGACATGGTCCTACTAAGTAAAAAAGAAAACAATATAATTTATGTTAGTCGTTTTTACACCTTATTTAGATGAAGAATTCAAGCTTCAAGCTGATTTGCAGGACAAGGATGGATTATTTCCTCTCATGCAATTTATTGCCTCTGAAAATCTACTTAAGGGTCAAGGATGAATGGGTTTTGACTCAGAGCCACATAACAACAACATCGTGAATTTGCATTGGTGCATCTGAAGAAATTATTTGATTATGGTGCTATGTGGAAACTTATTTGGGATACCATAAGGTATCTTCCAAGAGCTTAGAAATAAAGGTAATACAAGCATTCTCTGACCATTAAATCATGAAACAACATAGTCTGACTATTAAATCATGAAATCAGGAAAATCAATGACCAACGTTTAATAATTGGAACATAGAATGTATGTAGCTTGAATGTTGTAAATATAAAAATTAAAAAGAATAAACTGGATCACATGAATATCGACATACTAGGCATTTGTGAGATGAGATGGACAAGCTTTGGCTACTTTGAATCAGATTATCATATGGTAATCATATGTAGGGAATTGGAGTTGGAGAATAAAAAGAGAACTTGCTCTGTATTTCTCAAGCTGAGAGAATGGAAAAATTGAAACCTCGAATGGCAATATTGAAAGATGCTAGTGGTAAAATATTTAATGACCCATAAAGCACCAAAAACTAAAGGATAATGGAGGGAATATGTGGAATCTCTGTACCAAAAAGAACTGAGTGACACTGAGTAATTTCAGGAAGCATCATATGAATGAGATTGAATGGTAATGAAGGAAGAAATGGAAGCTTCACTGAAAGCAATGGCAAAAATAAGGCCACAGGAAGTGATGGAATACCGATTGATTTGTTTCAGTTAGCAGATGCAGCTGTGGAGGCACTCACTAGTCTATGCCAGGATATTTGGAGGATGGTTGTCTGGCCAATAGACTGGAAGAGGTTCATATTTGTTCCTATTCCCAAGAAAGGAGATCTAACAGAATGTGGAAACTATTGAACAATATCATTAATATCACATGAAAGCAAAATAATGCTGAGGATAATTTAAAAATGGCTAAAACAATGCAAAAATAAGAAACTGCAAGAAGTTTAAGAGGGATTTAGAAAAAGTGTGACAACAGAGATATTACTGCTGATGTCACATAGATAGTGGCTGAAAGAAAAGAATACCAGAAGAATATCTATTTATGCTTTATTAATTTTGCAAAGACACTTAACTCTGTGGATAATAACAAATTATGACTAACCTTGAGAAGAATGGGAATCTCAGGACACTTAAATTGTGCTCATGCAAAACCTTTAGCTACACCAGGACGTTGGCTATGTGAACAGAGCAAGGGAACAACACATTGCTTAAGATTAAGACAGTGTATGTCAGGGTTGTATCCTTTCTCCTTACCTATTCAATCTGTATGCTGAGCATATTATTAGAAAAGCTGGACTCTGTGAAGAATGTGACATCAAGATTAGAGGAAGACTCATTAATAAATTGCATGATGCAGATGACACTTGGCCTGCTGAAAGTGAGGAGAACTTGAAGTACTTGTTGCAGAAGATCAAAGAACATAGCCCTCAATATGGATTGCATTTCAATGTCAAGAAAACAAAGATTCTTATCACTAGATCAATAGGCAAAATCATGATAGATGGAGAAACCTTGTCTTACTTGTATCTACAAACAACATCCTTGGTACCAGCAATAAGGAAATCGGGAGACATAATTGAACTGGAAAAGTCTTAGTTAAGGACCTCTCCAAATTACTGAAGCGTAAAGATGTCAATTTGAGAACTAAGGTGCATCTAATTCAGACCATAGTCTTTCCAATCACTTGTTATGCATCTGAGAGCTGGATAGTGAATACGGAGGATAGAAGAATTGATGCCTCTGGGTCATGGTGTTGGACAAGAATGCTGAATATACCATGGATGGCCAAAAGAACAAACAAGTATGTCTTGGAGAGGGTGATGACAGATTACTCTTTGAAGGCAAAGATGATGAACGAACTTTGAGCATGTTGCAATTAGAGGCTATTCCTTGTAGAGAGACATGAAGCTCAGAAAGGTGGAAGATTGGGGAAGGAGAGGTAGACCCTCGACCAGGTGGATTGATGTTGTGATTGCTGCAATGGTCTCTAATGTGTCAGAAACAGTAAGGATAGTACAAGGTAGAACAGGTTTCAGAATCTGTTGTTCAGAGTTGCTATGGATACTCAACTTACTAGCACCTAACAATAGCAATTATGCAGATTAATAGATCACAGCTTTTAATATTAATTACATTTCAGCATTCTTCCCAATGTTAGTCATAACTTGTCATGATATATACAGTGAAATGCTTTTGCAGTCAATAAAGCATAAATAGACATTCTTTGGTATCCTTCAGCCAGGATCTGACATCAGCAATGATATCTCTGATGCCATGGCCTCTTTTAAATTCTGTTTGAACTTCTGGAAGTTCCCTATTTATGAACTTAGTGTTCCAGTTGTTTTTTAATGATATTCAACAGTATTTGCTTGTATGTAATATTAATGATATTATTTAATAGTTTCTACATTCTATTTGATCACCTTTCTTGGGCATAGGTACAAATATGGATACCTTCCAGTAGGTAAACTAAACAGCTGTCCTCCAAATATCCTGGCATAGACTGGTCAGTACATCCAGGGCTGAATCTTTTAGTTGAAATACATCACTTGTTATTCCATCAATTCCTTGGGCCTTATTTTTTGCCAATGCCTCCAGTGCAGCTTCCACTTCCTCGTTCATGTCCACTACTGGCTCTTTCTCATATGGTACTTCCTCAAATTTATCAGTACCTCTCAGTTCTTCTCAGTACAGTAACTCTGTATTTCCTCCATTTTCCTCTGTTGCTTCATGGATCATTTAGATACTGCTCATAGCATCCTTAAATATCGCTACTGGTGGTTTAAATTTCTTTTTTAGTTCTTCATCTTGAGACATACTGTTGAGTTCTTCCCTTTTTTATTCTCAAATTTTAGCTTTCTGCACTTCCCATTATGATATTTTGCTTTGTCTTCTCGGGATGCTGTTTGAAATCTTCTGCTGTGCTCTTTTACTTCAGTATTTTTACTTTTTTGTTTTGGCTTCTTGATGCTCCAGTCCATTTTCAGCATCTCTTCTGACATCCATTTAACATTTTTTTTTCTTTTTCCTCTGGCTTTGTAATGACCTTTTGCTCTCTTCACGGATGACATCCTTGATGCTATCCCATACCTCATCTGATCTTTGGTCATTAGTGTTCAAATGCTTCAAACTTATTCTTAAGATGATTTTGAAATTCAGGTGGAATAGATTAAAGATCGTGTTTTGGTTTTAGTGTAATTGTTTAAATTTTATTTAGCCTCAAATCAAACTTCCAAATGAATAATTGAATAACAGTCCACACCTGACTTAGTTTTGACTACTGATACTGAGCTTCTCCATCAATTCCTTTTACATAAGGAATCAATTTGGTTCTTATGAAGCCCATTAGCTGAGGTCCATGTATAAAGTCACCATTTCTGTTTTGGTTTTTTTTATACATTTGTGTAAAGTCACCATTTGTGTGTTTTTTTTTAAAGACATTTGCAATGAATAAACAAACCATTGAACACGGAAAATTCAATTATTCTATTTCCAGTCTTATTTCAGTCATGAAGTCCATACTTTCTAATTATTATGCCTTCTTCACTGTTTCCAACTTTTGCATTTCTGTCACCAATTATCATTAATGGATTAATTATATATTATATATAATAATATAATATTTTAATATATTATAATTAATTAATTGTACACTTGTTCATTTTTTTTACTGCAATATTTGGTAAAATGTTTTAATTTCCTCTTTTGCTGTAGGAGCATATATTTGAATTAAAAATTCAATAATTAATAATGTCTTATTAACAGCAATAAATGATTAAAAATAAAAGGCCAGAAGGCTATTGTGCAAATGGAGCAGAAAAGCACTGCCTGGTTTGGAATTGGGAAGGGAGTGTATACAGTCTGTATAATGAGCAAATTATCTGAGAAGCTGGACTCTATGAGGAGTGTGGCATTAGGATTGGAGAGAGGCTCATCAATAAGCTGTGATGTGTAGATGACACAACCTTGCTTGTTGAAAGTGAGGAAAGCTCAAAGCCCTTGTTGCAGAAGATCAAGGAATACAGCGTATGGTATGGATTGAAACCCAGTGTCGGAAAAACAAAGATTCTTACTACTGGACTGATAGGCAGCATCATGATGGATGGAGAGGAGATTGAAACTGTCAACAGCTTCATCTTTCTGGGATCTACAATTAACACCCTTGGTACTAGCAATCAGGAAATTAGGACACACACTACATTGGGGAAATCTGCAGTTAGGGAATTTTCCAAATTATTGAGGGGTAGTGATATCAGTTTAAAGACTATAGTGCAGTTGATTCAGGCCATAGTCTTTCTGATTCCTAGCTATGCATCTGAAAGCTGAATAATGAATAAGGATGACAGAAAAAAATAATTGACACTTTTAAGCTGTGGGGTTGGAGAAGAGCACTGAACATCATATGGATGGCCAAGAGAATGAACAGATATGTCTTGGAAAGGGTGCAACAGGATTGATCTTTGGAGCAAGAATGATGAGACTTCATCTCACATTCTATAGATATGTTGCTAGGAGGTGCTATTCCTTGGAGAAGGACATGATGTTGGATAGAGTGGAGAGTCTGCAAAGGAGAGGAAGACCCTCAGCCAGGTGGATTGACAAAGTCTCTGCTGCAATGGGTTCTTGTGTGTCAGGAAGTGTGAGGATGGCATAGGATAGAACAGGGTTAGATCTTTTGTTCATAGGGTTGCTATGAATCGTGCTTGACTCCACGGCACCTAACAACAACAACAATGTCTTATTAACAGATCTTCCTTGTATACATATGAAAAAATATCCAATCACTCACAACATTGTATTTCAGGATATAACTTAAAATTGTCTTTTTAACTACAAATGCAACCATTCTATTTTTCATTTCCAGCATAGTTTATCATGTGATTGACTCCAAGGGGCTAAAGGTAGTCCATTACATCTCACTAATGCCAAAAAGAAATGTACATGCGTTCCTTTTCGTTTTTCATTATTTATAGTTTTCTAACATTTCTGCCTCTTACATTCCATATTTGAATTATTAAAGGATGCTTGTAATTATTTATCTCATTTTGATTTATTTCAGAATGAAGAAAAGCAAAAATCCTCACCCCTGGAACAACAGACAAAATTGTGATAGACTGAAAAAGAGATTGAAGTTCTCAATAGTTTAATTATATTTGGATTCACACTCAACACTCATAAGAGTGTTGTTTTTGAGTACTGTAGAGTCAGAACAACTTATAGCTGATTCTCCAGTGGGTTTTCAGAAGCATTTAATAGTATGGGAGGAGATACTCATAACAGTATCAATCATAAATCAAAAGACATGTTGCATTGGGAAAATCAGCTGTTAAGGACCTCTCCAAAGTGTGAATGAGCAAGAATATGAGTTTAAACAATAAAGTGCACCTGATCGAAGCCATGATATTTTTGATAGCTTCCTATGCTTAAGAAAGTTGGACACTAAATAGCAAAGACCAAAGAAAAATTGATGTATTTGAATTGTGGTGTTGTCAAGGAGTATTTAATGTTCCATGGACTGCCAAAAGAAGAAACAAATTTGACTTGGAGGAAGTGAAACCAGCATGCTCCTTTCAGACAAGGATGGTGATACTTCATCACACTTACTTTGGATATGCTGTCAGAAGGTGCCAGTCTTTGGAAAAAGACAGGGGATCATTAAACAAGAAAACAACCATAAATGAGATAGATTGACAAAGTGATGGTAACAATGGACTAGGAAACATCAGAGACTTGAGATTAGTCAGGATAGTGCAAGTTTTAGATTTCTTGTTCATAGTCACTATAAGACATAGTTAACTTGATGGAGCCTAATACCAACAACACGTAGATTCAAGAGGAAAGTTGTTTGCTAAATTTTCTGGAATAAAAATGTATAAAGAAGATCAACAACCACTGAGCATAATATACACACACAGAATAAAAACATTGCCATTTAGTTAATTCTGACCATCACACCATGTAGAAGTAATTCACATGGTTTTCTTGGCTGTAATTTTTATAAATGCAGAACACCAAGATAATCTTAAGTATTACCAAAAGACAGATTTTGATAATCAGCATCTTTTAGTTAGTTGTTATTCTTTTTGTTAATATATACCATCAAGTTGAACTGACCTTCCACAGGGTTTTCAGAGATAGTTACGTTTAAACCATTTGTGCCTCAAGCTCAACACAAACTTCACTGCCTTTGAATCTATTCTATCTCATCAGAATTCTGTTAGACAAAGGAGATTTTCTCCACAGGATTTCCTAGGCTGTAAATAATTACAAAGGCAAATTGCCTTCTTTTTGTTCCTCAGATTGACTGGGAAATTTGAACTCCTGACCTTTTGGTTACTGATTATATATATAAAGTACTGCACCAACAAGACCCTACTTTGACACAAAAGAGGCTAACGTAATTAGTGAAACTGCAGAGTAGAAAGGATGACAGAACAGGAGTCAATGCTACCATGTCTTATCACCCCTTGTCATCAAGGCCTTATTTCCGGACCACTTCTGTCAGTCTACACCTTCATTCAAGAGTTTAGATTTGGTATAGTCTGTAGTGTCTGTGTTTGTAATCAAAAGGCTGAACATCTCTGGCAGTTCAAATCAACCAGGAGCTCCATGGGGAGATCAATATGATTTTCATGAGCTAATTTTCAGAAATCTATCTCCAGGTCTTTTTTTCCAGACTGTTTTAGCCTGGAATTTGTGCTGGAACCTGTCAACCAGGAATGATCCTGGTGGTATTTGAATTATCAGTGGCATAACTTACACTATCACAGCAACACACAAACCACCACAGAATGATAAACTGACAGCCAGCTGGCAACAAAGTTCTGTAAGCACCTGTAATCAGTATGAAAGAAATTTATATCTGGTTTAAATCCACAGTTCAAAAATCAAATGAGACTACACTGAGCCTACCAGCACACTTGCACACATGTAAATTCAAAATGCTCAAAGAACCGGCAGAAACAATTGCTCTTTTTCTTTCTGTGAACATCAAAGTGAAAAACAGCAAAGAGCAACCAACAAATAAGCACCCTTTTCCTATTTCTTGTGACAGCTACCTGGGATGGGAAGGGAAGAAAAATGCAGATAAGAAAATTAAAAACCACAAGCTTCTCGGGGTCCAACGCCAGCCTTCTGATCCTGACTTGATGTGGAGTTAGGGATGCCGGTGATTCTGTGTCAATTTCTCATGCTGCACAACAGAGCTCCGGCTCCACTGGCAACCCCGGCTCCCTGGAAGCCACGCCAAGTCCTCTTTGATTACCAGTGATCAAAGCAGCCGTGGCACGCCTGCAAAGTCTTTGCTTCAGAAAGCTGGGGAAATCACAATGCTGAGAGCATATTAATAATTTCTAAGTGCCTTTTTAAGGTGCGTGCGACTTCTGAGAGAACGTCCTCATTACTAAGAATGATTTGTTTCTGCGTTCCCCGCTCTACACCTGGGGAACGAATTAGACCTAACTCTTCGCTTATTAACTTACACTTTATAGTGGATATTGAACAATATCTATTCAGGATTCATGAGTTGATCATTCAGAGCTGCAAGACTGGGCAGTGGAAGGTTTTAGATTGAGTCAAAAGACTTAGCTTTGACACTGACTGGACATCTGTGTACTGGATAAACAATCTTGGAAAATGAGAGGAGGAACATAAGCTAGACCCAGACTTAAATGTCTTTGTTTATAGTTGCCAATGACACTTGCCTTTGATTCCAAACATCCTATGTGTGATCATACTGATCCCTGACAAGACTGCACAGGACTAAGGTGTGTCCTTCATATCCCTTGACTCTGTGTATGTACGTTTTGATGTCTTCATCAGCAGGACAAGCACAGATGCATTAATATTGGTGCAAGCTGTTAATGTGCTGTCTGCTAACTGAAATGTTGGAGGCTTAAGTCTACTTAGAATCTTCTCAGAACAAAGTCCAGGCTCGGTATCCCAAAAGTGAGCCTTTGGAAATCCTGCGGTGCACAATTTTCTGATCCACATCCAGTTACTAGGAGTCAGAATCAACTTGAGGACAACTGTTATGCATATTTGTAGCTGTTGACAAAGGAGTATTTATAGTTTTGAAATGGCAATGAGCAAAAAAGTGAAAACAAATGTTTGTGAGGCAATGTTTTTGATGGTATGACTTGTTATCTGTGTGAATTTTAATAAGTTATAAAATATTTCCAAGTCTCAAATTGTTGTTATTGTTATGTTAATTATTATGTTGTTGTTTTTGTTGATTTTCTTTGAGTTGAGCATGACTCATAGTGACCCTATGAACAAAGGCCTGAAGCTCCTCTACTGCTATTGACATTTATCAAAGTTCATAGGATTTCTGGAGGCATGTTGTTTAGGAAGTGGATGCCACTAGGTTTCAGCAAGAAGCACTATTGGTGCAATGACTATGTGCACAGTCAGTAATCAAATAGTTAGAGGTTTGAGCCTACTAGTCTAAACCTTCATAGGAGCGGGGAAAAAAAAGCCTGGTGAGTCATCTGCTCCCATAAAGTTTACAGCCTTAAAAACAACAAAAGCAAACCAACCCCAAAACAAAAAAAACAAGCACAACTCTAGGCAGATCTACTCTGTTCTCTAGAACTTTTATTTGTCAAAATTGACTTGATGGCACATAGCAACATAAATGGAGTTGCAATGAAGCTATAAACGTGAATGGTATATGAATAAGCTGTCTCACATTCTTTGGGAATATTGCCAGGAGGGACAAGTCCTTGGAGAAGGACATCATGTTTAAGGGTAGAGGGTTCAGTGCAGAAGAGAAAGACCCTGAATGAGATGGATTGACACAGCAACTGTGGAAATAGGATCAAGTATGTCAGAGAAGGTGAGGTTGGCTCAGGATAGTGCAGGGTTAGATCATTGTTCGTAGGGCTGCTATGAGTTGTTGTCAACTGGACAGCACGGAACAATAATATATGAAGAAGGAAAACCAAAGAAGTGTTGTTGCCTCTGAGTTGTGGTCCTGGAAAAGAGTATTGAATATACTACAGACTGATGTACCTTAGAGGGCAAGGGTAATAACATTTTGGTTCACCATCTATGTGGGAAAAGGCAGCATGCTTAGAAAAGTAAAGAGAGAATGGTCCTTGACAAGGTGAATGACACAATGACCTTGACCCAGGGAGAGATCTCAATTGTCCATTCCGTTAAAACAAAAGCAAGATTTACAGAAGATTTACAGAAGATTTGACTCCTAGCAACCAAATGTGTAATGAGTGGAACTGTGTTCCATGTGTTTTCTAATGGGGGTAGTTCATCAGATCTTTATTTGAGGCATCTCTGTGTATATTTGAAATACTAGGGAGCTCTGATGGCTTAGTGGTGAGGAGTTGCACTGTCAACCTGAAGGCACATGGTTAGAAAATGGACAAGTCCTCTCATGCTATTTACTTCCTCTGAAAACATTCTGGAACTTTAGCTATGAGTTGGTTCCAATCCCATGGCACATAGTAACAACAAATGTTTCTATTAGTAGTAGGAATCTTATCCTCATTTGCTACCCAGAGATTCCAACATGCTCCATATGCACTTCTTACTTCCTTCCTCTCAAACTTAGCTTTGCTAATGTCTCCAAAGGAAGCTTTGATGGTCTAGTGCCTAGAGAGTTGCGAGGTTAACTTAAGGGTTGTGCTTTTCTGGTGGTTCAAATTCACCACCAGCTCTGTGGGAGAAAGACTGGCAATTTCCTCCCATGTGATGAACAACCTTAGGAACCCAAAGGAAGGTCATCTATGGGTCAGTTCTAATTCCATGGCAATGAGAGTTCTTCCCAGCCTCACAAGTCTTGGCAATCTATTATGTGCAGGAGAGTATTTAGTATGTTGTTGCTGCTGTTTTTTTTACGTGTCATGGAGCTGACATGATTCATTGTGACCCTATGCATAATAGCTATGAACCCTGCTTTATACTGTACCAATCTCACTGTCTCTGACACACCTACGCTCATTACCCCAGTTACTGTGTCAATCCATCTCATCTGAATTCTTCCTCTCCTGCACTATCCCTCCACCCTTCCAAGTGTAATGTACTTCTCCAAGAACTAGTCTCTCCTGGCAATGTGTCCAAAGTATGTGAGACAGAGCCTCAAAATCCTTTCCTTCAGGTAGCAGCTTGGCTCCACCATTTCCAGACAGACCTGTTATTTCTCTTGGCAGTCCATGATATGTTTAATATCTTCTCCAGCCCCACAGCTCAAAGGCATCGATTCTTCTTTTGTCCATTTTGAATTTTGTCTAATTCTCTGAGGTATAGTGTGTAATTGCAAATGCCATTGCCTGGATCAGACACACCTTAGTCTCTAGACTAATTCTGAAAAAGCAACCTCCATTGCCCCAGTCACTCATACTGGGTCTCCCTCTCCTGTGCTGTCTGTCCACCCTTCCGAGCACGATGTCCTTCTCCAAGGACCTATCTCTCCTGTCCAAAGTGAATGAGGTGGAGCTTCAAAATCCTAGCCTCCAAGGAGAGACTACGTTTCGTCTTCTCCAAGACAGACTGATTTGTTTTCTTGGCAGTCCATAGTATGTTCACGATTCTTCTTCAGCATCACAGCTCGAAGGAATGTATTTTCCTTCTGTCATCCTTAGTCATCGTCCAACTCTCTGAAGCATAACGACTGAAAAGACTATGGGTCTGGAGACTGACTAGATACAAAGGTGTGCTTAATCCATGCCAATCTTTTAGTCAAGAGTATTTAATCAGTTGAGCAACCCAAGGATTCTATGTGTGTGTTTCTTAAAATGTTCCATTACAACTAATTTTTAGTGTACGATTTAGTAGCCTCAATTGTATTCACATATTATTCAACCAAACTCTCGTATGATTAACCTCCTCCGAGGGGAAGCTATGGGTCGGTTCTGACTCTATGTTACACAACAATACCACTACTATTAGTTTCCAAGAATTTTTATAATCCAATTCACATTTTTCAAACCCCTTCTCTGACTTTATTTCCAAGAAAAAGAAATTAAACTTTTTTCCTCCTATGACTTGATATTGTAATTGGATTTCAATTATCAAGGATTCTGGCTCAGAAATGCTCAGTTCTCTCCTAATAAATTGAATAATCTCACTATAGCCGAACTTTTCTTTTGGGGACATTTGGTTCCATTATCTTCTTGATCTCTTTGAGCTTTTAATTTTTCAGTAAATAGTCATTTGGGAGCTTCCATGAAATAAGGTCAGGACTAGAATATGCACTTACTTCACTTTTATTAGCATGTGCTCAAACACTTGACCTTACAATAATTTCCTTTCTGCTAGCCTTTTATCTTCAGGTTGTGGGATTTTTAATTTTTACTTATTTTATTTTTGTTTTTTTTTGTTTTTTCCTCCCCTTAATTTAACTCTATAAAAACATGGGACTATTATTTGTCTAAATATAATGATCAGGGAATTGTACATATTTTGTGACACACTGTGAGCACAGATGTCACATGAAATCAAAATAATGACAGTCTGGTCCTTGTCTCTATGAACTAACCATGTCATGGAAGTGGTAAGGAAACACCCTTTAAACATTTTTCTTTTCCAAAGCAAAGACAATGAAAAAAAGTATATATGTGAACTCAGAACCAATCCTTTTGGGGATCACATGTGTTACGTGGTAGAACTGTTCCACAGGGATTTCTTAGATGTAATCCTTCTAGAAAAAGATTGCCAGGCCTATCTTGTATGGAACCATTGAGTAGATTCTGTACAGGAAAAAGTTACTAAAATGATTGGAGGACATAGAGGTGGAGGACTATTCCCAGGTTTCTAGCGAAGGTTACATTTGATATACAGCAAGCTGTTCTAGATTCTCTTTAGAGAAATTGAAACTAATGCATGCAACACAGTATGTTCTTGTCAGCTAAGGGCATTCTGGAGTCAAGGACTCTTTCCTTGACGAGTATGTGTGTATATGGTGTATGTGTGTGTGCACATGCACATATTTTACAAATTTTCTATTTTAATCCAGTGTATGAGTTAATAGTAATTTCATAAAATTGTCTCATGCATTGTAAGAAATGGATGAACATTTTCAATATATGATAAATGTACTTTGACTAGAGAAGCAAGCAAACAGGAAACCTTTTGTCTGTATTGTACAAATAAGTAAGAGGTAATTAATGTGAAGTTTCTTTCTCTCTGAAGAAAATGAATTGTGCATTTGGAATGCTTAGATGCCTGTCAAAAAAATAGCTTTCTGTGCCTGACATATCTTCGAGGCAAATAGTAGCTCCTGTCACAAAGGGGAAGCTGAGATCAATGGGAGACCGTCCTCTGATAAGGCCAGCATATCCCAGGCTTCTGGTTCAGATTGGCTTCTTATTACTGTCAATTGCCTTAAAAATCTGTCCCCAGGAAACCACAGCTTTATTTATCAATTCCCAAAGAACTCTGAGCAAGATAGAGAAGTGAAAATACAAAACAAAAAAAAACCACCCCACCCCCCACTTAATCTGTTTTAAAGTATAAAAACATATGTTGACAGGGTTTTCTTATAACTCCTTTCCTTTACTATTTTTCCATTTCCTGTGCCAAAACCAAAGGCATATACAGGTGCTTTGATTTTGTGTGTAGGTGTCTAGAAGCTCTGAGGTGAACAGCATAAAGATCTGGAGAAAAATTGTACATTAACTCAGGAAAAGTAAGGGTGTGTGTGATCAAATGAGAGAAGAAACTGTAGAGTTGCGTACTATCTCACACAAATGGTTGCAATTGAGTTCATTATAATGCATGGCAGTAGCATGTGTGGCAGAGTGGAAGTGCTACATGGGGTTTTCAAGGTTGTATCCTTTCAGAAGCAGATTATCCGGCCTTTCTCCCAAAGCACCTCTGGGTGAGTTTAAACAGCCAATCATTTGACTGGTACAGAAGTGCTTTACCGCTTAGACTACCAGGAGTTCCTGCAGTTGTATATGTACTTACCTCAGAGAAACTGTTGATTCAGGTCTAGATGGCCAAAAAAAATTTACAGTCTCAAGAAAGTGAGTGACAATTTTTTTGTTGTTGTTATCGATTGCATGTAAGCTACAGTAATAGTACATTTTAGTCTGTTTACAGTATGCTGTACTATACTAAGTGTGCGAAACTACTGTAAGCAAGTTTTTAATTTTTTTTTCTTATACTGATTTATAACAAAATGGGACATAGATACAAAACATGAGTACATGCTGTTGGAAAAATGGTTCTGATAGACTTGTTTAACAGAAGGTTGCCATAAAATGTCATTTGGGGGGGAAATACAGCTAAAATGAAGTATGTCTCCATGTGGTTGCTGTTCTTCTATGTTGTCCAGTTGGTTCTGACTCACACTTACCCCAAAGGACAAAATAGAATTGCCTGACTGGGTTTCCTAGACTGCAATCTTTATAGGAGCTGACCACCAAATATTTTCCCAGACAAGCAGAAAAACTATCAGCTGAATACATAAGCATTATGCCATGAGGGCTCTTTGCATTATATATA
>NW_006400006.1:2780632-2790676 GCF_000299155.1 Elephantulus edwardii
TATCTATCTATCTATCTATCTATCTCTATAAATAATGTCGTTTTTTTGTTTTCAAGTTTGAACCAACTGATAGCAGACCCTCCAGTGGGTTTTCAGAGGCTATACATCTCATGGGAAGAGATTGCTCATGTTTATCTCTCAGAGTAGATGGTGGATTTGAACTGCTTGTCTTTGGGTAACATTACATGTACAATGTTCAAAATCTATCTGGATATGAGCATATAATTATTAAGTCAAAATAGAGAGATTGGAAAATTATTTTAGAGGCTGAAAAATCTCTTCACATCAGATGCACTGTACTATGGTGGATAAGTTGACCAGTAGCTACAATTGTACATTATAGACAAATTCTAGGTGTTCAGAACATGACCTTGGTATGGTGATGTCTCTACATAAAATTAGTCTGCTTATTTCCATAATAAAATATTCTTAATTAACTGTCTTGCATAGTAAAATATTAACAACCTTGGCAGACAGATTAAGACTAGAATGAACAGATTTTGTTCTCAAGACTTCATCTACACTAATTAATGGATTCAAACAGCGAAGGGGATAATACAAAACAATAGCAAAGTCCCAAATAACTAATATGTGGCTTTGTAATGTGCCTGAAAAGAGGTGGTCAGATAGATAGGTTGTTTAAAACTCCAATTCATTTTTCATGATACTTACTGCTAAGAGTGTGAGAGGACTAAGATGTGGAGGGAAACACAAACTTCCTACAGAAAATATATGTAAAATAGAATTTGAATCCAACCAGGCAGGCATCACATCTGAGTGTTCTTGTTGCTATGTTCCTTCAAGTCAGCTGGAATTTATGCATATACTGCCCTAAATATCTGCTGTCCCAGGGATTGCTGACAGGTTGTTGATAACTGAAAGTAACTCAATGGGTCTTTTCTTCTTATCTATCTCAGTCTGGATACTCCACTGAAACTGTTCAATATCACTGCAACACAAACGGGAGAGGATGCCATGTGAAGGGATATCACAAGCAGCAAATGAACATGGGAGATTGCCAGGAGTCACTAGGCATTAAGAAGAATGGGGAAATAAAGAATTCTCAAGCGTATTTGATGGAGTGGGTACCCAAATATTGATTTTGAGACTGTAGAAAAAAATGTAAGATAATAATTTTCTTGTCTTTAAATCCATCCATTGTGATATTTTGATATGGCAATCTGAAGGAACGATGTTAATAAGGTAATGACATCATTATTCACCATGTGCTTATTGAGTATCTACTACACATCTGTACTTCCTTTCAGAAGCTTCAGTGTTAACCAAGCAGAACAATTTTTTTTTTAAAAAAAGAAGACCCCAAAGAAAATCAGTTTGCTATCAAGTTGCTTCTGGCTTGTAACAAACTATAGCAGAGAGACTAGAAACAGACATATAGAGTTCATTGCAGCTATAACTGAAATCTGTACATAATATTAGACTTAATTGTATGAAGGATACATTCTTAAAGTTTATGAAAGAATCCTTTTACTAGTTTTATTAGTGTTTTGTCTTTGTTTACGAGGTGACATCACCCTGTTTTCTTTTCTTGTTTACTGCCATTCTCTGGAAGAAAGACAGTGGCAGATGCTAAGATTGGTTTGTCTGAAACAATCGTAACATGCACATTTTATCTTTACAATTTCCTAATTCTGAGTAGCCTCAAACCATATTTTTCAGCAGCTGTTCAAATCTTTTTCTTAATGGTTGTAATAAAGAGTGTCACCTTTATTTGGTGTCCATAATAATCTTTATTGAGCGTCTGTTCCTGTTCCAATAACTCCCTTCACGAGAGGATTTTGTCTTCCTGTTTACAGGTGCAAAATCTGAGACATAAAGAGGTTAAGAACGTGGCTCAAGGCCAATATCTTGTGACTGGAGTCCATGTTGTTAGCAAGTGCAGTGTTGCTGATGCCTGATCCTGTTCTAATATCTTTTCTTTCACCTCCAACAAGCTCATGTTCATGACCAGGTTGTTGGGTTGCAAGCCCTGGGGCACTCCCAGGATGTTTATGGTATAGTAGGTGAAAAATGTGGTCATTTTCTGAATGGCTTACAGTATGACAGGAAAAAAAACCCCAACACGTGATTCAGGCATATTACCTAAACTATAAGCCAGGAGAGTACTGGGCCTTTAAATAAGAGATGCAAAATGTTTTCTGCAACTTAAATAAAAGTGAGGTTGGGAGATGGGGAGCGGAGTGGTTTTATGTGAGTCTAAGAGTGGTTTGAAACTTTCCCATTTCACCATTAATGGTGGCACATAATCAAATTATCCTGTAAGAGCAATCAGCGCTCCGTGGGGTGGCACCATGGTGTACAGAGATGCTTCAGAGATTTTAATTCTCTTTAACAGCTTCCCACCATAAAACAGCTACTGGATTTGAAAGTCATCAGGATTAATTCCAATAGGGCTTGTTTGAAGGCTTCTGAGTCCTTTACTACATTTAAAGCTGTGGATAAAAGCACAAAGAACTGCATGTCTATTTGTGTCTGTCAGTGAGTTATAGTTTAGGTATCCTCAGTATTCAAATTTCTATTGAGTTTCTTGTCATTCGGATGGGAAACACTATCAGTAAAAACCAAGAGATTCTATTTCTGAAAACTTACACAGAAAGTGACTTGACTTTGGTGAACTTGCTCTTTCTTCTTTTGAGTCTACCATTCATCTGTCAGTTTACCACTGTGGGACCTGTGATGCTGAAAAGTATGGTGCTGATATTTCAAACGCTAGCAGGTCGCCAAAAATGGACAAGCGTCAGTGCAGCTTCCAGACCAAGAAAGACTAAGAAGAAGAAAAGCTGGTGATTTACTTCTGAAAATTAGTCAAGGGCCTATCCTGTGGATCAGGATGGAACATTGTCTGACTCACTTTGGATCATAAGGGATCAGCTGTTAGAGGACATCTACTTGGTGAATTAGAAGAATAATGTTTGGTGAGGTGGATTAGCACAATAGCAAATCACCAAGTCAGCACGACAGCCAGCATGGTGGACTGCAGCATGTCAGAGGCGGTGAAGATGACGTAGACAAGACAACATTCTTTCCACTCTATATATGTTTTCTCTAAATCAGAACTGACCCAATGACACCTAGCAATACAACTTTTTACTTTAATAGCACCCATCCTTGCTAATGTAGCTCCTGTATGATGGTTTTTCCAAGGGTGATAATCATGTCTTGAAATCAGGTGGGTTAGGTGTCAAGGATTGTCAGTTCTACACTGATCTCAGTCCTTTGCCTAAAGTGTCAAAACTCCCCATATCCCAGAAATGATGATGTAGTATGTTTCCTGTTGAGATGCTAACAGCTCAAATCAACCAACTACTCACTGGAAGAAAGAGGCATATTATTTATCATTAAACTCAGTCTCAGGGACCTGATGGACCATCATTGTTAGTTGGAATTAATGTGACAATGTTCAGTTTGGTTTGGGGGTTAGGTGTTACCCACAGTGAGGAAATATTTCAGCTCCTTAGAGCTTCTTTTATATAATGCTCTGTCCTAGACAAGGGAACACTGATATTCTGTGTTTGCAAATAAGTAGACTAAACGGTTGTTATTGCTGTTGTTATTTGCTGTCGAGTTGCCTGCGTATCATAGAGACCCTATGTACAACAGCCCTAAACCCTGCTCTATCCCTTGCCAATCTTATTGTCTCTGACATGCCTATCCCCAATACCCCAGAGACTAAATCAATCCATCTCATAGAGGGTCTTCCTGCCCTGCATTGTTCCTCCACCCTCCCAAGCATGATATCTCTCTCCAAGGACTGGTTCCTCCTTGCAACATGTCCAAAGTATATCAGATGAAGCCTCAGAATCCTTGCCTCCAAGGAGTGGCCTGGCTTCACCCTCTCCAGGAAGAACTTCCTTGTTCTCCTAGCATCCCATGGTATATTCAATACACTTCTCCAGCACCACAGCTCAAAGGCGTCAATTCTCCTCCTATTCTCCCTAGTGATTGTCTAGCTCTCTGATGCATAACAAGTAACAGCAAAAACCTTGGTCTGTATCAGGTGCACCTTAGTCTCCAGACTGACATCGTTGTTACTTAGTACTTTGGAGAGGTCTTTGACAGCAGACTTTCCCAGTGCAATTCATCTTTTAATTTCCGGGCTGCTGGTACCAAGAGTGTTATTAATATAATAAATGTCTTCATATATTTCAGAGAGATAATCTTCATTGTAAGGTGTTCCACTATGTGGAACATTCTGCCATCACTAGAATGGTTAATTTAAAATAAAAATTGAACATGAGCTAGAGTTAATTTTTTAAAATCCTAGCTTTTCTTTCAGTTTTCAATTATTAATTTGTCATAAAAGCAACAACAGCTTTACTGTTTCAGTCTTCAAATTGTCAGGGATTACTTTGGAAGGTGAGTAGAATGCTAACAAATTTTTCAACCTTAGCCTATTATTAGGGAGATTTGGTGACTTAGTCTATAAGGAGATGGCCGTAACTCAAAAGCTGTGCCTGGAGGTTCAAATGCATCATTGACTCTGTGAGAGAAAAATTGATCATCTCCTTTCATGTGATCTACAGCCTCAATAATTCCATGGTGGGTCAACGAAGAGTCATTCTGACTTTGAGGCAATGAGAGTGAGAGTCTTCTGTTCTTACACTGTTAAAGAGACAGTTGCAATGTCAATGCCCCAAGTACTCCATGAACTATGGGAGAATAACGGGCAAGTAACTTCGCAGGGGTGCATGTGATTCATATGATTATATGTGAGAAAAGAAGACTGTATAAGTGAGTCTATCTTCTCTCCACTTTCAGTGATTTCTGGCGTGAAGTAGTAATTCAATATTAGTAGCTCCAAGAGAACAGGACCACCTGATTTCAAATTTGAACTTTCTACTGCGTCACCTTGATCTCCACAGTTATGCTTTTCTTATCAAACCAGAAAGCTCCAATTGTCTGTGTTATTTCATTTCAGTTTAAGATGCATTAATTCTTACCAGTATGTTCAGCGCAGCACTTGATGTGCAAGTACTTGATGCATTGCATGGAAAGGTAGGACTAATTTCTGTAGTTCCAAGATTCAGATTAACAGGGAAATGGCACAAAAACTGATCCTTCTCCTTGTCCTCCCCCACTCCCATTCTCTAATTTGATCTTTTACATTTGGAAAAACTTTGCCTCTTCAAGTTAGTGTCAGGTTCTTAATTCTGGGTGGTGAAATGATTTGCTTGACTATCTATGTGAAGGTTGATAGTTTCAACACAACTAGGAGCACTGTGGAAGAAAAGGCTTGATGATCTGTGTCCATAAAGATGACAGTCAAGAAAACCCCACGTAACGGTTCTGCTCCACAACACATGGGGCCACCATAAGCCAGAACTAACTAGAGAACAAGTTTTCTTCCCCCCCCCAACCTTTTCTTTTCTTATAGACCAAAGGAACTGAACAGCAGCACCTGAGAGCAGAAAAGGAACTTTCTACCAAATGATAATTGAATTATATTTTTCTAATTGATACTCATGACTAGGGGACATGAGGTTAGCATGGGAGATCACTATTTGTTCCTATTTTTTCTGCTTTTCTCTGTCCTTTCCCAGATCTTAACTTGTCAGAGTCAGGAGGGTAAAAGAAATCTGATCATTGAACAGGAATTAATTAAAGTTCTGTTGTGTTAGTAAAGGGAGCCCTGGTGACACAGTGGTTGGAAGTTGATCTGCTAACCCAGAGATTATCAGTTCAAACCCATTAGCTGCTCCATTTGAGAAAGATGAGGTAATTTGCCTCTATAAAGATTTGCAGTCTGATGAGATAGTTCTATCATGGGATAGTCCTACCATGCCCTATATGGATAGTCCACCACTTTTTTAATTTGCTTTAGTAAATGGTAGGTCCACATAACTGAGATGTCAAGCCCCCAAACTAAAATTTTGACAGGATAAGAACAATGGAACACCAGAACAGGGAAAGGGAAAGCATTCTTTGTGTGGGATTCCTATGACAAATCATTGAGTTTCACTGATTGTTTGTAATACTATTGAGTGTAGAGAATGCCAAATCTTGTGGTTACGTTATGCACAATTTGACTTAAACTTGATTTCTGGAGATTATTCGGTTTCAGTTTGGAATGATCCCTAATTTTGAAAGCTATCAACTTGAAAAGAAATTTTCCTGAGCTGATGTACTTTCTGCTCACATTATAGGTAAAAAGAAAATGTTAACTAAATGAATGAGTGAATTCATTTTTCAAGAATGACATAAATTTCTTTTACATTCTTCCGCTCTCTGAGACAGATGTGTACACATTTGGAGCATAATTGTGAGGAATAGAGGACGAGGATGGGGTAGAGATGTATATGGAACCAACCCCGGCAAAAGATATGATATAGGAATCTGGTTGAGTGGACTGTTGGGTGTGTGGGAAGGTGAATAAAGAGACCAGGGCTCTCTAGCCTTCCTTAGGTCTCAAGAACAAAGAAAGAGACACAAATGCTGACAACACTTTATCACTTCCCAGTTTAATAGCACCAGAGTAGAAACCTTTATGTATCTCCTCTCTCCCCTGACCAGTGTGCCAAGAGTGTAGGGATTTTCCAGGGTAACCATGTAATTTCATACAGCTGTTGGCTCTGTCTCTCAGCAGAGTTAATTAATGCTAGTTAACAGCATTAGTGTACCCATATCCATAGAAAAGTAATTTCCCTACTGCAATGTCATCTAAAATTTTGTGTCAGCTCAGGCTCTACTATTTCCCCTGAATGTCATTCAGAGGGAACACCAACAACAAAGAGCTAATTAACTTCCATAGAAATGATTTTTATATTCAAAATTTGATGCTCAAATTCCCACATCAAGATCGATATTGAAGCCCTCAAGCAAGACAGAGAGCTTATATCCTACGAGCAAGGACTCACTCTCTCAGAGAGTTACTAAGAGGATTTGCTTTTGGATTTCCACACAGGACCTCAGATCAGGAACACAGCTGCCCTTCAGAACACCTCAGAATTAAAGACACTGTCAATGACCTTTCCTGGAACACAAAAGTTCAATTTATTATAAAGTTTATTATATCTGTCCTCTTCAGGTAAAAGGTTGCAATGAAGCGAACTTAAAATTGTGAATTCAGAATATCTAGGGCTTTCAGTCGTCATTTCTCAGACTACTTATAAAATGTGTTCAGAGCCCTTTTAGATGTTTTATAGTTTATTACTGGCATTAAAACATAATAGGGCAAAATAAAACATTATTATCGAGTGGGAAAAGAAATATTGAAATCTGTTTCTCCTAGAAGACCATGACCTCTTTGTACTTTGGTCTCCTTTCTAATGTCCTCTGGTGAAGGCACATACTCTTAAACGCAACAGAAGAACATACTAATGGAGCAGTGCCAAGTCGACTTTCTTTACTTTTAAGCAATTTGCCCAAGATTTAGAGCACACTGTGTGGAGTACATCTGAGTCGGTAGTTTTCCTACCCCATCTTTGTTTTATAAGGAGATATAATTAGTGTCTTTTCTTGCTTACCTTTGGGAGTAGAGCTTGTGCGTTCAGGTAATGGAGAAACCTCACATCTTCACAGTGTAATTTCCCCCCAATCTTTCTCTTCTCATTTTCCCACCTTGAGAGGCCTGCTTGCTCTCTTACACCTTAATATATTACTCAGGGCTTCATAGCCACCACCACAGGTTTATTTTACCTATCACATTACTACTCAATTCTATTGTTCAGTTTCAAACTCCGTAAACTTCTTTGTAGCTTTACATTGGCTATTTAAAATCATATTTCTTGGCAGGCACTGAGGTCCTTCAGCAAAATAGATGCTTTTTAGCTGCACCTTGCTTAAAGCAAAATACCAAACTCACGGCCATCAAGTTGATTCAGAAAAATAACAATCCTATAGAACACATTACTATCCCCATTGGATTTCCAAGGTTTCAATCGTTACAGAAGGAGACGGCGATGTCTTTCTCCCATTCAGAGGCCTTTTAACTATCAACCATTTGGTTGATATCTTCGTGCTTAACCCACTGTACCGCCAGACTCTTTACCGTCCAAAATCAAAACAAAACTACTTAAGTTAATGCACTTCCAACTTATGAAGACCCTCCACCAGGTTCCTAAGACTGTTTATCTATAGAGATTAGGAAAGAGACTTCCTATCTCTCTTTTGTGAAGACATATGAAGCAGTTAGTCCATCGTGGCCCCTAGCACCACCAAGGCTCCCTCTACTATCTGCCTATGAATAATGAGTAGGTCATGGATCTAGCTAAGAAAAAGAAGCAAGAGCAATGTTGAAATGCCTACTGGGAAAATGCAAGCGTGATTATATATTCACCCACATATGGGGCAGGAGCAGTATTTTCCCACTGTCCTTCTAAAAGGCAGTGGTCTTCGAGGGCTATGCTAACCTACTGGAATTCACCAGCAGCTCTGTAGCAGGAGGGACATGCTCCTCTTATTCAAAGTACAACCTCAGAAACCCTCTGGAGGGTCAGCTATGATTTGGTCCCCTCAAATAGGAAATGCATTTTCAGATTCATTTTATTCATTGCAAATTTTGTTTCAGGAAATCCCTGTAGGCAATTTGAAATTTTATAAAAATCTAGACCTCATTCAGTACGTTTATGGCACATCAAACATCTAGACACAAGCCTTACAATGAAATCCTAAGAATGATGTCATTAAAATAAAGCAGAGGTTCTCAAGAGGGGACTACTTTGCTTCCCTGGAACACTGGCAATATCTGGAGACATTTCTGAGTGTCATGACTGAGGACATGCTGCAGGGATGACAGAGATCAGGGATAAGGCCTTGCTATTTTTGTTATTGATGTTAGTTGTCTTGAGTCTTCGTACTATGTGTTCGGAGCATAACTGTGCTCCATTGAGTATTTAAGGAAGCAGATGGTTGGTCTTTCTTATGAGGTGTTAGTAGGTGGGTTAGAATTATCAACCTTTTTGCTTATAGTGGATTCCTTAATCATTTGCACAATCCAGGAATTCTCGGTAGAGAGGATGGCCTCCCACAACTAATGATCATCCAGTCCCAATATTCAGTTGTGCTGAAGTTATAAACCCTGACACAGAGGTAAGCTTGCCATCTCTTAAAGTAAAAAAATATGTCAAACCTGGTAGAACGGTATGAAAAACTTTTTATTACATCAAATTTTGGATTTTATCACCCTGGCAATACAAAAGGAAGCTCTGATGGTATAATCCACAAGGAGTTGTTCTGTTATTACAAAGATAGCACCTCTATGGTGCTTACAATCCACCAGTGGTTCTACAGGAGAAAGATGGACAATTTCCTGGTATGCGATTTACAGCCTCTGGAAACTCGATGAAAGATCAGTTATGAGTCTGTTTCTGCTTGTGAGCAATATGTTTTGTTTCCGCTTTCCCCCCCTTCTCTTTAGCCAGAATAAAAGCTAGAAGTTCATCAAGGCTTGGAGTGCATTTCTAGATTGAATAGGTTGTTGTTGTTGTTATGTGCTGTCAAGTGGCCTGCAATACATAGCAACCCTATGTACAACACTCAGAACCCTGCTCTATCCTGAGCCAACCTTATTGTCTCTGACACACCTACTCCTGTTACCCCAGTCACTGAGCCAATTCATCTCATTGAGGATCTTCCTCTCTTGTGCAGTCCCTCCACCCTCCCAAGCATAATACTCCTCTCTGAGGAATGGTACCTCCTTACAACATGCCCAAAGTATGTCAGATGGAGCTTCAGAATCCTTGACTCCAAGGAGCAGCCTGGCTTCACCCTCTTCAGGACAAACCTGTTTGTTCTCCTAGCAGTCCATGGTATGTTCAACACTCTTCTCCAGCACCACAGCTCAAAGGCATCAATTCTCCTTCTATATCATCTCAAGTGAATAGGTACCCATTTTAAAAATAATATTTCTTGTAGGAGTATGCAATGAGGGTTGCAGAGTGGATTATATTTGGGGGTAGGGGGTGGGGTTTGGGGAGGTGTGGGGGGGGATTGTGTACTAATGAGGGAGTTTTTCTTTTGCTTTTCAAGGAGAGGAGCAAATGGGGGGGAGGGGGGAGGGGTTTGTGCGGGGAGAAGGGTGCAACA
>NW_006400006.1:2790776-2794227 GCF_000299155.1 Elephantulus edwardii
TGAATGAATGGAATCCCAAAATCTCTGTAGATGTTCATTGAAATGAAAAATAAACAACCTAAATTAAAAAAATAGGCTTTTTGAAAATGTTTTTTTCTCCCCTTCTAAATCTTCTTGAGGCTACAGTGCCGATTATTTTCTTCATAGTATTTCCATCTGCCTCTATAAAATGAGCTCACTCAATACGTGAGAGGCTGCATGCCACATTGTTTTCAAAGGCTAAGGAAATGTGTCTTAACTGGTTTCACAGTAAGATAAATATATATTAGCAGTAGCCCTCCTTATAACACTTACCTGAGTCTGTCTAAAAATTGGAGGCAGGAGTGGACTAGAAAACACCTTTCTCAGTTGGGGTCAGGGATCCCCATTCATTTGATCCGTAGTAGGAACAGAGTGCAGTGTGTGGGCAAGGTTATCCTTAGATATTGTAAATGGTTTGCATACTCAGCTGCTAACTGAAAGGATAGGAGTGTGAGTCTACCCAGAGGTGCCTTAGAAGAAAAGATTGGCAATTGACTTAAAAATCCAGTCACCGAAAACCCTGTGGGGCATAGCATTAGTCTGACATATGAACCAGAATCCACTCGATAACATTTAGTAAGAAGCTAAAAAGAAAATTTGAGAGTTATAATGAACTAAAGCCTCAAAACTACTGAGCTTTAATGAAAAAAAATCTCAGGAAAAATTGTCAAATAAAATAATCAGAGGGTATGCAGGGTATTTTTTTTTTAATCTTGCAAGTTTGTAGGTTCTGTTTTTCAAGGTACATATGAAAATCAATTGTGCTAAAACAAGCTTATATATACATTATAGTGTTTTAATGGAATATATGATTATAATGGAATGCTTTTGAACATCTCTACCATCACTAAGTTCAATGGCAATTTAGTTGTTTGGTTGTAACCTCCAGCACCATTAAGAGAATACTGTTTCCTCTGCTTGACATGAGCTTCACAACAAATAATAACTTTGCTGGAGAGAAAGATACACAAATAGAAGAATTCTAAAGTGAAAGTCTTCTATAAGACAACCGTTTAAAATAAAGTTGTGGACATTTATAGAAGAAGAAACAAATTAATATCTTTGTTTTTCTAAAGAAGAAAAGTCTGAGCATTGAAAAGATGGTAGAAGTAGAGCAAGGAAAAAAAAATTCCTATTGGTTCCAGAAAACCTACTGAAAAAAAAAAAAAAAAGATTTCCCAGTCTTTCAAAACAGCTCAGACCAAGCAAGCACTTTTGGAAGAAGAATCAGAGGAAAGGGAAAGAGCGAGCCCAGGTCCAAGTGGCTGGAATCCTCCCTAATTGATTCCCAGAGACAGCCTCGTGACAAAGTGTGCAGCAAACAACTGGAAGTGAAAGCTAATGCCTTGGAAATGCCAGATGCACATTCCTTGTGCTTGGTAGTGCACATCCAGAGGATTAATGGGGTGAGTCAATTCAAGACGCTAGCCTGGTACTGAAGATCACTGCAAAACTTTGAAGATTTCCAGTGGTGTCTTTGTCAAAGTGACCCATATAGCCCTAAAGATGCTGCACAAAGTGGAGCCTGAGGTAACATGTTGTTGTGTGCCAACCCATAGCTGACCCTCCTGTGGATTTTCAGAGGCAATTAAGTGCATGGGAGGAGATTCCTCATCCGTCTTCAACGGAGCAGCTGGTGGATTTGAATCATGTGCTTTCAGGATTAGGTAATTTATCCTGAAACATGGGCAAGTCAAGGTCGAGGATAAAATCATCCCACTGACAGACTGCCCAGGGATAGAGGAGCACCTGGGGAAGTTTGGCGCCATTTGCTTAGAAGACTTCATTCATGAAATTGTCTTCCCTGGGAAGTATTTCCAAGGGATTTCATAGTTCTTGTACTCTTTTCATCTCTCGGTGGCCCATCATGGTACCAAGAATAAGGTGAGTATATCTCAATGAGATAGGCTCATCTGGCTATCAAGGTAAAAGGATTATTTAACTGATCGGGCAGCTCATCTTGAAAGATGATCCCAGAACATCTTGAAAGTGGTATGTACTGGAGGAACATGTTGTCATTTTCTGCTTCGCCTTCCGAAACAGGAGAGAAAAGAACTGTGAATACTGTGCACAGCTGGGACGTCAAGCCAAGTTTTGATTAGCCTTTTTTGCTAACTCAGGATTTTAACATATTTGTGTTTCAACTGGTGTTTAGCCCCTATGAGGAGGGCCTCTTCCCCTGGAAAATATTCTTAGAATTTTAGGATATTTGTAGATTCTTAGAGCTCTGCTCTAAGAGGATTGGTCACCCAGGTTCCTGTTCTTGTTAGTCTCTGGCTACATATCTTGTGGAGGTCCAAAACTTAACAAAGGTAGCCTTTCTTATCAGATCAATTAGATGCTTCAAGCTAAGAATAGCGTAAGGGGTCCAGGTACCCAAGGTACATCACCTCTAATTCAGAAAAATTGCTTCTTGGGTTTTAGGTAGAATTTTCTATATTGAAGAATTGTTTTCTTCAGCAGATGGAAACCCTGCCTACACTCTCCTCATGATTATAGCCATGGTCAAGCCCATTGTGTCAGTCAATGTGTCATCTCTAATGGAAGATCTCCCTCTAGTTTACTGATCTACCTTTCACAGTCTTTTTCCTAGGACTGGTCTTCCTGACAACATACTCAAAGTATGTGAGAAAGACTTTCACCATCTCATCTCTAAGGAGCATTCTACTAGTACTTCCTCCAAGTTATATTTATTCTTTTAGTTGCCCATAGTATATCTATATTCTTTGCCAACACCATAATTCAAGGACATCCGTTTTTAGATACATAAGAAACAATTGAAAATACTATGGATCGAGGCAGGTGCATCTTCATCTTTAAACTGAAATCCTAACTCTTTAGTATTTTATAAAAAGCTCCTTGACAGCAGACATACCCAAAACAATAGGTCTTTTAATTTTTGGACTACAGCTACCATGGATGTTGATTGTGGATTTAAGGAAAATGAAACCATTTACATTTTTTTAAAGTCTCTGGTAATGAGAAAAAAATCATTTTAGGTATCTCAGAAGGCTTTTATGTCTTAATGTTTAATTGGCTGGTGACACATACTTCAGGCAGTCTTGTCTTTGAGTCAGATGTCTCTACTCTTATTCTCCTTATTCTTTTGAGTTCTGATTAGTTTCTCTCCATTTGAAAGTCCTGGACTTTCCTTTTTCCTTTTCAAATAGGAAAACCTTAAGAGACAGAAATTTCCACAGCGGTGTGGTGCTTTCTTAAAAAGCTGAAAATAGAGATACCATTTGACCCAGCAATTCCACTACTGGGAATATACCCTAGAGAGACCATAAACGACATGCAAGTAGATATATGCATACCCATGTTTATCGTGGCTTTGTTCACAATAGCAAGGAGCTGGAAACAACCTAAGTGCCCATCAACAAACGAATGGGTAGAGAAGCTGTGGTATATTCACACAATAGAATACTAC
>NW_006400006.1:2794672-2800451 GCF_000299155.1 Elephantulus edwardii
CCAAAATCTCTGTAGATGTTCATTGAAATAAAAAAAAAAAAGTCACAGTCACTAGCCCTACTACTTAACTTCCACTGTCTATTTTTTTTCTTTTATTAAATTGATTTCTGTTTTAAAAAAAGAGACAGACATTTCCAGGCCTTCTTTTTTAAATTTTACTTCAAATAAAACTATACTTATGTTTCACTTAAAGAATAAGGTTCTGCGGTGCTGAACCAAATGAATCCACATCTATACCACAGGTGATGAGGTAAAATGGAGAAAGAAGTGCTTTTCTGAATCCTAGGTGTTTTCTAATACAAGAGAAACAGTAAGTACACGATTTTAGAGTGAATAGTCTTTTCTTTAGGGAAGATTTCTTTTTTAGGAAACAAGAAGAATTAGGTGCTAATTCTAAGTACAACTTGAGTTGCATGGTTAGGAAAAAATCATTCATAGATTGATTGTTTCCACATTTGAAATGAGGATAATAAAAATATGATGCCAATTATCTTAATCAGGTTTCTCTTTAAAGCAGGATCTGCATTATAGTCTTGTGAGTAGGTAGGTTACTTAATACTGTGACTTCAGGGAACATCCATACAGGGGAAGAATCAAAGAGGAAAAGAGGGAAAGATAATGTCAGGATACAATACATGGTGGCCTCACTAGGAGTAGTTAGTGTTTGTTTCCATGAAACTTCTGAAAACCTTATGGACTTGGATCTCAGAATGGTCATCACAGGAAAGGAAAAGGAGAATCAATAACCTATTGGGCTTCACTCCCACTGGCCACCACTAGTCTGCCAATTAACCCATGTATGTGCCCATTAAAAAAAAAAGGTGATCCAACAGAATGCAGAAATAAACAGTATCATTAATATAACACCCACGGAAAATCTTGCTGAAGATTTTTTTCTTTTTTAAATGACTGGTATACAACATCTACAAAGAAGTGCTAGGAATTCAAGCTGGATTCAGAAGAGGTCATTGAATGAGGAATACCATTGCAGATGGTAGGCGGATCTAGGCTGAAAACAAAATACTCTAAAGATGTTTATTTGTTTTTTATTTAATGTGCAAAGCCATTCTATTTTGTGGATATATACCAAATTATGGTTAACATTGAAAAGGATGAGGATTCCAGAACATTTATTTGTATTAATTTGGAGCTTGTAATGAACCTAGAAGCAGTTCTTGGAACCGAATAAGGGGCTACTGAAAAGCTTGAAGTCAGGAAGGTTCATGTTAGGAAATGGTATCCTTTCACAATATCATTTAAACACTGTATACCAAGCAAAACCAAAACCAATTGGAGCAATATGTCAACAGAGAACTGCCAGATGTACAGGCTAGATTTAGAAGAGGTCGTGGTACTAGGGATATTATAGCTAATGTTAGATGGATCTTGGCAGAAAGCAGAGAATAACAGAGGAATGTCTTTCTGTACTTCATTGACTATGCAAAGGCTTTTGACTGTGTGGATCACAACAAGTTATTGCTGACTCTGGGAAGAACAGGAATCCCAGAACATTTGATTGTGCTTATGCAAAGCCTATGCTTACCAAGAGGCAGTCAGAACAGAGCAGGGAGACACTACATGGTACAAAATCAAGAAGGGGGTCCATCAGGGATGTATTCTGTCTCCAGACCTTTTCAATCTGTATGCAGAACAGATCATCCGAGACACAGGGCTGTACGAGGAGGAATGTGGTGTTAAGATTGGTGGAAGAGTCATCAAAAACCTGTGTTACACAGATGATACAACTCTGCTTGCTGAAACTTAGAAGGACCTGAAGTGCTTGCTGCAGAAGGTCAAGGACTGCACCCTTCAATATAGATTGAAGCTCAACATCAAGAAAACAAAGATTCTCAGGCTGGACCAATTGGCAACATTAGTATGAGTGGGGAAGATATTGAGATAGTTAACAGTTGTAGTTAACTTGACTCCACAGTCAACACTCTTGGTCCCAGCAGACGGAAAATCAAGAGACGAACCGCACTGGGAAAGTCAGTTGTCAGGGTTCTCTCAAGAGTACTGAAGAGCGACTACATCAGGCTGGAGACTAAGGTGAGCCTGATCTGGGTGATAGTCTTCACAATTACATGCTATGCATTGGAGAGTTGGAGAGTGAATAGGGATTATAGAAAGAGAACTGATGCCTTTGAGTTGTGGTGCTGGAGAAGAGTGTTGAATATACCATGGGCTGCTAGGAGAACAAACAGGTTTGTCGTGGAGAGGGTGAAGCTGGATGAAACATCGTCTCACATACTTTGAGCATCCTAGGAGACGGACGTCATGTTTGGGAGAGTGGAAGGACAGTTCAAGAGAGGAAGACCCTAGATGAGATAGATAGATTCTGTAATTGGGGTGGTGGGAATGAGTGTGTTGGAGACAGCAAGGTTGTCACAAGATAGATTAGGGTTTAGGGCTCTTGTACAAAGGGTCACTATGAGTCGCAAGTGACTTGATGGCATATAACAACAACAACAACAACAACATGCCAAACAAATAAATATGTTATCATATGCCTTTGAACTGTGATATTGGAGAAGAGTACTGACATTCCATGGACTACAAAAAGAATAAACATATATTTTGGAGAAGGTAAAGACAGAGTTCTCCTTGGAGGCAAAGATGGAGAAGTTTCATCTCACATACTTTGGGTATGTTGCTTGGAGAGGTTGTTCGCTGGAGACGGACATCATGTTTGGGATGGCAAAAGAAAAGAAGACCCTTGACCAGGAGGGTTGACACAGTGACTATGGCAATGGGATTGAATTTGCCAGGGATTGTGAGGATGGCATGGAATATGACAGTGTTCAAGTTAATGTTCATAGAGTCCCTATGAGTTGTACTTGACTCAAAAGCAACTAACAACAACAACAAGTCACACAAATTATTAGAAAATCAGGAGCATAGGAAGAAGATCATTAGGTTAGAATTGAAAAAAAAAAAACAAACAAAACTCTCCAACAGCCTGTGTCATGCAGCTGATACAACCTTGCTTGTTGAAAGTAAATAGGACTGGAAGAATATACTAATAATGATCAAAGACTGTAGCCTTTTACAGTGTATAGATTACACTTCAGTGCCAAGAAAATAAAAGCCCTATATCTGGACCAATGATGAACATCAAGATTAAGTGGGGAAAGAACTGAAGTAGTCAGAGATTTCATTTTAATTGGATCTACAATCTATACTCATAAAAAAGTCAAAAGACACATTGCATTGGGCAAGTCTGCTATAATGAATTTCCTTAAAATTTTGAAGAACAATCATGTTGGTTTGAAGACTGTAGCATTCCTGATCACTGTAGTGTTCCATGTCATTTTAAATTGCTTCATATGCACATGATTGTTGGTTAATGAATAATGGATATTGGAGTAGATGAATAGATACCTTTGAATTGTAGTTTTGGCAAAAAAGTATTGAATGGGCTGCTAAAAGAACAAACAAATCTGTTTCTGAAGTATAGCCAGAGTGATCCTGAGAGGCAAGAATTGTGAGGCTTTGTCTCATATAGTTTGGACATGTTGTCAGAAGCGATCAGTCCTTTAGGAAAGGCATCATGATTGGAAAATCAGAGGGTAAGCAAAGGAGAGAAATTCTCTCAATAATGATTGCTTGATACAGGGACTGAAAGAATAGGCTTAATCATGGCAGAGATTGTGAGGATAGCATAGAATTGGACAGTATTCTATGGGTGGTATATAAGGTTGCTATGTGTTATGCAAATGCCATACCCTGCTTGCTGAAACTGAGGAGGACCTGAAGCGCTTGCTGCAGAGGGTCAAGGACTGCAGCTTCCAATATGGATTGAAGTTCAACATCAAGAAAAAAAAATTTTGACCACTGGGCTGATAGGCAGCATCTTCACATCATGAAGAGATTGAGATTGTTAAGAGCTTTAGTTTGCTTGGTTCCACAATCAACACTCTTGGTACCAGCAGCCAGAAAATCAAAAGACACATTGCATTGGGAAAGTCTGCAGTCAGGGACCTCTCCAGAATACGAGAGAACGATGATGTTAGTCTGGTGTCAGCCCTGATCAGGACCATGGTCTTTGCAATTACCTGGTATGCCTCAGAAAGCTGGACAAGGACTAGGGATGATAGAAAGAAAAGTGATGCCTTGGACCTGTGGTGCTGGAAAAGAGTATTGAATAAACCATGGACTGCTAGCAGAACAAAAAGGTTCAGCCTGGAGAGGGTGAAATAAGGCTGCTTCTTGGAGGCAAGGATTCTAAAACTTAATCTGACATACACTGGCGATGTTGCAAGGAGAAACCAGTCCTTGGAGAGGGACATCATGCTTGAGAGGGTAGAGGTACAGCCAAGAGAGAAAGACATTCTCAATCCAAGAAATAGATTGACTCAGTGACTGGGATAGTGCGTGTATGTGTATCAGAGACAATAACATTGGCTCAGAATAGAGCAGGGTTCGGATCTGTTGTACATAGGATCACTAGGAGTTGCAAGGAACTCGACAGCACATAACAACAACAGCAACAACAACAACAACATGAGTCAGTATCAATTAACTGGCACCTAACAACAACAACTCCCACTGTTTAAGGGAGATACTCTAAGTGTTAACTTTTCTCACTCTCCTGAGTCACATGGATATGTACAGATTGAGAGACTCCATCTGAATCCCATACTGCAGATCAAAGAAACCTGGGAAAAGAGGCAGAAGATGAATGGCTCAGTTTAAAGATGAAGAATAATCTGATTTTACAATTCAGTCTCCTAGTGGCAAGACTGCATGGCAATCCTTTTTTTTATTAAATGTATTTTATATTCATTTGCATACAAAATTCATATGCATTGTTTCACACTATCTTTCTATCACACTGTTTCATAGAATGATTTCCATCTATTGTGTTTTATAAAATGAATCATTATTGAACTATACGCACCATTACCCCATCTGCAATCCTTAATTCATGTGGTTAAAATCCACCATCTTCTCTGTGGGAGAAGAATGGATAATCTCCTTCCATATAATTGTTGTTGAGTACCTTCAAGTTAGAACCAACTCATAGTTGACCCTCCATCAGGTTTTCTGAGGCAATTAATAACTTGAGAGGAGATTGCCCATCCTTCTCCCACAGTGCTGCTGGTGGATTTGAACCATTTGCCTTTGCAATTTCCCTCTGTACTATTGACTGCTTCAGAGAACTCTCTTTAGAATCAGCTGTGAATTGTCTCCAATTCAATGGTAATGGGACTAAATTATGGTATGCCAGGAGGTCAATGACTATGTCTTACTCATTTATGAAAAGTTTCACTCTAAAGAAAAGAGTACTTGACAGTTCAAAGAAAAATTAATGTGAATAGATGAATGAGTAGAATTTTGTTTCTATAGTGTTCATTCTATGTATCTTTCAAGGTGTAGATTATCTTCCATACGTTCATAGTCCTTTGATATTTTTAATGTAGTAAATTTGCTTTTGCATTTTACTTCTACCAGTAAATATTATTGTTGTTAGTTGCTGTCAAGTTAATCCCTGACTCATGATAAATCCATGCATAGCTGAAAACAAACACATTGCCTGGTCCTACACCAATCCACAATCACTGTCAGTATAAATGCACAGGTCTTATTCATTCACTTGACGTAAATATTGCTTTGCGATGTTCCTAGAATTACTTGATAACTCATGGCTTTCAAACTACAGTCCAGATATATAAGAAAGCATTTTTCCTAGCTTGAATACATTTTTTTGTCAGTGATCAGGTTTTATGCTGTTGTTATGTGCCATTGAATCGCTTGCGACTCATAGCGAACCTATGCA
>NW_006400006.1:2801266-2803340 GCF_000299155.1 Elephantulus edwardii
GGAACCAAAATTTGACCTTAAGTCTGTCCCACTCAAATTTCAAAACCATCTGAGGAACAGGTTTGAGGCCTTGAGCACCAATGAGCATAGACCAAATGAGACAGGTTTTATGAATGCACTTAAATGAATGTTAATAAATAAGCAAATCTGCTTCTCAGTGAGTGTGTGGCTCTGCATTTCACGGGGAACATTGCTATTATCTGTGTAGTTAATGAGAGGACTCTATGGTACCCAGGACTCGAACAAGGATGCCTTTCAGCACTGGCACTGGGACTTATGGCTGTCAACATTTAGAATGTACACTACTTAAGTGGCACAGACAGCTAAGCTACTGAACTTGATAATTCAAATATATCCAGCACCACGTCATAAGAAAGGCTTGATGACCTATCCCACACTCTCCCCTCCAAATTGTTGCTGTGTACCCTTGAGTTGGAACTGATTTATAGCTGACCCTCCAGCAGGCTTTCAGAGGCAGTGAATTGCATGGGAAGAGATTGCTGATCTTTCTCTCATGGAGAAGCTGGCAGATTTGAACTATGTGCCTTCAAGGTGGCAGCAGAACACCTTCCTACTAAGCCAACAGAGTTCCATCTCCACAGTAGTCATCGAAAACCCTATGAAGCACAGTTCTAATTTGACACACATGAGGTTACTGTGTCAGAATAGACTCTACAGCAACCTATAAAAAATTGAATAAGCAGTCTTCAAGAAGTTGAACCACAGGAAACCTGGCAAGCAATTGTTGTTTGGTGCTATAGAGATGAATATGACCAACAGCTACTCTATAAAAAAACAGATCTGAACCCTGTCTGATCATGTGCCATCCTCATCATCTCTGAAACACTTAGCCCATTGTTGCTGTCACTGTGTCAGTCCATCTTGGTAAGGGTCTTCCTGTCCTTTGCTAACCTTCTCTCTTTCCAAGCATGATTTCCCTACCCCAACCCCCAAAAAAATAGTCTCTCCTAGCAACAAGCCCAAAGTACGTGAGACGAAGCTTTGTCATCCTTTCCTCCAAAGAACAGTCTGACTGCACTTTTCTCAAGACATTTCTTTTTAGTTTCATTAAGTTCTTGAACACACACACATACACACACATACACACACACACAAAATTAGACATATATTCAAAAGAAAAATTTTTGAAAACCTGCAGTTAAAATAAGTACTGTTCATTGCTGGTGTGCAAACAGATTAGTGTTTTCACTGCCACCTCTCCTCTCAACTTGTCTCATTAGGATAATTAAGAAAAAGATCTTACATAGATATTTTTGTTTTCTGGTTGTATAGACTTTGTAATTTGAATACTAGCTTCAAAATGCTTTCATGAGAAATTCATGAAGGCAAAATACTTGTATGCTTAGGTCTGGGTAGTGATCTATGTTGAGTTGAGCAATTATTCTAGCATGAAACAGAAAACAGAATCCTTTCTTTTTAATAAGACTCCTAAATTAGTAAGTGGGAATTCATCAGGGGGAGTTACTGACACCAAAGTGTGAAAAATAATTTCATGAATATGGATGTATTTGTAAAGTCTTTAATTAAATATAGTTTTCAGATCACAATTTGTTCTGATATTTTATTAACATGTTTGCACATGTAACTCCATCAAAATATGCATGAAACCACACCAGCAATTTTTAATTACTTGAGGTGTTAGTAACTCCAGAGTGGTTGCCCTTAGATTCCTTCTAGTTGTTTGCAACTCATAGGACCTCTAGTGACAGCGTATAAACATGCCCTAGAGTCTTCTTGGCTGTGATCTTCCTGAGAACACATTATCAAGGCTTTCTCCCTCAGAGACAATAGATGTATTGAAACGACTTTATTCAGGAAATTATGATAACATTTGCTTTTATCTGAATTATTTACCTCTCCAGCACATCAGCAGAGAACTGCCAGAAGTCCAGGCTGGGTTTAGAAGGGGTCGTGGTACTAGGGATATTGTAGCTGATATTAGATGGATCTTAGCTGAAAGCAGGGAATACCAGAGGAATGCCTATCTGTGTTTCATTGACTATGCAAAGGCGTTTGACTGTATGGATCATAACAAACTGTGGCTGACTCTGAG
>NW_006400006.1:2803844-2816547 GCF_000299155.1 Elephantulus edwardii
TTGCCATGGGAAAGTCTGCTGTTAGGGACCTCTCCAAATTACTGAAGAGCAGTGGAGTCTCTCCGGAGAATAAGGTGCATCTGATAAATTCCATGGTCTTTGCAATCACTTGTTATACATCAGAGAGTCGAACAATGACCAAGGAGGATAGAAGGAGAATTGATGCCTTTGAGCTGTGGTGCTGGAGACCAGTATTGAGAGTACCATGGACTGCTAGGAAAACAAACAGATTCATCCTGGAAAGGGTTAAAATGAGTGGCTCCTTGGAGGTAAGGATCCTGAGGCTCTGTCTAACATACTTTGGACATGTTGTAAGGAGAGACCGGTCCTTGGAGAAAGACATCATGCTTGGGAGGGTGGAGGGACAGTGCAGGAGAGGAAGGCCCTCTATGAGGTGGATTGATTTGGTCACTGGGGTAATTGGAATGGGAGTGTCAGAGACAGTGCGATTGGCCCAAGACAGCAGAGTTTAGAGCTGTTGTACATAGGGTTGCTGTGAATCGCAAGTGACTCGATGGCACATAACAACAACAACAACAACAACATAAAGTATTACATCAAAAACAATTCAAAACTCATGCCACCATCCTAAAAAAAAGTTACTCATTCTACCTTTACACAAGAGAACTTAATTTATGTATTTGGTAGGATAGGGACCTTCACAAATATAAGGACCTCAATGCTTACAGTAACATATAAACTCTTTACAGTATGATTGTGGCAAAAGGGAGTTTATAAAGGTACTAAGTACATTCATTCTTCTTTCCCTTTGAAAATGATGATTTGTTTTTTGTTTCAAAGTTAGCAGTGTTGTTTGATATATTATTAGGTCTGAAGGGAGATAGTAGTACAGTGGATTAGGCACTGAGTTACTAATAGAAAACTCAACAGTTTGAACCCATCAGTCACTCCACAGGAGAAGGATGAGGCCATCTGCTCCCATAAAGAGTGGCAGCCTCAGTAACCATATGAGGTCATTCTAGTCTGTTCCATGTGATTAGGATGAGTCAGAGTCTACTCCATAGCAAGTAGTTTTCAGCATGAGAGATTAGTGACATTGTGAGGTGCAAGACATCACAGAAATGACTTGTGGACTAAGACATCATATCAAAGGGTTGCTGGGGTGGGTAGGTGGCTGATAAACAAGGTAGGAGGGAGTGCAAAGGATGCTGATATTCAGGGAAAGGGAAGGGACAAGATTGACATTTAGGGGGAGGGGACTGCTTGTATGGTTATCTCTGTAAGGGGAAGTTTCGTTCATTTGCTCCTTTCACTAAAATGCTTCTCTGTCATATATTGTTCCAAAATTAAGCATCCAAATTAAGACAGACTAGGAAGAAGGGTTGGTATCCACGTCTGAAATATAATAGACCTTTGAAAACCCTACGTAAAATAGAGCACACATAGAGTAGAATAACAGATACGGCAACTGAGGCCGAACCATCAAATTTGGAAACACAAAGGAGGAGGAACAGTTGTAAGCAGAAACTAATGATTGGAATGTGAAATGTGAGAAGTATGTATGTAGGCAAACTTGACATCGTTAGGAAAGAAATGCAACACATAAATATTGACATAGTAGGTATTTCCGAAACGAGATGGATTGGCATGGGACATTTTTAATCAGATGACCATATAATCTACTATGCTGGAGATGAAAAGGTCAGAAAAAATGGGTTCATTTTTGTAGTTTAAAAGGCCATTTTCAGATCCATCTTGAAATATAATGTTGTAAGTGACAGGATAATATCCATACGCATAAAAGGAAGACCTGTTAATATCACTATTATTCAAATTTATGCACCAAAACCCAGCACCGAAGAGGAGGAAATAGATGATTTCTACAACCTTTTGCAGTCAGAAATCGATAAAACACGCAACCAAGATGCATTAATAATAGTGGGTGACTGGAATACAAAAGTTGGAAACCAGGTTAAAATTCTGTTTCTAAATTAAAGCAGAAATCTCTAGGCTAGTGGAGTGAATGACAGTCCTGATCTTACATTGTTCCCTTTCTAACACATGGGCATTAGTGATGGAAACTACCTGACTCAGGAGAAATGTCACATGAAGTAATAGGTATTGAAAAGTTGAACTTACAACTGTGTGTCCTGGACTTCGTTGATGACTAAACAAGACACTTATTTTGATTTTTAGAGTTAATTTTATATGTCATCTTATCTAGGCAAAACTGCCCAATTATTTGGTAACGCACGAATGAAGGGTTTGTTATGAAGCAATTACTGGCATTTTTAGAAATGCATACACACACATGCACACACACATGTATATAATTGTGATTTGAGTGAAATTTTACAAAGCAGATTGTGTTATAGTCAGTTATTCACACACATTTTTTTGTGGCATTAATTATGGTATCTGTACTACAATCACAACTGTGACTCCTTCCTCTCTGTAATTCTCATTTCCATTGATCTTCCTCACTGTTCTAGAGTCAGAAGCTATTAATAGCTGACCTTCTGTTGGATTTCTAAGGCTGGAAATAGCATGGGATGAGATTGCTCATCTTTCCCTATGGAAATGCTAATGGATTTGAGCTGCCAGTGAGGCAAGGCCTTTGGGTTGGCAGTGCAACTCCTGTGAATTATGCCATGAGAGTTTCCTCAAGGCTGATTACACTTCTAAATGGGGGTGAGGCCGAACCAATCAGTTAACCTTCTTAAGAGCAATATGATAATTCCCCAATGGTACCTCTTTTATCCAGATAATAAACAGTCATTGACGAGAAGGTCTCTTCTCTTTCCTTCCTCATTGGACCTATGAATTTTGGAACATGGGAATATCCAACCTGTTGCTTCACCTGTAGATCTGTTCAGGCTGGCTCCCATAATTATGCAAACTTGGTCTTCAAATTAAATCGATTTTTTTCTCTCTCATACTCTGGTGGAGTAGCTGCACCATAATTCCAAAGTCATGTGGTTCAAATCCACTAATGGCTTTGTGGGAGAAGGATGGGAAATCTCCTTCCATTTGATTTACTTTTTTTTTTTCATTTGATTTATTGCCTTTTAAAACAGGCTGAAGGGTCAGCTATAGGCAAGTTCTGACTTGAAGGAACACAACAACATATCTATCTATCTATCTATCTATCTATCTATCTATCTATCTATCTATAATTTTTCCATTTCTCTAGAGAATTCTAAAAGAGTGATAGTCAAGCCAGGTTGATATCTGGCAAAAGTCACACTGGAAATGCTCACTTGTCTGTGTCAGGAAATATCAAAAACAGCTGCATGCCCAATCAATTGGAAGAGATCAATATACCTTTCTTTTTTGATGAAAAGTGAACTAATAGATAAGGAGACTATTAGGCAATATCATTAGTATTCAACATAAGGAAAATCATGCTACAATGATTTGAAAATGGTAGCAGTGATATATTAACATGAAACTCCCAGAAATTCAAACAGAGTCCAGAAGACATAGAACTTAGTATATAATTATTGGAGCTAGATGAATCTTAGTTGAACGCAGAGTGTATTAGAAATACATTTACCCATGTTTTATTGACTATGCAAGACAGTTAACTGTGTAGATCATAACAAATCATGGATAACATTAAGGAGAATGGGATTAAGAACTTTTAATTGAGCTTATGCAGAATCTGCGCATAGACCAAGAGCCAGATTTTTATGAACTTTGTTAAGTAAACCAGTAAATAATAATAATAATAATCAGATGTTTGAAGCAAACAAGGGAATATATCACAGTTTAAAATCAGGAAATGTATGCACCAGGTTTGTATCCTTTCACCATACTTATTAAATTTATATGTTGAATCTATATATCTATAAAGGAGCTATGGTGGCCTTGTGGTAAGAAACTGCACTGCAATCCTGAAGTGACGTAGTTCAAGGTTACCAACTACCAGCTGCTCTGTGGGAGAAGGATGGACAGTCTCTTCCTGTGTAATTAACTGCTTCTGAAAACCCACTGGATGGTCAGCTATGGGTCAGTTCTGACTCTATGGTACACAACAACAACAACAACATATCTTTATACAAAACAGTAATATCTCTGAGAAGCTTGACTATATGAAAAAGAAAGTGTCATCAGATTGGATTAATATTCATTAATAATCATTGATATGCAAATGACATAATTTTGCTAAGAGAAGAGAGCTTCAATCATTTCTTGATGGAAATTAGACTACAGCTTCAGTATGAATTACACTTCAACACAAAGAAAGAAAACATTATCACTACTGGACCAATAAACAACATCATGATAAATAAACAAGAAAAGATTGAACTTGGGAAGGATTTCGTTTTACTTGACTCTGCAGTCAACATCTGTGGAAGTGTTTAGTCATTGCTGCTGAGTCAGAACAGGCTCACAGCTGACCCTTCAGCAGGTTTTCAGAAGTTGTAAACCATAGGAAGGAGACTGCTCATTTCTACCCCCTTAGAGTAGCTAGTGGATTTGAACCATTCACCTTTGGATTTATACATAACTGGCTACCCAATAGCCCATCAGAAAGCAAATGATATATTACACCGGGAAAATTTACTATAAAGATGTCATTGAAATACTAAAGAATAATTGATGTCACCTGAAGGACTACATTTCACCTGGTCCAAATCACAGTGTTTTGAATTGTCTCGTGTACTTTTTAAAATTTGGGCAATTAATAAGGAAGATAAAGAAGACTCACTGTGTTTAACCTATGATATTGATGAATAATATTGAATATAATATAAACTGCCAGAAGAATAAATGAATCTGTCATGAAAGAGATAAAACTTTGTCTCATATACTGTGGACATATCAGGAGGGTTATGCCACTGGAGAATAATTCTCGGTAAAGTGGAAGGTCAGTGAAAAGTTGGAAGATTCTCAATGAGATGGATTGACTATAACAACGGGCTCAAATAGAGGAATGATTGTGACGATGGCAATGGAATGGGTAGTGCTCCCTTCTGTTGTATAAAGTCGATTTGAGTCAGAACTAGCAGCACCCAATTATCTTTTGGCTTACCATTTAAGTAAAATATTTAAATATGTCCATATTCATTGGCAAAAAGATGCTGCTTTAAACCCCTGAGAACCCTATCTCTGGATTAAACTGTGTCCCTCAAAAAGTGTATGTTATAAATCCTGACCTCTATATATCTGAGGAGCTCTGAAGGCCTAGTAAGGAGTTAGTTGTACTGCCAACCCAAAGGCATCACTACTTGCTCTAGTGATTTACAGAGTCTGCAAGCTCACAATAGGGTCAATTGTTCCCAATTCAATAGCAATAAAAGCTATATATCACAAAATAGACTCTACTTTGTCATTCTAAGGTAACTATCCATGAATTGCATTGGGAAAGTCTGCGGTCAGAGAGACCTTTCCAAAGTACTGAAGAGCAAGGATGTCCATCTGGAGACTAAGGTGTGCCTGATCCAGGCCATAGTCTTTGCCATTATTGGCTATGCAGCACAGAGATGGACAATAACTAGGGAGGATAGGAGAATTGATACCTTTAAGCTGTGGTGCTAGAGAAGAGTATACCATAGAAGAACATATCATGGACTGCTAGGAAAACAAACAGGTTCATCCTAGAGAGAGTGAGACCAGGCTGCTCCTTGGAGGCAAGGATTCTGTAGCTTCTGCTGACATACTTTTGGACATGTTGCAAGGCGGAATCAGTTCTTGGAGAAGGACATCATACCAGCACAGGAAAGGAAGACCCTTGATGATATAGATTGATTCAGTGACTGGGGTAATGAGGGTAGGAGTTTCAGAGACAATAAGATTAGCACAGAATAGAGCAGTGTTCAGGGCTGCTGTACATAGAGTCACCATGAGTCGCAGATAATTCGAAGGCACATAACAACAATAACAGTGCAGTTATATTAGTGTCTTAAAATTTTACTTTTGAGATCTAAAAGAGTGATTTGGATGCAAAAGGAGGAAGCACAAAGGGGGGGGGGGAACCCACAACACCCAAACAAAAAAACCCAAGTGTATGTCGTGTGAAGATCACCAAGTGATGAAAGAACAGAAGTTGAAATGAGAAGGGCCTTCCCCTGAAACTGCTAGAGGAAGTTTTCTCCCAGAGTTAATACCTTTAATTCAGGCTACTAACCTACTAAACTGTTGGGGAGGGGAGAAGAGAAATTCTGGTTGTTAAAATCACCCAATTTTTCAAGTTTATGTCATAGCAACACTAGATAACCAAAAGATACGCTCCTTATCACTACTCCAGCCTACAAAGTCCCTCCTTTGGGGCCTCTTGAATTCATTCAGTTCCAGCAAGTGAAAAATTAGCACCTAGAAAGCCAGGAGCCCCCTACTACAGCTCTTATTTGTTGATGCAAGCCTATCAGCTGGTTGTTGTTGTTGTTGTTAAGTGCCTTCGAGTCACAGGTGACTCACAGTGACCCTGTGAAGGAGAGTCCTCCAAGCTGATGCTTGGGTGTCTTTCATCCTCTCTTCAGGTTCATAGGGTTTCCGGAGGCAAGCTATTATGGAAGTGGATGCCACTCCTCCTTCCAATATCAGCTGGTAGATATTTTAAATATAAAATTATGGTTTTAGTTCAATGAATGGTTCATTGAAACTTATTCATTCTCCAAAGTTAGTGCATTTTAGGGTTAAGACAAAAACCAATCAAATAAACAAAACAAAACAACCCCACATTTTGCAATATCTCATTGCTTTCCCTGGCTTATGGCATTTCTTTCACTCTACTGAATTTTCTTAAATGGGAACAATATTTAAGCACTCTGGATTCTTCTTATTGAAAAGCATGTCTTGGTCCACAAGGTAGAAAATCAATCTGATGCAATTTTTGTTCATTATTGGAAAAAGCCTTAAGCCATACTTTGAAAAGTGATTGCTGACCTTTTATATTGAAATTATGAAAATACTACTTTAGTTAAAACTTGGTTTTAAAAGTCTATGATTTGTCCATAATGACATTGAAACATTTCTGAATGAACCATCGGTATGGCAGCTTGGAGCTTATTTATCATTTTCCAATAAACTTGTGCAAATAACTCCGTACATACTATTTCAACAGAGCAAAAAAAAATCAATGGTGAGATGTTGCAAGCTATCAGGGCATGGTTGTCCATGAAACCAAGGGCAAAGCTTTAACTTTCATATCCTCTTGGAACACAATTAACTACTTGTCATTCCTCTTTTTTTTTCGTTAGCAAAAACTAATTGCAGTCATAAAATTTTCCCCTTTAATAAAGGGCACTGGTTAGAGCTAGGTTGTAAAATTGCATATTTGTAACCTAAGGAAGAGATCCTTAAAAGGTTCAAGTACTAAACATGTAAGAAGAACCATAAACAAATTATGCAGAAGGAGTTTGCACAGTAGGTGGTCTCATTTGCTTCACCACTATAACATTGCAATGATTCTGCTAATTATACATATTATAAATATGATGTTGCGGAATTATTGAAAAAAATCACAATTTTGCCACTAGACAGTTCACCTATTCTTCTATATCGGATTTTATGTCCTAGATGTAAATTTCCTAATTGTCAATGATGCCATCATCTGTCTTTTGACCTGCAGTGACTTCTGCTTTGTTGTGGTTGGAAGCTATGCCCCCAGTATTTCAAATAACTACAGGGTTGCCCATAGTGGATAAGTTCCAGTAGACCTTCCAGAATAAGATTAGGAAGAAAGGCCTGGCGACGCACATCTGAAAATTATCCAGTGAGAAGTCTGTGGGTCGCAACTGTCCAATACAGTGCTAGAAGGACAGTCCTCTAGCTTGGAAGGAAGTTCAAATGCAATGTGATTCAGGACCAGCCCGTGCTTCATTGTATTGCATACATTTATCGAGAATTGAAACTGACTCCATAGCAGCTAACAACATTTTTTTTCCTTTAGGAATACAGAGGCAATTAACAGATACTCAAAGAGATGGTAACAGTCATGACTTCAAGGAATAGATTGATAGGACACCCTCATAAAGTACAGAAAGATAGGTATGAACATTTTTAGTTAAATTTCTCACCACAAAATCTAGGCAAGCTGATGCTTTAGGACATTTAACAAAAATATATTTTGCATTAATTACATTAAGACCAAGCAGTGAAGGACAGGAATCTTAATAACTGCTTTTCTTTGTCAGTATAAGTGTTACATTTGAACATTTCTCCAAACAAGCAAACAGGCGAAAGAGAAATGTGTAGGACACTGAGGGTTTCATTTCTTGTAGATTTCAACTCTTTCTGGTCCCACACAGTGTTCCCTGGACACACATCAAATAGGCATTCACAAATGATCAGTGACAGGTCTGGCCTTGTACTTCACCTGTGTGAGGTAATATGTATCACCCTTGGTATTCCCAAGTCTCCTTCTTATCTTCTAGAGATATGCTGGCAATTCTTTGTGACATATGGCTCACTGTCTTCTACCAAGGTAGAATCATGAAATGTTTCCTTCTCCTTTCTTTATCACCCTCTACAAAGAGCACAAACTACTCTATCAAGCATAGGCACCAACTAGATAATTCTACTTGGAGATATATACGTCATAACCAGTGTTTTCTGCCTCCTACACATCACAACACATCTAGAAAATGACAAAGTTGTGTATGGCTCATGGAAGCAAAGAACAGAGAACAGAGGGAGCTGATACTTCAGCACATTAGTAATAAATTCACAGGGCCAGTGTGAACCTGGATGGGTATTCTGCCATAAAGAAAAACACTTTAAACCGCATCCAGTCAACTTGTAATAACAGCAAGCTAGCCCCCTTTCCATTTGAGAGATCATCATTCATTCAGAGATATCGTTAAACTCTGTATAGCTAGGATCTGCTAGAGTAAGCATGCAGAGATAAGGATGTCACACTTTCTCTTTCTAAGTGGGTTTATATATTTCTAAATATAAACTAAAGACTCAAACCTCAAACTCATTGGTTCTGACTCATAGATGACCTTCCATTGGTTTCCTAGATTATAAATTGCAGAGGAGGAGCTTGCCTGTCATTCTCTATCTCTTAAAGGGACTGGTGGATTCAAATCACTAAAAAGGCAGGGCCATTGAGTTAGCAACATGACTGTCTACAGACAGACGATGAAAGCTCTCTCAACTGCGAATGGGACACACATTTTCTCTCTCAATTTCTTTTTAATTCTTTGTCTTTCAGAGTGAACTACAATATTCTTACACCCACTACTTTCTTGCTTTGGCAAAAGAAAATGTTTTTTATATCCTTGGCTGACTCAATCAGCAGTATGTTTCTCTTATACTAAATGTATCAAATATTGTCCAACATCTTAAGCAATTCAAGTTCTGTAAGGAAAACACGGTTGCTTTATGGCAGAATGTTGCAATTAACACCTATTGGATGGCACTGAAGAAAGCCATCCAGCAGAGACAGTCAGTGAAGAGAGAGGATCTGTTTCTGCAACCCCAGATCTGGACTGACATCATTGTCTCATGACTCATGAAGTATTGGGTTCTGAGCTTTCTAATGACCACACTTTGGGTTTGATGGTCTATTGTCATCTTCAAGTTCATTTAAAATTAGCTGTTGTTGTGATGTGTCGTTGAGTCACCTGCTACTCATAGTGACCCTATGCACAACAGCCCTAAACCCTGCTCTACCCTGTGCCAATCGCATTGCCTCTGACACACCCATCCCCATTACCCCAGTCACCGAATCAATCCACCTCATAGAGGGTCTTCCTATCCTGCGCTGTCCCTCCACCCTCCAAGCATAACGGCTTTCTTCAAGGACTGATCTCTCCTTGCAACATACCCAAAGTATGTCAGATGAAGCATCAGAATCTTTGTGTCCAAGGAGCAGCCTGGTTGAATCCTCTCTAGGATGAACCTATTCATTTTCTTAGTAATCCATTGTACATTCAATACTGTTCTCCAGCACCACAGCTCAAAGTCATCTATTCTCATTCTATTCTTCCTAGTCATGCCCAGCTCTCTGACGCATAGCAAGTGATTGCAAAGACAATGGTCTGTATCAGGAGTACCTTAGTCTCCAGAGTAACTCTATTGCTCTTCAGTACTTTAAAATAATATGCTGATATGGTGTTGATTCCAACTCATGACAACAACATTCATAACAACAGTAATGCTAATGTGCAAATGAGTGGAACTGCTTTATAAGGTTGACTTGGCTGCAATCTTTACAGAAGCAAATCATCCTTGAGCATGTTCCAACTTCCAACCTATGGGTAAGTAGTGGAATACAAATGGATCGCATCATTTGCAGAACATAGGAACCTTATTTGCAGAACATAGGAACCTTATTTGAACAAGAAGCTAACATTTTTAATGAGCTAAATTTACCAATTATCTTGACTGACATTTTAATTGCTTTAAATTTTGAACTTAAGGACCCACAGTTTTATTTTGTAGTAACTGTGATATGATACTCTGGGTTTAATTGATTTTTTAGCTGTTATTGCTGATTAACCCATTGAAACACAGATTTACTTTGATAACAGACAGCCCTGAAGTGCTTAGAGACTGGGAAGTTTGGAACCCTCAGACTGTAGAACTTGTAGCACTATACACTGGCTGAGAGACTCTGCTTCCCTACTCTCTCCACTCATGAACTCTCAAAAAACCAATAAAATCATGGAGTTGTACAATTTTATTGGTGGGCAGGTGAGGGAAATTGGAAGATTCTGTTCTTGAAAACAATGTATTCAAATTTTGTAAGTAAACTACTTTAAAAAAAAAAAACAACCAACTAACAAAATTGAGGTTGAGTAGTTTCCAACTCACAGCAACCCTGCCCTTAAGCAGATTTCTCAGGCTATAAACCTCAATGGGAGAACAAGGCCCATTTTTCTTCTGTGGTGCAGGTGATAGATTCAAACTGTAGGAGATTTTTATTTTTGTCGTTTGCAATTCAGGTTTTCATGTACTGCACTACAACATTAGAAATCTAGCCATCAACTTGCTCAGCCAGTTAACAGAAGCCCTGAGAACAGGGACCAACCTTTTTCTTCTGCTACCCTTGGCTATGACCTAAGTAATTTGTCTTACTGGTAGAACTTGCCTGTCAACCCTCCTTTGAACTTTGTTTCTTCCAAATTAGAAAGGGGTGAGGTGGGGGGCTGGGGAAAAGGGAAATCAAACCCAACAAAAACCAAAACAAACAAAAACCCAGCCCAAAAAGAGAACAGAGAAGAAAGGCCAGGCCTCTTGCTGCTCATCCATGTGGTAAGCCCTGTCCAGCTGTGTGGCATTTTACTCTCAAATGTATTCCCAGTTTACTCCTGTTACCATGGAGATCAGTTGCTTCCTGAAAAATCTTTCTTTTTTTCCTTTTACTTGCTCACTGATAAATTTGTGTTTTGTAACTTCTTTAAATCTGTTCTTACTTTACCTCCCATCCTCAGTTTCCTCACTAGGCGAACAGGATAACCTTTTTTAAAACTTTAAATGAGTTGAATTTCCTCTTTTGTTTGTATATACTTATTCTTTTTACCTCCATCAAATGAATTCCAAAAAAAACCCAAAACCAAACAATTGCTTGTTAAACGGTAACTCTGTGGGTTTAAATAATTGCAATTTTATTTGAACTTTTGATTGTTTGAGGTGGATATAAACATAGTTTTGGTCAACAAAGCATTCTTTATGTAATTGGCATATGTTGTTCCTGTTATGTACCACAGAGTCAGAGCTGATTCATAGCTGACCCTCTGGCCAACTTTCAGAGGGTGTTAATTGCACCAGAAAAGAATGTCAGTTCTTCTCTTGCAGAGCAGCTGGTGGCCTTGAACTATGTGACTTCCGGACTGCAGCTCAGCTCCTTGCCACTAGGCCACAAGAGCTCCCTAAGTAACATACAAAGTTGCTATAAAATAAAACAAAACAACAAACAAATATAGAAGGAGGCAATTTCTAGGCAATAGTGTCAAAGAGAAAGGCTGGGCAGAAGGTTCTAAAAAAACTTTATAGGGATTTCATTTAAATCCAGATGTTGTTGTTGTTGTTAAGTGCCACCGAGCCATAGACGACTCATAATGACCCTATTAACGAAAGACCTGAGCACTGCTCGTAGAGTTTCCAGAGGCAAGCCATTTAGGCAGTGGATGCCATTCGTACTTCCAAGCTTGTTTTTATTGGGAAGCTCCACCAAACACTGTCTACCATGGGTACCTGTTATCACATTTGGCACATCAGTATCACAGTGTTCAGCTTCATAGCAACCACAAGTTACCTCTATACAGCAATGCACAGACCAGTGCTATACCACTTAGTTAAATCCAGATAGCTGTACATTACTGTTATTGTTGCATGCTGTCAAGTCAGCCCCTCCCTCAAACAACTTCCTGCACACAGGACAAGATGTTGCCTGGTTCTATGCCATCCCCATGAAGAGATCAGACAACCATTAATTCTAGGGTTTTCATTGGCTGATTTTCAGAAGTAGATCACTAAGCTTTTCCTTTATGGCTATTTATTCTGAAAGTTCTGCTGAAATGTATTCAGCATCATTGTTGTTGATTGCCTTTGAGTCAAGTACGACTCAAAGCAACCCTATGAATAAAAGGTCTGAAGCCCTTCTGCAACAATTGGCATTTATCAAAGTTCATAGAGTTTCTGGAGGCATTTTATTTAGGAAGTGGATGCCATTCTTGCTTCATGTTGTTGTTATTGTTATGTGCCGTTGAGTCGCTTGCGACTCATAGCGACCCTATGTACAACAGACCTAAACTCTGCTCTGTCCTGTGCCAATCGCACTGTCTCT
>NW_006400006.1:2816647-2818048 GCF_000299155.1 Elephantulus edwardii
TGTATGCAAACCTGAGAGCCAACATTGTTCTCAATGGAGAGAGGTTAAAGGCATTTCCTTTAAGAACAGGAACTAGACAAAGATGCCTACTATCACCTCTCTTACTCAGTATTGTTTTGGAAGTCTTAGTGATAGCAATAAGACAAGAGAAGGGAATAAAAGGTATCCAAATTGGCAAAGTGGAGGTAAAAGTATCCCTCTATGCAGATGACATGATAGTTTACTTCGAAAACCCTAAAGACTCAGCAAGAAAACTATTGGACACAGTGGACCAATTTAGCAAAGTGGCAGGATACAAGATCAACATACAAAAATCATTTGGATTTCTCTACAGTGACAAAGAGAATACAGAGCCGGATGTAAGAAAAACAATACCATTCACAATAACTAATCACAAGATTAAATACTTGGGAATAAATTTAACCAGAAGCACAAAGGATAGTCAAAGAAAAGTACTAAACATTACTACGAGAAACAAAGAGACCTTGAGAAGTGGAAGAATATCACATGCTCATGGATAGGAAGACTCAATATTGTGAAAAAGGCAATACTATCAAATGATATTTCTATTACAACTTTTTGAGAAAGCATCATACTGCCTTCCATAGTGGTTGCACACTCCCACCAACAATGCATAAGGGTTCCAATTTCTCCACAGCCTCACCAGCATCTGTTGTTTGCTGCTCTGGTGAATTTTGCTATTGTTCCTGGAGTAAGATGGCATTTCATAGTTGTTTTGATTTGCATCTCTCTTAGAGCTAGAAATTTTGAACATTTCTTCATGTGTTCATTCACTATTACAGTTTTTTTTGCTTGCTGTGATATTAATAATATTAATAGGTTATAGAATGTGGCAAACATATCTTAAGTGCACTAAGTAACCAAAAACTCTTGTGGCTTGTTTTATTGTGATACACCCTTTACTGAAGGTAACCTGAAACGGAATGTAAAATATCTCTAGGTATCTATATACAATTAAAGACAATAGAAGGGATCAAGCATGAAATACTTGGCATAGGCCCTTATATGCAGCTCTTGGGGATCCCAAGTGGTGCAGACACTTAAGTGTATGACAACTAGCTGAAAGTTGACAAGAACCAACATAGAGAATCTTGGAAAACAGGCCTAGTTATATGCTTCTTAAAGGTCACAAGCTCTAAAACCCTATATAGAATAGTTTTATTCTACATACACGGGGTTTCCAAGCCACTGAGGATCATAGTCTATCCAAAGGACACATAACACTAGCCATTACAGTCCTCTCCTTACCAAATGAACACCTATGTACATTTCTTTAAAGTCATACATATTCTTCAAATAAAGGCAATTATATAGTCACATCCGTACCTACCATTGTACATTTAACATGTGTTTAATGAAAAATGAGCTAGTTACTTCTAT
>NW_006400006.1:2818148-2820527 GCF_000299155.1 Elephantulus edwardii
CTGGTGCCAAGAATGTTGACTGTGGAGTCAAGCAAACTAAAGCTTTGAATAATCTCAAACTCTTAACAGTCTTAAACTCTTGCTACATAGGAACTCATAAATCACATTCTACTGATGAGTAGTTTCTGCATATAAAATTCACTAGCTGGGAATCACACTCATGTCTCCTACATGGAAGGTGAGATTTCTACCACTAAACTACTAATGACTTTTTGAACTATTTGAAAACTTAAACCAAATGCATTGTTATTGAGTCAATTCCAACTGAAGGCAAGCCTCTACTGGGTTTCCAATGCTGGAAATAGTAACAAGTACAGACTGCCTCATCTTTCTTCCTCAGAGCAGCCAGACTCAAACTGCTCACATTTCTCTTAGCAGCTCAACACCTAAGACACTATATCACCAAGTGTGTTGTATCTCAATTTAAAACAAAAAGGTGAAAATGAATAGTTAGTGCTATGGATTGAATTGATCTCCCCTCAAAAAGAATTATATATGTAAAGATGTAATGTGGAGGCTATGTGTTGATTGCCCGTGATCTGATAAACCAGATAGTTCTAGAGGACTATGGCTGAATACAATAACAGCATACCATTTGAGCAGTAATCTGATGTAAGGAGAGTTTCTCTGGGGGGATACTAAAAGAGCTTTTCATTCACAAGAGCTAAAAAGGGAGGCGAGCAAGCCAAGAGTGGAGGAATTTCAGTATTACAAAGAAATAATCACCAGGCATGGGGCATGTCCTTTTCCACCCAGGCTTCTGTAGTAGGAAGTTTCTTGACACAGGGGAAACGGAACACGTGGAAATCTTTAAGAAACTCTGTGTCTACAGATGCTAAGGAAATAAAGACTTTCCTCCGTGATGGACAGAAAGACACTGGGCCTTCTCCAAGAAGAGCTGGCATCCAATATTTGGTCTCCCAGCCTTCTAATCTGTAAGCAAATGACTGTCTGATTGTTGATGCCGTTCACTGTGATGTCTCTGATAGAGGAGAGTACTGGTAGTGCACTGAGTACAGTAACAGACTGCTGACTGTGAGGTTGTTGGTTAGGACCCATCAGGGACCTGGTGAGAGAAAGAGGGACACTTGCCTCCTATAAAGATTTACAGCCTTGGAAACCTGATAGAGAGTCTCCATGAGTTGAAATTGACTAGACAGCAGTGAAGGAGTTTGATAACTAAGACAAATAGAAATTGCATTTATTCCTTAGGGGAGAACAGGTGGATATTATCTTATAAATAGTGACAAACAGGAGGCTATTTTTAATCTTTTGACTTCCTGTTGTTACAAACAGATGAGCCTAAATTTTAGAAGAGGCTGTTATAGATTGTCTAAACAAGCTAACATGGCTTTTTTGATGAATTTTTTTTCAGTAATAAAGAGATGAAGTTGAACAGGGAATAAATAGATATTTGGTGACCTTGTAAACCACATTTAAAAGGTTTGTGCTTTGTCCTTCATCTTAGGGGAGCTCAATAAAAGATTTTAAGTAGGGTAATGGTACAATCTGATCCCAATTTTGATAAATTAATGCAGGTTACAGAGTCAGCTAGAGGCTGTTGCAATTGTCCTAGAGACTGAGCAGCTGAAATAAGCAAATTCAAGAATGCATCCACAGAATTGTAAAACTAGCAAGTGATGGTGGATGAGGGGGAGGCATAGTCAAGAGTGAATTTATTCACCCTTAGCTTTGTGTTTGGAGAGCTAGATGAAAGGTGGGACTATTTATCCTGACGTGGAATAAAGAAATGGTCAGTGGCGTTCTACCTGTATAAAATACAGCTTAAAATACAATACTTTAGAGACTTTTGTATGCTTGTGAAACTTGGGCAATGAATAAGGAGGCTGAAGAAGAATTGATGCCTTTGAATTGTTGTTATTGTTATGTGCTGTTATGTGTCTCCTACGACTCATAGTGACCCTATTTACAACAGCCCTAAACCCTGCCCTATCCTGTGCCAATCGTATTGTCTCTGACACACCAACCCCTGTTTACCCCAGTCACTGAATCAATCCATCTCACTGAGGGTCTTCCTCTCCTGTGCTGTCCCTCCACCCTCCCAAGCATGATATCCCTCTTTAAGAACTGGTCCCTTCTTGCAACATGTCCAAAGTATTTCAGAAGAAGCTTCAGAATCCTTGACTCCAAGGAGCAGCCTGGTATCACCCTCTCTTGGATGAACCTATTTGCTCAACTAGCAATCCATGGTATATTTAATACTCTTCTCGAACACCACAGCTCAAAGGCATCAATTCTCCTTTTATAATCCATTATCCAGATCAGGCACACCTTAGTCTCCAGACTGGCATCATTGCTCTTCAGTACTTTGGCAAGGTCTCTGACAGCCTAATTTCCCAATGTAATACATCTTTTCAT
>NW_006400006.1:2827893-2831682 GCF_000299155.1 Elephantulus edwardii
ACTATTCTCTCCCCCATAGACTTCAATGCCGTAAACGATACGGGCTGGGGGTAAGACTGAGAAAAACTGCATCTTTTATTTTTAAACACAAACTATCACATGCTATTAAGTTGATTTTGATGCACAGGAATCCTACAAATGAAAGATCAAGACCTTTCTTATGCTGTGCCATTCACATTTGCTGCTATGCTCAAACTAATTATTGCAGACACTGTGCCAATCTATCCTATTAATGGTCTTTTTTGCTGGTTCTGTAATTTTTTCAAGCATCATGTCTTTCCTCTGTGAATTAAACCCCCTTACAAAATAACCAAAGTATGTGGAAAAAGCAAAGCTTCAGCATCTTTACATGTAAGGGGCATCCTGGTTGTACTTCCTGAAAGACAGGATTATTTGTGCTTTTGGCAACTCCCGGTATATTCAACCCTCTTTGCCAAGACCAAAGCTCAAAATCATTACTTCTTCTTTGATTTTCATCACTTGTCATATAACTTTTAGTATTCATAATTACTACTCATTCTGTATTTCCCTTGTCTTAACAATAATAATGCAGTTCCTAATACTTTCTGCCTTTTCAATTTAGTGTATTAGCTTGTGCTTGCTGAGAAAAAGCACAGATCTCTGAGTTTCTAATTTTGTATCCTGATCATAGTGAAGAACAAGACTATTGTATCCTCTATCACTTAAAATCTATAGCTGCTCTTAATATATATTTTCTGTATTTCACCAGAGTACAATAGAAACATAGGAAACTGATGTTCTAATACCACCACACTGCAGTCAAAACAAAGAGAACAAATGCTTTGTTTGTTTTCATTTTGCCAATTATTGTTAAAATATTAAAAAGTGGCTTTCGGAAAATATTTGTAAAAACACTCAAGTCTAATTCTGTGAAGTGACTCATTGTCTCATAAGCGCTTTTTATTGTTTTGTGTGCATTCCAGTACATTTTTATGAAAGATATTTGATGGACAGAACTAATGTCTGCTTTATCTGCTGACTCTTATCAGGAATTTTCTGTATGTACTTAGGCTGCAGAGGAAATTATTTGACCTAAGATAAAAGAAAATCCACCAATATTCAGCAATGTGTTAATAAGATTTTACTCTACATATCCTTTATCAGAAATGCAATCTGTTGACCATTGTGTTTTCCCACACACAGAAAGCATAACATAAAAAAAATTGAGCTCCAGAGGTCAAGTCAGCAATTTAAGGGTGAATGAGGTAGTTTCAAAATTATATGGGCTCCTAGATGGAAATTCTTCACTTGAAATCTCAACATCAACCAAACACTTGCTATCTTGACTACTCTGTGAAGAACAGCTTACCCTTGGTGCTTTATGATCATTCTGGGTGAGGCATTTACCTTTTCCGCTCAGCTAATAATCTCTAAGGGAGCACTGGTGGCCTAGTAATAAGAAACTGTGCTGTAATCTTAAAGCCATGTGGTTCAAATCCACCAGCTTCTTTACAGGGGAAGGATATGCAGTCTCTTTCCATGTATTTAACTTCCTCTGAAAACCCACTGGAGGGTTAGCTATAGGTCAGTTCAAACTGGACAGTGCACAACCAGATATAGCCTATAGGGAGATCTGGTGGATAGGGAGTCATGCTCCTAACCCAAAGGTCATTGGTTATAATCCACCAGTTGCTTTATGGGAATAGGATGGGCAATTTCCTTCTATGTGATTTACAACCTCTGAAAATTTCCGGAAGCTGTGCATTAGTTTTTTGTTTGTTTGTTTGTTTGTTTTTGTGCATTAGTTTTAACCAAATGACAATGATTCTAACTTGTAGGTGAGTTGTTTAAATCCACTGAATTAAAATACAGATGAAAGAACTATTGTAGATTATTCTACTTCTACCAAGATTACAGTCAAGAAAATCCTATAGCATAATTCTATTCTGTGACATATGGAGTCCAAGAATAGGAATAAATTTGATGAGTTCTTGGTGAAGAATATCATGCTTGGAAAGGTAGAGGGTCAGGTTAGAAGAAGAAGACCCTTGATAAGATGAACTGATATGGTGACTGTAACAGTGGGCTCAAATATATCACCGATGATGAGGATGGCACAGGATAGGGCCAGGTTAAGCTTGTTAAGTTCGTAAGGCTGTTATGAGTTGTAGTTAACCTGAAATCAAATAAAGTTTGGTGACTTGGGCTTGGTTCTCTAAATTATTCCTTATATTATTAAGTCAGGAAGTTTTTTAAAACAAATACAATTTTAAGAACTCAAAATGACTTGAAGATACCTTGAAACTCTCTTCCTTGAAATCTCCTCCCATCAAAACGTAGAGCCTTGGAAACCATTGATTTGGAATTGACTAGATAGTAGTTGTTTCTCTTTTCAGATCGTTGTTTATTTTTTGGGTTCCTTGAAATATTCTGTTTCAAATGATGATATAATAATCTAAGGAAACCAGCATTGCAGTTGGCCTGTGTGCATTATAATGAATTGCTGGTGATTTCACAGACACACCATTGGTCACGAACAGGACAAGTTCATCTTGAAGGATGTGCTCTTGAAAGGAAGCAGAAAGATTCCATTTTCTTAAGTGATTGAGAATCACTTTAGCAGAGTATAACATATTTGCTTTCAGTCCCTAAAGCAATACACATTGTAATATTTTATTTCTCTATATAAAAAAGTCAAATTACCTTGACTCCTCATGAAATGCATTCTGTAAATCAGACAGAAAAGCCATTTTCTCTTTGGCCATAAATAAAGTATTAGTGAGGCCATTCTGTATACCTGTGCATGTGTACATGTGTGAGAAAGAATGTGTGTATGTGAGAGATAGGTGTGTGTTAGTGTGTAGGCACATTGCCTATGTCGAGCCTTACGGTGTGCAGTGGCATCATATTTATTTTGACTCTTATTATCATTAGGGAAACTGTTGTATATTTTCTTTTTCTGTATGCATCTATGTATACATCTTGATTTATATGTAATAAACAAACTAACCCGGTGCTGCTCATTGGTCATAACCATCCCTACCACTCACATGATGGATACTTCCTGCACCTTCAAGAGGAATTCAATAAACTATACCAGGGAATTATTCAGTGGTCATAAATATACATGCACCTGCATGGACATTCTCTCCTTAGCATCTTTCTTTTCAAACAACTTAGGGACATAGTGACTAAATCAAATTAACTGGGCTCTGAATGTTTCACTAATTCACTCTGATAATATCTTTCTGAAGATTTGACCTCATAAAAGGCTATCTCTTTGTGTGGAGTAACTTTTGCTAGAGGTATCTAACTGACAGTGTGTAAGGACTCCAGTTGGTGAAGGTTAATTGCTACATAGCTGTGACCTACACAATGTAAATGCAAAGAGAAAAAACAAAATGTTTAGATTTTCTTCAAGGAGCTCTCAATATCTTGCAGTAATTGAATTTGAACATCAGCTTTAGCATTTATTAGCACCATGGTCTTAGTCATCTCACTTCTGTAACCTCAACTCTACTAATCTGCGCAATTGGTCTCATCCTACCCATCTTCTAAGTACATATTGCTTTTTTACAAGGAGGATTTAATGACACAGGAGTGTAAACAGTATACTAGGTACTTGCACAGGCTAACAAAAACAAGCACAAACAAATCTGTCTTAGAAGATGGGTATCCAAGGCCCTTCACAGAAGGAAGAATAGTGAGACTTTGTTTCACATCCTTTGAGCATACTGTGAAGAGAGGCCAGTCCTTATAAAATTATAACAGAATTTTTGTAAATGTAGAGGGTTGGAATAGGGATGATAGAAAGAGAATTGATGCCTT
>NW_006400006.1:2831782-2833437 GCF_000299155.1 Elephantulus edwardii
TGACTTTCAATCCGTATTCAATGCTACAGTCCTTGATCTTCTGTAGCAAACGCTTCATGTCCTCAGTTTCAGCAAGCAGGTTGTGTCATCTGCATAACACAGATTGTTGATGCATCTACCTCCAATCCTGATACCACATTTTTCCTTATAGAGCCCAGTCTCCTGGATAATCTCTTCTGCACATAGATTGAAAAGGTATGGAGATACGACATGTTCCAGGCATACACCCTTCCCAATTCTGAACCATGCAGTGTTTTCTTACTCTGTTCTGACAACTGCCTCCTTGTCTAAGTATCGGCTTACATAAGCACATCAACAGAGAACTATCTGAAGTTCAGGACTGGTTTAGAAGAGGCCGTGGTACTAGGGTTTTATAGCTAAAGTTAGATGGATCTTGGCTGAAAGCAGAGTGTTACATTAACTATGTAAAGGCATTTGACTGTGTGGATCACAGCACAGTGTGGCTGACTCTAAGAAGAACTGGAATCCCAGAACACACTTTGAATTGTAGTATTGGTAAATAATAATGAATATTCCATAGACTGCCAACAAGAACAAACAAGTCTGTCTTGGAGGAAGTACAACTTGGGTTCTCCTTGAAGTCAAGTTTGGTGAAACTTTGTCTCACATACTTTAGAAATGTTGTCAAGAGGCACTAGTCTTTAGGTAAAGACATAATCTATGGAAAATTCAAAGGTTGGCAAAAGGAAAGAAGACTTTTGCAGAAGGAAGTAGATACTGATGAGGGTGTGAAACAGTGCAAGATTTTGATCTGTTGTACAAAGGGTGTCTATGATGAATCAGAGTCAACTTGATAGCCCCTATCAACATCCTTTAAGGAAGACTATACAGAGACAGGCATATCTCATTTTCTACTGCTTTGCTTTATGACTCTATGTAAATAATTTTATTTCAACAAATTAAAACTTGGAGGCCACCTTCTGTTAGCAGTGTTTTTTCCAACTGCATGTGCATCTGCTTGTTGTATCTCTGTGTCACATTTTAGTAGTTCCCATTAAACTTCAAACATTTATAAGCTATTTCACACTTAATAGGTTATGCTGTTATTTTTAGGTGTCATTGAGTTGAGTATGACCCATAACAACCCTATGAACAACAGATCCAAACCTGTCTTATCCTGTGCCATCCTCACAATCTCTGACATGGCAGCAGTCACTGTGTCAATCTGTCACTGTGGTTAAGGCCCTTCCTCTTTTGCTGACCTTCCACGTTTCCAAATATAATATCCCTCTCCAAGGAATAGCCTTTCCTGGCAACATGCTCAAAGTATATGAGATGAAGCTTTGTTATCTCTGCCTTCAAGAAGCACTCTGATTGCACTTTCTCTAAGATATATCAGATTGTTCTTTTGACAGTCCAAGTTCAGCACTCTTCTTCAATATCACAGGTCAAACGCATCAGTTCTTTTGTTATCCAAGTCATTGTCCAGCTTTCAGATTCATAGCAAGTGATTGAAAAAAATCATGGTCTGTCTGAATCAGGTATGTCTTAATTCTCAGACTGACATTATTGCTTCTACTTTGAAGAGGCTCCTGACTGAGGACTTCTCCAGTGAAATACCTTTGATATATTGACTGCTGCGACCAAAGGTGTTGATTGTGGATCCATGTAAAATGAAGTTGTTGACAGTTTCA
>NW_006400006.1:2841812-2849474 GCF_000299155.1 Elephantulus edwardii
TTGTCCTGGAGAAGGTGAAGCCGGAATGCTCCTTGGAGTCAAGGATTCTGAAGCTTCATCTGCCATACTTAAAGCATGCTGCAAGAAGGGACTGGTGCTTGGAGAGGGACATCATGTTTGGCAGAGTGGCGGGCCGGCGAAGGAAAGGAAGACCTTCAATGAGATGGATCGATTCTGTGAGTGGAGTGGTGGGAATGAGTGCATTTGAGATGGCTAGGTTGGCACAGGATAGAATAGCGTATAGAGCTCTTGTACATAGGGTCACTATGAGTTGCAATTGACTCGATGGCACATAACAACAACAGAGGGTTGGCGAAGGAGAAGATCCTCAGTGAGATGGATTGACACAGTGGCTGTTGACGATGGTTTTGAAACACGGCAGAGATTGCGAAGATGGTGCAGGATCAGGAACATTTCAATCTGTTATACAAAGGACTACTGTGAGTTAAAATCAACTCAAAAGCACTGGAAAACAACAAGGAGCAGGTCTCTATTTACTTTAAAGTCAGTAGACGTTCATTGCCGTTTTTTACACTTGTGTAAGATTTGATGACTTCACACTACTTTTATAAACATCAAGCCTTTCAATCTTTTCCACGAGATTAAAATCAACTACTATCATATCAATTGCAACTCAGCACATCTCCATGTGTGTCACAGTAGAACTATTCATCATAGGCTGTCAAGGTCTGATATTTCAGAAGTAGAAAACCAGGTCTTTCTTCTGAGTTACATCTAGGTGGACTCCAGCACCTAGCCTGTCACTCAGCATCCAAGCACATGAAACATTTGCATTATTCTCAGACTCACCCTTGACATTTCAAGGTTTATATATTTTTTATTTTGAATCAAATACTCATCTTGCCCATGTTTATATATTATCTTACAATTATGCTACTCAAATGTTTATGAACATGCTGAAATCGAAAAATTCACTGAATTGGACAATTCAGAAATATACGTGAAAGCTGAAAGGAAGGTGAGTGTTACAACCTGAGTTATTCAGGTTGTCAAATGCCCCAGAGATTGCCTAAGGCTTCATTACACTTTGTTACAGGAATCCTGCCTTAAATAGTAGGAACTTTGCTAAGGTAGCTGCTCCTGTAATAATAGTAACACAAGTGTCTCCATCACAGCAGGTGAGAGAACAAGCCCGTTTGGAGCAAGTCAGGGAAGAGCCAATGTGGGTTCAGCAGCATTTTGTTGTGTAGTTTCAAAAATGATAACCTGTTTCTGACGCTCAGATAGTGTTTTTAATTATGGAAGAAGTGCCGTATAGATTTCCTATCTATCTTAATAGCACATTTCAATATTTTGTAACTAAATCACTATTGCTTCTGACACATCTGCTTTGCATTTGACACTTTGGAGGATGAGCTGAAATGATTAGAGACGATGTTTATATGAAAGTAATGTCAGGAGAGCGAGAGAGGTGATTTCAATGACTGGATGCATTATTTCTCCTTACAACCCTAAATTATTACTCCTCTTCATCCACAATTACAAACACACTTTTCTATACTATCAAGTGATATCAAAGAAGTATAAAGAGTGAAGTAACATTTATCTAAAATGTCACTTCCTGCAATTACATTTATATCATTTTTAGTGAGTGATCTTTTAGACATTTCTTTGAATATACAGATATGCAAGCCTTTGCACACACACACACACACACACACACACACACACACACACACTCCTAAATCCTTCCTGCTGTGGAGTTGACTCCTACCCATGGTGATATTCTATCAACTTTCCAGGACTGTTAATCTTTATGACTGAGCTCTAGTGTTCTAGTGGATAAGGAGGCACACTGCTAATCCAAAGGCATATGGCTCAAATCCACCAGATACTCCGCATGAGAAAAAAAGTCCGTTTTCTCCCATGGGATCTACTGCTCCTGAAAAACTACTGGAGGGTCAGTTATAAGTCCCTTCTGACCTGGTGACATGTAACAAACCTTTATGGAAGGAAACTGTCCTCTTTCTCCCTCAGAGGAGAGGGTAGATTTGAATTATCTACCTTTTGGTTAACAATCTCACATCTTATACACTCTGCCACCAGTACTCCACCTTGCTGCTGTTGTTAGGTGCTGTCTAGTGCTGAAGATTATCCAGAAACGACTGGAACAGTACATGGACAGAGAACTACCAGAAATACAAGCTAGGTTTAGAGGAAACCATGACACTGAAGACATTATTGTCAATGTCATATGGATCTTGACAGAAAGCAAAGAGTACCAGAGACATGTGTATCTGTGTTTCATTGACTTTGCAAAGGCATTTGACTGTGTGGATCACAACAAATTGTGGTTAATCTTAAGGAGAATGGGAATCAAAGAACTCTTGATTGCTATGTGAAACCTGTGTTTGGACCAGGAAACAGTCCTCATAAAAGAGCAAGGAAATACTGCCTGGTTCAGGAAAGGAGTGCATCAGCATTGTGTCCTGTCTCTATACATACCTTTTCAATCTATTTGCAGTACATATCATTATGGAGACCGGATTTTATGAGGAGAAATGTGGCATAAGGATTGGAGGAAGACACATCAACAAACTGTGTTATGCAGATGACACGACCTTACTTGCAGAAACTGAAGAGGCCCTGAAATGCTTCCTGCAGGAGTTCAAGAAGTGTAATTAGTCTTCAGTATGGATTGAAGTTTAACATCAAGAAGACAAAGATTGTCACCACTGGGCCCATTGACAGCATCATGATGAATGGAGAGGAGATTGAGGTTGTTAATATATAATTATTAACTATAATGTTTGCTCAGCTCCACAAACAACACTCTTGGCACCAACTGTCAGGAAATCAAAAGACAAATTGCATTAAGTAAATCTGCTGTTAGAGACCTCTCCAAAGTACTGGAAACAACAATGTCAGTCTAGAGACTAAGTAAGGTACACCTCATCCTGGCCATGGTCTTCTCAATTACTCGCTATGCATCAGAGAGCTGGATAATGACAAGGATGATAGAAGAATTGGTGCCTTTGGGTTGTGGTTCTTGAAAAGAGTCTTGAACATACCATGGACCACCAAGAAAAGAGATAGGTCTGTCTTGGAGAAGGTAAAACCCAGTTTCTTCTTGGAGGCTAGGATTTTGAAGCTCCATCTCACATATTTTGGGCATCATGTGGCCATGAGGGACTGATCCTTGGAGAAGGACAATTTGCTCAGAAGAGTGGAAGGACAGTGCAGGAAGGGAAGCCTCCAGATGAGATGGATTGATACAGTAGCCCGGACAATAGGGGTAGGTGTATTGGAGTCAGTGAGATTGGCTCAAGATAGGACAGGCTTAGAGCTATTGTACATAGGGCTGATGTGAGTTGCAGGTGACTTGACAGCACATAACAACAACAGTTTACCACTAATTACAGCAACCCTATGAACAGATCAGAATCTTCCCCTATCATGATCCATCCTCAAGATTCTTGCTAGAATCCACTGTCACCGTCACTGTGTCAATCCACTTTATATACATGAAACCGTATTATATGCACTGTTCTTTATTACAAGAGAAATAAGCGACATAGTGAATTAACACTGAGTTGCTAACTGAAAGATCAGTTGTTTAAATCTACTAGGACTCTGTGCAGAATCATGACTCAGTCTACTTTTTAAAGTAAAATCTTGACATTTCAACATCAAGAAGACCAAAACCCTCACCACTGGACTGATAGGCAACCTCATGACAGCGAAAAGACTGAAGTTGTCAACTATTTCAGTTTACTTGTATCAACACCCATGGTACCAGCAGTAAGCAGATCAGAAGATACTGCATTGAGCAAGCCTGCTATCAGGAACCATTACAAATAACCAAGGAGCAATCAAGTCAGTTTGAAGTCTAAAGTGTGACCGATCCAGTTCAATCACTTGCTATGTATGCATCTGAGAGCTGGACAGTGAATAAGGATGACTGACAGAAGAAGAACTGATGCCTTTGAGGTGAGATGTTGGAGAGTACTGAATATCTATGGCCTGTCAAAAGAGCAGACATGTCTTGGGAAAAATATGACCAGAAAGCCCCTTGAAGACAAAGATAACAAAACTTCATTTCATACACTTCACACATGTTACTGGAAAAGACTATTCCTTGGAGAGGGGTATTATGTTTGGAAAGGAGGAAAGACAACAAAAGATAGGAAGGCCTTTTATGAGATGGAATGATACAATGACTGCAGCAGTGGGTACAAGGGTGTCTGAGATGATGACGATGGCACAGAACTGGACAGGGTTCAGATCTGTTGTTCATAGGGTCACTATGAGTTGTACTTGGCAGCACCTAACAACAACTATTATACATAGTAGGGTGCTCTGATGGAGTAGTTCATAAGTAGCCATACTGCTAATTCAAAAATAGTCCCGTTCTAGTGGTTCAAATCTACTGGCTTTTCTGTGGAAGAAAGATGAGCTATTCCTTAAATGTGACTTACAGTCTGATACTGGAGGATCTGCTCTAAGTCATGTCCAACTTAACGTAAATGAAGGTTTTCCCCTGACTTATTAGATACAGGAACTTTGTTTTCCATTGTAGTATTAAATACTCGTTTGTTTTATTACTTGTATTTGTTTGGGTTTTTATCATTTTTTTAATTAATTTTTAATGAAAATTTATAGACAGTTTGGATTTGTATTCATTCATTGTTGCACTTTTAACCCTGCCTCCCCCCACCCCCCCAGTACACTCTTCTCTTTGAAAAATAAAAGTTTCCCTGTCATTTTACAATCCCTCCCCCCAGGTCCACTCCACTACACAGTCTTTGTTTTGGACTCCTGTCACGACAATAATACCTAATCACATATCCCTTGTAAACAGTTTTCTCCATCATCTGTTTCAATGCATTATGCATAAATAAATACATTATTTATTCCATTTTTCTCAGTCTTCCTCCAACCCTGATGTCAGACCTGTTTTACAACAGTGGCACTATGCAGTATTTGTCCCTTTGTGACTGAGATACTTCACTTAGCATAATGTCCTCCAGGGTCACCCATTTTGAATAATATTGCATGAGTTCCTTGTTTTTCAATGCAGCATAGAATCCCATTGTGTGAATATACCACAGCTTCTCTATCCATTCATTTGTTGATGAGCACTTAGGTTGTTTCCAACTCCTTGCTATTGTGAACAAAGCCATGATAAACATGGTTGTGCATATATATATATGCTTGGGTGGCAGTTATGGTCTCTTTGTGCTATATTCCCAGTAGTGGAATTGCTGAGTCCAATAGTACTTCTATTTGCAGCTTTTTGAGAAAGTGCCACACCACCTTCCACAATGGTTGGCACCATTTTACACTTCCACCAACAGTGAATAAGAGTTCCAGTTTCTCCACAACCTAGCTTGCATTTGTTGCTTGCTGTTCTGTTAAATTTTGCTGTTCTCACTGGGGTGAGATGATATCTCATAGTCATTTTGATTTACATCTCTTAGAGCTAGGGACTTTGAACATTTCTTCATGTGTGTGTTGGCCATCTGAATGTCTTCTTCAGTGAAGTGTCAGTTCATATCCTGTTCTCATTTTTCAATTGGATTGTTTACCTTTATCTTGTGGTGCTCAAGTATTTTATACATTCTAGACATAATTCCCTTATCTGATATGTCATTACCAAATACATTTTCCTAGTCTATGGCTTCCCTTTTTACCCTGTTGGAGAAGTTTTTAGATGTGCATAGGGACTTTTTCCCTGTCTGTGGCTTCCCTTTTTTATCTGTTTGGTTTTTTGAAAATATAATCCATTCCATTTTTCTTGTTGACTATATGCAGCAATTAAAGATTCTAAGAATAATTGCAATGATATCAATGATATTTTTCTTGTTAAGGAAAATATACATAATTCAACAGATTCTATATGTAAGTTTAGTGATGTCAATGATACTTTTACAGTTATAAAATCATTTTCACTCTCAATTTCTTAGCTATTTCTTCTTCATTAATATAAACTTCCTGCACCTGAAATTTCCTAATCTTTTGAGTTACTGTTGTCAATTTGATCCCATGTAAATAACATAATGTCATTATGTCAACTTGATGATGCCTAATAACGAAAGTAAGATATATATATCTAAAAAGCACAATGCCAAGACAAACATTCTTTATTAGTTATGTATTGTTTGGTTTTAGGAAATTAGAGGATTTTTTTAAATTTAAAATTTAAAAACTGTCTCAGAACAACTAATATCAAGCCCTTATGGAGAAACCTTTATGGATCTAAAAGGTCTGCATGAAATCTTTGATAATTTGAAACTCAAGCATTTTCCTCCTTTTGGAAGGACTCTTTAGGTCAGTAGTAGCAATTGGGCAACATCTAATTCTTCTGGTTATGGGAGAGGTAGTAGTTGTCCTTGGAGGCAATTAAGCACATGTTGATTTTCCTCTTCTTATTCTTCTTTGTCTCCTACCTCTGTGGCCCCAGAAAGTAACTTTAGTATCTTGGATGACCACTTGCAAGCTTTTAAGAATCCAAAACTTACAACAAAACATAATGTTGAAAAGCATTAAACCCATTGTTAGGCTAATTAACAGAGATAATCCCATGAAACCATAACCCTTAACTTTCAAAGGAAGGAATCAAATTCAATGAAGTGTTTGGTTCCTGCCTGAGTTTAGTGTAAGATTCAATGTATTATTTTTAATAATGTGAGAAATGTTTGGAATTTTATGACTTTTAGCTCTGAAGCTACAAAGTTTCAAGTATTTTTTAGAAAATTAAACTGCTGGTATTTTGTTGTGGTTGTTATTATTTAAATTAGAAATCAGTTAAAAACCTCAGGTTGTTTAATATTTTTTATCAGAGTGTTCTTTGGATCTTATGAATATGAGAAAATACAAAATTAAAATGCAACAAAACCAAATCCACTGCAAAGAAATTGTAAACAATTCATTTGAACCCTGTATGACAGATACAGAAGCAGCAACACAGAGCTTCCAAATCTCTAAGTCTTTGCAGAAGCAGACAGTGTGATCTTTCTCCCTCGGAGCCACTTGTGGATTCTAACTCCTGACCTTTTGGTTAGCAGCCAAATTCATAATCACTGTACCTAAAGGATAAAATAGACTAAAATAACTTGTACTCAGGCAAGCCATAATTTGAATTATGGTTTTAATAATTATTATTCAGATCATAAAAACAATAAAACAAAAATGGGATTAGTGACAGCACAAATCACTAGACAACAGTTCCCTTACCGCCAATGTTTTTTAATATATTTAAAAAGGTGTGATCATAATTTTTCCCTAAAAATTCTCTCACAACAATGTGAATCAATTTATGTGAATATATATGTATAGGTGTGATCATAATTTTTCCCTAAAAATTCTCTCACAACAATGTGAATCTATTTATGTGAATATATATGTGTGTGTGTACACACACACACACACACACACACATACAAATAATATGTGAGAGATATATTTTGGTGCTGGTGTTGTTGGATTCTGTTGAGTCAGAACAAACCAATAGCTGACCAGTTGGTTTTCAAAGGCACGAAAGGAGATTGCCCATAGACACATATAATAAATCATTGTGCAATCCTATACCATCTTCACAATCATTTCTATGTTTGATCCCACCATAATAATAATTTAAATAAATAAAAAACTAGAAAGAAATTCTATTGACACTGAGTGATTGCAACTCCTAGCAACCCT
>NW_006400006.1:2849574-2870554 GCF_000299155.1 Elephantulus edwardii
AATCAATTTATGCCTGAATACATACTTACTCTATCATAAGATAGTAGTTAATTAAAACATCAGAAAAAAACTTTGAATATTTCTTTTCCCAATTTTAGATAATCCCATTTTATTTTTACTTTGACATTGAAGAATCCTTATTTTTTTTAAGTTTTCTTATACAGTATGTAAAATACAGCCACCTGAAGTGTGTAGCTGCTTCCCACCAGAGATTAGGATATCCTCTGCTCTACCATAGCGTCCTCCTCTACCTTCCCAGGTTACCACTTCCTAATTGAGATGTAAACCTTTTAATTAAATTCTGAGATTGCATTTAACAGATTATCACAAACCTGGGCGCTTAAAACAAGAGAAATGTACTCTGTTACAGTTCTTAAGGTCAGAACTCTGAAATCAAGGTGTCACTAAAATCACACTTACTCTCGAGACTCCCAGAGAATCTTTCCTTGACATTTCAAGTTTTTAGTGGTTTCAGGCGCTGTTTAGCATGTGATTGATTCACTTCAGTTTTTTCCTTTATTTTCACCCGGTCTGTTCCTTCTTCCTGTGCCTCTCTGTGCATCTTTTATAAGGATACTTATTTGATTTAGGGCCCATTTAGGTAATTCACTTAATCACTTACTCTCTCACTGCCGTAAAGTCAGAACCTCATAGTTGATCCTCCATTTGGTTTCCAAAGGTTTATAAATAGACTATCCATCTTCCTCCTTTGGAATGACTTGTGAGTTCAAACCAACACAGGGCATGCATGACTATAGGGTTAGTAACATGACTAATCTGAAATTGATAGTTTAACTTACATATACAAAAATCTTGACTTAGAGAAATCACGTTCAAGGTTCCAAGGTTAAGATGGTGGTGGTTGTTGTTATGTGCCGTCCAGTCATTTACGACTCATAGCGACCCTATGTACAACAGCCCTAAACCCTGCTCTATCCTGTGCCAATCTCATTTCCTCTGACACACCCATCCCGACTACCCCAGTCACTGAATCAATCCACCTCATAGAGGGTCTTCCCTCCTGCGCTGTCCCTCCACTCTACCCAGCATGATGTCCCTCTCTAAAGACCTGTCTCTCCTTACAACATGTCCAAAGTAGGACAGACGAAGCCCCAGAATCCTTGCCTCCAAGGGGCAGCCTGGTTTAACCCTCTCTAGGATGAATCTGTTTATTTTCTTGGCAGTCCATGGTACATTCAATACTCTTATCCAGCACCACAGCTCAAAGGCGTCAATTTCCCTTCTATCCTCCCTAGTCATTGTCCAACTCTCTGATGCATAACAAATGATTGCAAAAACCATGACCTGTATCAGGAGCACCTTAGTCTCCAGAGAGACACCGTTGCTCTTCAGTACTTTAGAGAGGTCCCTAACCGCAGACTTTTCCATCGCAATACATTTTTTTATTTCCTGGCTACTGGTGCCAAGAGTGTTGACCATGGAGCCGAGCAAACTGAAGCTGTGAACATGCTGCCGATTGGTCCAGTGGTGAGAATTTTTGTCTTCTTAACATTGAGCCTCAGTCCATATTGAAGGCTGCAGTCCTTGACCCTCTGCAGTAAGTACATGAGGTCCTCCTCAGTTTCAGCGAGCAGGGTTGTGTCATCTGTATAACGCAGATTGTTGATAGATTGTCCGCCAATCCTAACGCCACGCTTCTCCTCATAGAGCCCAGCCTCTCGGATAATCTGCTCTGCATACAGGTTGAAAAGGTAAGGAGACAGGACACATCCCTGGTGTACACCCTTCCCAATTTTGAACCATGCAGTGTTGCCCTGCTCTGTTCTGACGAATGCCTCTTGGTCCAAGTATAGGTTTCACATTAGCACGATTAAATGTTCTGGGATTCCCATTCTTCTCAGAGTCAGCCACAGTTTGTTATGATCCATGCAGTCAAATGCCCTTGCATAATCAATGAAACACAGATAGACATTCTCTGGTATTCTCTGCTTTCAGCTAAGATCCATCTAACATTAGCTACAATATCCCTAGTACCACGACCACCCCTATTTTTTTTTTTTTTAGTTTTAGGTTTTTTGGTTTTTATTAATTTTTATTTTATTATTTTTGTGTGAGTGTACCGTCAAATCAGATCTGACTGGTACAGGAGGAGATTGTCCCTCCTTCCCCGGCAGAGCATCTAGTGGATTTGAACCGTGTGCCTCTGGGATTGTAGTTGCAGCTCCTTACCACTAGGCCACCAGAGCTCCCCTCCCACGACCCCTTCTAAACCCAGCCTGGACTTCTGGCAGTTCTCTGCTGATGTACTACTTTTCCAGTCGTTTTTGGATAATCTTCAGTAGAATCTTGCTTGCATGTGAAATCAATTATATTGTTGAAAAAAAAGACAATAGACAGAATTTATCCCATGCCACCATCCCTATTCTGAATTTTATTCATTTAAGATTGGCTTGTTTGTAAACTTCATGTAACTGGATTTATAAATCATGTCATCTGCATTTGACTTTTGTCCTATCTTTAAAAAGAAATCTGCATAGCAAAGGCTTTGTGCTTCTCCATGGTCAACCCAGGTTCCCATGGTACCAAAAGTGCCTGAGCAGAACAGCAATGATTCTGTAACAACAACAACAACAAACCCAAACCAGCCCATTACCATCAAGTCAATTCTACTCCAAGGCAAGCACAAGTACTATAGAGCAAAACTGAGTCCTGCAGGGTTTCTTTTGCTATAATCTCTATGGAAGCAGATCATCACAACATCTTTCTGTTAGTTCAAACTGCCAAGCTACAGGTTAGTGGCCGATGGTAAACCATTTGTGTTACCCAGGAACTTCCCTGCACAGATGTTAAAGTCAAGCCGTTTCTGTGAAGCAGTTGTCCTCTCAGCCTTCCCAAGCAAGGTGCCACACAGCAAAAATCTATATTTGATCCTGGAATTGTAACCTAAGATTTCTCAGTTCAAAGAGATTCCTTGTATTGGAATTAAATCCTCATTCTCTAAGGCCTCAGTAAAGAGTGCCTTTCAAGTGATCAACTGATGTAGTCTTCCTTTAAATAACACACCCACGTGCATAAGAATCTACATATATCTCTGGAGTCTGGCCCCTTTAGTTACCTGAGATTCATTGTGATGCATATCTTTCCTCCTCTTTAATGAATGGATATTGCTTCCCTAAAATTTAAATTCTGTTTCAAATACATATTTATGATATCATTGTCTGTGCTCAAGCAGGCGATTTTAAGATGATCTATAAGTATAAGCAGGCAAATTCACTGCTTAAATGAATTCTGCCAAGATATTTTTCATTAATCTCGGCAACACTGTAGGTGTGTTTGTTAATACAGAGGTCTTCGGGTTAGAATGCCATGATCCTCTCTGACATATTAAGCCTTTTTTAATTTGCTCGAATCATTGAAAGCTTCTCTTTTTCAAAGATATTAGATAACTCTAGGGTGTTAAGCAACATCGAGTGATTTTGGGGCGCAAGGGAGAATGAAAGGAGTTATTAATCTTATGCAAATGCCTACCTAATTTTCAAAGGATTCAGGCACCACTACAAATTGTAAGATCCATGGACTATCTAGGGGAAAGATAATTTCCTGTTTATTTAATTGATCCTCTGTAACTTTTCTCTTGGCAGGTATAGCTCACTAATGGAATTTGCACAGTGCAGTCATTATTAGAAATGTCAGTGTGACATTTGATTAATCCAGTCTATTTAGATTTGGAACACAAATCATGTATTTATTCTTACAACATAATTAATTACTATTTCCCATCATTTTGTTTTCTAATATATATAGAGATTCCCTTTATATGTTCATCTTTAGCCTATAGAAGCATTTATCTCTCTCTAGGCTCTGCCCATTCCGATGTGATGCTATCTACTAATGATCTGATAGAACACTGGGGATTTTTTAGTGGATTCACTTAAATTTTCATAAATTATGCATTCCTTTGGTGAATTTTTGTGTCATAAATTAATCCTTCGGTTTTATGGCTCTCTTCAGTTTAGTATCCCTCATTTTGGTCTTCAGTTCCCCTGGGTTTCTAACATAATTACTTATTAAATACAATGAGTCTTTAAATAAAATTCTCACTCTGAGATAACTGCAGCTAGTTCCATTCGTTCATTCAGATATCAAATAGCTGTAGGCAACAATGATATATCAGTTGATGAAGCAGCCAAGTTGCCACCTTTTCAGAGCTTGTATTTTTTTTTCCTAAGGAAGATAGACAATGAAACAAACCCCAAACTATACAGTCTATAAGTCTGTGGTAAATACCAGAAAGTAAAACAAGAGGAAGACTTAGGTTTTACAAGGTGGTCAAGGTAAATTTTATAAAAACATGGTATTTCAACAAAAGCCTGAAGTCTATGAAAGTCATGCAGAGATTTTAGATATTTAAAGCAGAAAAGTAAATAAACTCTGAAGTCTTGATATATAAATGCACACAGAGCAACCATGAGACTGGTGAGCAAAGGTGGGACAAGGTAGGGAATGCTAGGTTATGTTCAACCTGTAGTGAATTGTCACCAAGGAGGGTCAGCTATGAGTTGTTCCTGTTCAACAGCACACAACAACAGCAACGACATCAGTTAGGATCTTCTTATTTCTTCAATATGTTACTATGGTTAGGTGTTGACAAGTTAAGACTCACCCTATGAAGAGCCAGCCTGAAACCTGCCATGTTCTGTGCCATCCTCCTTATCTCTGACACACAAGAGCCCATTGCTGAAGTCACAGTATCAATCCACTTAATTGTGTGTCTTCTTTTTCTTTGCTGACCCTCTGTCTTTTCAAGCATGATGTCCCTTTCCAAGGAATAAGCTCGCATGTCCAAAGTATGAAAGATAAAGCTTGGCCATCTTTGCTTCTGAATCAAATTAAAACTAGTCCATAGGAACCAAAATATGAACTTGAGTCTATTATAGTTAAATCCCCAAAACAGATTTGCAGCATTGAATATCAATGCTCGAAAAACAGAGGAACTAAAGGAAGATATAAAAGAGATTATGAAGAGAACCAAAGTTCTTCATTATGCACATTAATATTTTAACTGCTAAAAGTGGAATCCTTTTACAAAAAGCAAAATAATTTTCATTCATGCCTGTCTACTATTAACTTTAAGTAAGGTATAATTGTATTTTAATAAAATAAATTATAATCTCTGGCAGAAAAAAGTTTGAACTTAGCTCCACTCATTATGTTTTTGTAGGACATCATGGCAGATATGTGTGTGTGTGTGTGTGTGTGTGTGTGTATTTTATTCCCATATAATTGAAGAATGTTATAAGGAAAAAAAGAATGTATGTATGCACAGTCAGTTCTTGAAAAAATACATCATATTCGGAAAAGTCAAGGGTCAGTGAAAGAGAGGAAGACTGGCCCTGAGATGAATTGACATAGTAACTGCACAGCTATGGACATGCCCATGGCAGTAAACATGAGGATTATGGAGGATGGGGCAAGATTTTAATCTGTTGTTCACAGGGTTGCTGCACTTAATAGTGTAGCAGTGACATCTAACAGCAATAAAGGTGCATAAATCTTAACCATTTTAAAATGGATAATTCAATAACAATTGCTTTTAACATGTTGCACATTATGACCACTATCCATTTCCAGGAGATCTTCATTACCCTAACAAAACAAAATTATATTGGCTGTTTTTTTCTTTAAGCCTCTTGTTTAGAGTCAACAAGACCTCATGGAGGAGAGTTGCATTTAAAAGTTGCATAAAATAGATGAATGGGACCTTCTAAGAATCAAATCCCTATGCGCATCCAGAAACTTCTCTAACAGGGTAAAAAGGGAAGCCACAGACTGGGAAAAAGTTTTTGGTAATGACATGTCAGACAAGGGACTTATATCTAGAATTTATAAAATACTCGAGCACCACAACAAGATAAAGGAGAATAATCCAATTGAAAAATGGGCACAGGATATGAACAGACACTTCACCAAGGAAGACATTCAGATGACCAACAAGCACATGAAGAAATGTTCAAAATCCCTAGCCCTGAGAGAGATGCAAATCAAGACAATCATGAGATATCATCTCACTCCAGTAAGACTAGCAAAATTTAACAGAACAGCAAGCAACAAATGCTGGCGAGGTTGTGGAGAGACTGGAACCCTTATTCACTGTTGGTGGGAGTGTAAAATGGTGCAACCACTGTGGGAAGCATTGTGGCGCTTCCTCAAAAAGTTGCAAATAAAGATACCATTTGACCCAGCAATTCCACTACTGGGAATATACCCTAAAGAGACCATAAATGACATCCAAGTAGATATATGTATACCCATGTTTATCGCGGCTTTGTTTACAATAGCAAGGAGTTGGAAACAACCTAAATGCCCTTCAACAAACGAATGGGTAGAGAAGCTGTGGTATATTCACACAATGGAATACTATGCTGCATTGAAAAACAAGGAACTCATGCAATATTATTCAAAATGGGTGACCCTGGAGGACATTATGCTGAGTGAGGTATCTCAGTCACAAAGGGACAAGTGCTATATGGTGCCACTGTTGTAGAATGAGGCTGGCATTGGGGTGAGGGGTAAGACTGAGAAAAACTTGATGAAATATGTTTACGGCATTGAAGTCTATGGGGGAGAGAATAGTCTAAAAGAATTCTATTTTAGGGCATTATTTTTATCGTAGGAGTACGCAATGAGGGTTGCAGAGTGGATTATATTTGGGGGTTGGGTGTGGAGTTTGGGGAAGTGTGGGGCGATTGTGTACCAATGGGGGAGTTTTTCTTTTGCTTTTCAAGGAGAGGAGCAAACGGGGGGGAGGGGTTTGTGCGGGGAGAAGGGTGCAACAATGAATGAATAGAATTCCAAAATCTCTGTAGATGTTCATTGAAATGAAAAATAAAAAAACTAAATTAATTTTAAAAAGTTGGCTTTTATTATATTTTGGAGAAACATTCTTCTAAGTACAGCACTCCTCTGTCAATTTGCTGTACCGAGGTAACATGAGGTTGCTGTGATGCTGAAGCTTTTGCCACTGGGGTGTCAAATGCCATAATGGTTACTCATAGTGGATAGTGTTTGGTGGCACTCCCGGTTTAAAACGGGTTTGGAAGCAGTAGTGGCATCCACTTCTTAAACAATATGCCTCTGGAGACTCTATGAACTTTGAGAAATGACTATAGTTATAAGAAGGTTTCAAGTCTTTTGATTATAGGGTTGCTATAGGTCATGCTCAACTCAACAGCAATCAACAGCAACAATCTGAGTCTTAGTAAGGTCAGTTCCTGTGCATTCTCACAATCATTTATGTAGTAGAGCCTCTTGTAATCACTGGGTCAGTCCATCTCATTGAGGATCTCCTTCTTTGTTATCTTCTACTGCTGATTCTAGCTGTCTGATTAGAATTCCCTAACTTTTTAATTTGCAGTCCAATACTATAACTGGTTACAGCCCAGAGCTGACATATCTGATAAATTTCTAATCTTTAGTTAAATGGATTGTCTTCATTGACCACTTGTGGCAGAGAAAGCAGAATTATGTTAATTTTATTTGACCTAGCTAAAATTTTCTTTTTCTCTGAATTTGTTTCTTCTCTAACAACAAACTGTGGCTGACTCTGAGAAGAATGAAAATCCCAGAATACTTGATTGGATCAGGAGGCAGTCATCAGAACAGAACAAGGAGACATTGCATGATTCAAAATCAGAAAGGATGTACTCCAGGGATGTATTCTGTCTCCGTACCTATTTCAATCTCTATACAGAACAGATCATTCGTGAGGCTGGGCTGTATGAGGAGGAATTGGCATCAGGATTGGAGGAAGATTCATCAACAACCTGCATTATGCAGATAACACAACCCTGCTTTATGAAACTGAGGACCTTCTGTTTGCTACAGAAGGTCAAGGACTGCAGACTCCAATAAGGATTGAATCTCAACATCAAGAAAACAAAAGAGTCTCACGACTGAGCTGATTGGCAGCATTAAGACAGATGGTGAAGAGATTGAGATTGTAACCACTGTAGTTTGCTTGGCTACAAAAATCAACACTCTTTGTACCAGCAGCCAGTAAATCAAGAGACTAATTGGATTGTGAAAGTCAGCTGTCAGGGAACTCTCCAGAGTACTAAAGAGCAACAACATCAGTCTAGAGACTAAGGTGTGCCTGATCTTTGCAATTGTTTGCTATGCCTCAGAGAGCTTCACAATGACTAGGGATGATAGAAAAAGAAATAATGCCATTGAGCTGTGGTATTGGTACTGAATATACCATGGACTACTAGGAGAACAAATAGATTCATTCTAGAGAGAATGAAGCCAGGCTGCTCTTTGGAGGCAAGGATTCTGAGGCTTTGTCTGACATACTTCGGGCATGTTGCAAGGAGAGACTGGTCCTTGGAGAAGGACAGGATGCTTGGAAGGGTGGAGGAACAGAGAAAGAGAGGGAGACCATTGATGAGATTGATTTATACAGTGACTGGTGTAATGATGGTAGGTGTGTCAGAGACAGGTAGTCGACACAGGATAAAGCAGGTTTCAGGGCTATTGTATATAGGGCACCTATGAGTCACAAACAACTCAATGGCATACAACAACAATAAGGTAAAGAAAACAGAACAATCAAACAAAATATAAAATTCCCCATTATGGAAATAATATTTAGTGTTGATGTTGAAGCATATGTTAAACAGTGGATCTATATTCCATAATCACCCACAAGTGAAGATATATATCAGCTCTTCTGTCCAGTCAAACCATCCACTTGCTCCAGCTCCACCCCAGTCTTACTACGCTTAGCTTGATTTATTTCTGTGGGATTGTCCTTTGCAAGTTGAGTTGCAAACCCAGAGATTAATTAAATCTGTCCTGGAGAGGGTGAAACCAAGCAGTTCTTTGGAGGCAATAATTTTGAAGCTCTGTCTCAAATACTTTGGCTACATTACCAGGAGAGACTAGTCCTTGGAGCAGAACATCATGCTTAGAAGGACGGTGGGACAGTGCAGGAGAGGAAGACCCTGGATGAGATGGATTGACTCAATGACTGGAGAAATGGAATTAGGTCTGTCAGAGACAATGAGATTGGTTCAGGATAGGGCAGGATTCAGAGCTACTGTGCGTAGGATCGCTATGAGTCACAGATGACTTGACAGAACTTAACAAAAACTACAACACAATCTTTTATTAATTAATTAATTGAAGAGATTGTCATCTCCAGTCCTGCTTTATCAGCTGAAGATCACTATGAGTTGGAACTCATGTGATGGGAGTGAATTTTGAGTTTGAGTATTAAAGAAAAATTCTTTCTGCTTGACTCTTGAGATGCTCAAAGATCCCCTGGTAAGATCTTTCTAACTATTGCAATAGCCTTCATCTCCTATTTCAACATTCTTTAAATAAAGTCCCTTGTTAGTCAGGAATTTAGGATTTCTTTTTCATGTGACCAATATTTTTACCAGGGAAAGGACTTGGACAGAGGATATCTCATGAATAAACATTTCCTATGAATGGTAAAGGTGTACAAGTGTTTATAAAAACAAGGAAAGATGCAGAAAGGCTAGTGTTCTATTCACATGTATGGAGCTTTGAGGATTCTTCCTAAAACCACCACTTAATAGGGTAAGACTCAATCCTGTCCATAGTCAATATTTTATCTTCACAAAATAGAATCTTAGTAAAGCTCATAGATATATGAAGATTGTTGTTTAAAACAGGGAAGGAAAGCTACATATTTACATCAACCTCCTTTTACCATATATGGGATCCGTATTATCTGTGGAAAGGCCAAGAAAATGATGTAAATTAAGATGCAAATATGAGGAATATTCAGCTCAGGAGGCCTCACCTTCTTCATCAGAGTATCAACTCAGCAAACGTTGACTGTGTGTCTGCCTCTCTCACAGATACTATTTCCAGGTAATGAGCTTTGGTGGCTTAGTGGTAAGGATTCGTATTGCAACCTTATAATCTCAATGACTCAATGCACCTGCTCTGTGGAAGAAGGATGGGAAATCTCCTCCCTTGTTATTCATTGCCTCTGAACCACCACTGAAGGTTCAGCTATGAGTCAGTTCCTATTTGACATAACAATACAGTACATAACAGCAAGAATAACATTCTGGGTTGTGAGTGAAGTGAGAGGATACTTGCTTTCTGATTGAAAGCTCTAGATAAACAGTCAGAAAGAGATAGGAATATTGTTATGAAAGCAGTAAACAAGATAATGCTGGGGACTTGGTCTAAGTCGAGTAATTGGAAATACCTCTCTTAGGAGCTGACAAGCAGGCAAAATCTTGAGGAACCAAGTGTTGGACACTATCCAGGAACAGAAGGAAGTTATTACAGCTAGATCTGGAGGAGAGTACAGTGTGAAGTGCAGAACGAGAAGAAGCTAAAGTCAGGGCCTGTGAGACCCCATTAGTTCTTGTTGCTATTGTTGTTGCTATGTGCTGTCGACTGACTTGTGACCCATAGTAACCCTATGTACAGCAGCTCTGAACCCTGCTCTGTCTTCAGCCAGTCTCACTAATTTCAACGCATTAACACCCATTTTCCCAGTCACTGTTTCGATCCATCTCATCCAGGGTCTTCCTCTCCTGTGCTGTCCCTCCACCCTTCTGAACATGCTGTCCTTCTCCAAGGACCAATTTCTTCTGGCCATGTGCCCATAGTATGTGAGATAATGTTTTAAAATCTTTGCCTCCAAGGAAAAACTTAGTTTCACCCTCTCCAAGACAGACTTATTTGTTTTCATGGTTGTCCACCATATGTTCAAGACTATTCTCCAGAACCACAACTCAAAGGCATTGATTCTTCTTCTGTCTCCCTTAATTATTATACTCATTCCATCTTCTTTTAATGCTTCCTGAATCATTCAATATTCTGCCCATAGCATCCTTAAGCATTGCAATTTACTGTTTTTCTTTTCTTTTCAGTTCCTTCAGTTAAGAAATGTCAAACGAGGTCAGCCCTTTTGATTTTTCTGACTTCAGCTCCTTGCACATTTCATTATAACACTTTGCCGTGTCTTCCTGAGCTGCCCTTTGAAATCTTCTCTTCCACTTCTTAGCTTCTTTATTTCTTTCCTTTGCTTTGGCTTCTTGGTGCTCTAGTGCAATACTCAGAATCTCTTCCGACATCTGTTTTAGTCTTTTCTTCTTTCTTCTTTATAATGATCTGTTGCATTCTTCATGGACGATATTTTTGATAACTTCTCACAGCTCATCTGGTCTTCAATCATTAGTGTTCAGTACCTCAAACCTGTTCCTGAGTTGGTTTTTAAATTCAGAGGGGATAGATTCAAGATCAAATTTTGATTCCTGTGGATTTGATTTAACCTTATTTAGCTTTAATTTGAACTTGCATATAAGTTGTCTGTTTGATAATCAGCCACTGTCCTAGTCTTCACTGATGATATTAAACCTCTCCAATGATTCCTTCCACAGATGTAATTGGTCTGATTCCTCTGCGTACCATCAGATGAGATCCATGTGTATAGCCTGCATTTATGTGCCTTATAAAATGTATTTGCTATGAATAAGTCATTGACTGACAGAATTCTATCATTCTGTCATCCCCAGCCTCATTTATGCCACCAAATCCATATTTTCCAACTACTGATCCTTCTCCCTGGATCTCAATTTTCATATTCCAATCACCCATTATTATTTTTTTAGAAATTATTTTCTACTAGTTTATTTATAAAATTTGAATACAAATTTGAACAAATTCTTTCAATTTCCCTCACCCCCTCGCCCATCAAATTGTACAACCCAATGATAATCTCCCCTTCCTCTTGCACATCCACACCCCTCTGCTTCCAGCCTCTCCCACCCCTCCTGTATCCTTATACTCATTCTACAATAGTGGTTTTATACAATATTTATCCTTATGGGACAGAGTTAGTTCACTCAGCAGAATTCTCTCCAATCCCTCACAAGTTAATAATTTACAAAGTTATTGCTCCTGCATTTTACATAGTATTCCATTGTGTGAATGTACCATAATTTCTCAGTCCATTTGAGAAGTTCATGTGGTTGGATATTTGAGCTGTCTCCATATTCTTGCAATTCACCCACTATTATTAATGCACCTTTTTTGCATGTTTGATTGATCTCTGACTACAGCATTTGGTAGAACTCATCTATTTCCTCCTCTTTCCTCTGATTGTTGGTGCATAAATATGAATGATAGTACCAACAGTTTTTCCTTGTATGCATATGGATATTATCCTGTCACTCACAAAATTGTATTACAAGGCAGATCTAGAATCAGCCCTTTTAACTATGAAAACAGCCCCATTTTTTCCTCACCTTTTCATCTCCAGTGTAGCAGGGCATATGTTTGTCTGATTCAAAATGTCCCATTAGACTTATTTTATTAAAGAGTTGCCATTGAGTTGTTCTGACTCATGTGAGTCCATGAGTGTCAGGGTAGAGTTGTACTGCTTAGGATTTTTCCATAGCTGGTTATTCTTAAACCAATTGTGAGGATATTTATCTATGGTGCATCAGGATGAACTTGAATATCCAAACTTCTGATTAGCAGTCAAGGACGTTAACCATTATCATCATCCGGGGACTCTATACTGTGTTGTTACATACCAACAAGTCAACTTTGATTCATGGTGACCTTATGATCAACAGGTCTGAACCCTGCCATCCTCATTATCTCTGATGTGCCCAAGCCCATTCTTATAGACACTGTATCAATACAACATGTTGAGACTCTTTCTGCCTCTCTTTCTGATCCTCCACGTCTCCCAGCATGATGTATTTTTCCAAGTACTGGCCTCCTGGGACAACATGCTCAAAGTATGTGAGATAAAGTTTCACAATCACATTCTCCAGAGTTGGAATTCTGTCTTAAATGTGCTAGAAATCCAGAATACTGTGTGATGCTGGAGATCCTCGTCCCTATTAGATTTCTCTTTGTCCTGGTGAGATAGTAGGTTAAGGGTTGTGTTAATATATGAGATTGTGGTCATTTGAATTTATCAGTTTTTCCTCAGGAGAAACATGGAACAGACTCCTCCTATTAAGATTTACAGGCTTGGAAATTCAAAGGAAAATCACTGTGAGTTGAAATTGACTCAACAAGAGTGGATTTGATTTTGTTTTGGTCCACTCCCAATGATCTCTCATATAAGTTCTTTGGTGCTAACCTAAAGGTTGAACATTTGACTCTGCACAAATATGAGAAAAAAAGGTGTAGCCATTAACTGTCATAAAGATTACTTACAATTAGATCACATGCAACTTTTTTTAAAAAAAGAAAGGCTTTTATATTGGTTTGCATATAAAATTTGTATCATATGTGACAATTTTATTCTGCCACATGGTAGCTGCTGCTCTCAGTTGGAATCAGTTCAAAGATACTCGAGGATTGTCTGCTCCCAGAGACAGAGAACTAAAAGGAGAATTTCCTCATAGTGAAGCTTGGGCAAAGAACACTGCTATTCACAGTTGAAGCAGTAGCACTATGATTCCTGTATGTACATGGGGAATGGAGCAAGTAGAAGAAACTGGGAAGACCATTTTAACTAGTTCAGTAATTCAATGAATGTGAAACAGTCCATGCATGGTGCTAAACCTTATGCAAATAAAACTTCAAAGATTTGAATAGATTAGAATAGATTCTGAACCTTGACTAGAAAAGAAATTTATTTTTTAAGTGGCTTCGTAATTGGTGAGTGATGGCTTCCTAAGAGTCTACTAAAAGCATATAAAAGTCCTAGAAAAATACTGAGAATGAAAATTTGGAGGATTTTTTTGAACATTCATAAAGAAAAAAAGGATAACTATAAATAAGAAAAACCTATAAGTCAGCATCTTAATATAGTTACTAAAATGTTATAAACAGGAAAACTCTTAAATACCTTGTTTTCTGAATTATAGCTTTTTCTCTGAACTATATATTCTATACTGTAAATGTAATAAACACTTGCAAATATGTTAATGAATTTTAATGTGCATGCAAATTTATATAATCTAGAACTTTTAGGGTGTTTTACAGGATTTTTCACTGACTATATGTAATTTTTACTTTATACTTTGATTTAGGAGGATAATTCTTCTAAGTTGGAGACATGACATAATACTGTGGATAGAAAAATTAGGTTTCGGGTTTTAATAAAATGATTTATACACAAATTTTAGAATGTGACCTATTTTTAAATTGAAACTAAGTATTACACACACACACAAATACAAATGTGTGTGTGCTTGAGTAGACAATATCTTTGAATTTATTAAAATAAGAGGATCTTTTTCTTTGTTCCACCTGTAAAAGGATGTGATCCCCATGGTTGCTATGAGTATAGGACACATGGTGAAATTGTAAATATGGTGTTAGGTAAGTGATCATGGCCATCATTATTTGACATTTCTTATGGGTGAGGTGAGAAAATTACTTCTAGGAGGTCCATTTACTCTTTCAAGACATGCTTTGCTATTCCCTGTCACTGAGAAGTAATTTCCTAAAAAGGCACAGCCTTCTCAACATGTGCAATTCTAGAGCATCACTAAAAGCAAGTTTCGTGCTACGTACTCAGTAGGTACTCCATAAATGCATGCTGAATGGAGACAATTTGAGTGGCTGGTGGCATGATAATGATTTAGCTATGTCTGAAATACCCATTGTGGCTAATTAAATATGCCTGTTCTGAAATGTTCTCTTCACTTATTTCAACATAATGTGATGCATGGACTTACAAAGGTACCAAGCAAGCTTAATACTCAGTTACATTGCAAAGCATACCTATTCTTCTTTCTGCCATATGTTGTTATAAGAGTGACAGGCCAAATGCAAACAACCTCATTTGGAGCACTTATTGAACTTAATCTTATAGCATGAGGACTAATTGCTTTATGGAGGAAAGAAAGAACATGTGCTTTAAATATTTCTTTAATAAGCTTCCTCAGGTTATACGTGGAATAATTCCCACTTTAATCTTAGTAGCACTTGGTGCAATAAAACTTGTAATAATGTTACTGTTTCCTATTACTCTGTATAATTTAATGTATCTCTGTTGCATGTTAGCATACACAAATTTCCTTCACAATCAGGTTGTGAATTAAATCTGGCCCACATAAATGACCATAAAAGGACACATAATTGAGGGTAGAAGTCATTTATCCTTTGTATACACACATATCATATCATTGTACTTGGAGCAAGGACGCCCTGCAACATAGAAGACCAATGGGATTTAACTTGATGACCTGAACATAAGACTACTACAGTATGCACATCTATGTAATTAGGACTATTTTTGTGCAATGTGAATACTGATTATACCAATTACTTCCAGACAACCTGAGGTGGCATTACTCACAGGTTAGTGTCTATGTTGGTATCACCATAGGGTGCCTTCTTCTATTAGTGAAAGCCCCCCTACAAGGTAAAGTTCTGTTGTATGTTCAGTGAGAAAAGATTGAAAACTTAGTATTTCTCTCCTTCCTAATTTTTCTGATTCTTCTCCTTTATCCCTTCTCTCATCTCTGTGGTTAAAAAATATTTTGTTTTATTGTGTTTTTTTTTTAAATTCCCCTCTATGACATGAAGAAGATGATAGACAAAGATAGAGAAAAGAAAGCAAACTTCTTTCGGTAAAATGGAAATATCTTAATAATTTAATCTTTCACTAAGTGGATATGTACATAGGGTTTTCAGAGGCCTGCTATTTCAGAAGTGGATTGCCAATCCTTCTTCCTAGTCTGTCGTAATCTGAATGTTCAGATTTGGAGAAGTATCAGATAGACCAGCATTTTATAGAAAAAGTGAAAGGTATATCCCTTATTGTGGAGCTAACCATTAGTATCAGTGTTGTCCCTGCCTTTTCAACCTGTATGCAGAACAGATCATCCAGGAGGTGGGGCTCTATGAGGAGAAACGTGGGGTCAAGATTGGTGGAAGATCTATCAGCAATCTGTGTTATGCAGATGACACAAACCTGCTTGCTGAAACTGAGGAGGACCTGAAGCACCTGCTGCAGAGGGTCAAGGACTGTAGCCTCCAATATGGATTGAGGTTCAATGTTAAAAAGACAAAGATTCTCACCACTGGGCCAATTGGAAGCATCAGGATGGATGGTGAAGAGATTGAGATTGTTCACAGCTTTAGTTTGCTTGGCTCCACAGTCAACACTCTTGGCACCAGAAGCCAGGAAATTAAAAGGTGCATTGTCATGGGAAAGTCTGCTGTTAGGGACCTCTCCAAAGTACTGAAAAGCAATGGTGTCTCTCTGGAGACTAAGGAGTGTCTGATACAGGACATTGTCTTCGCAATGACTTGTTATGCATCAGAGAGTTGGACAATGACCAAGGAGGACAGAAGGAGAATTGATGCCTTTGAGCTGTGGTGCTGGAGGAGAATTGAGAATATCATGGACTGCTAGGAAAACAAACAGATTCATCCTGGAAAGGGTTAAACTAGGCTGCTCCTTGGAGGCAAGGATTCTGAGGCTCCATCTAACATACTTCGGACATGTTGTGAGGAGAGACTGGTCCTTAGAGAGGGACATCATGCTTGGGAGGGTGGAGGGACGGCGCAGAAGGGGAAGATCCTCTATGAGATGGAGTGATTCGGTGACTGGGGTTATCGGGATGGGAGTGTCAGAGACAGTGCGATTGGCATAAGACAGAGCAGAGTTTAGGGCTGTTGTGCATAGGGTCGCTATATGAGTCGCAAGTGACTCGACGGCACATAACAACAACAACAACAAGTGGATATGTAATAATTCAGGGTAACTTGATAGAGACAGGGAAAAAGACTTGCGCACTTCTTCCCCAAAGCCTTGAAAGACTGATGGAGGTGTCAGTACTATTTGGAATCTGCTCAACAGCATTGTGTTGGGTTTTTGTTTAGAGAGGGTTAAGTGAAGACCAATCAATTAGCTGAAATATGAGATAAGTTTTTAATGCCCCTGCCTTGCAAAAAGTACAATCAGTGCAGGCTAAGAACATTCGCCTGTAGCTGGCCTCAGGGAAGTGGCTTTAAAACATATATCTAATCATGCATAATTGTTTGTGTGTGAAATGGATGCTTTTTGAGATAACTGGAAGATTCAATGCGCTTTATTAAAATTCTCCTCAAACTTTCTTATGGAGACAAAAGGTCAATTTTAGCATGGCTCTGCCCAAGTGATGGAGGTTATTAAAATGCAAGTTTATGTACAGCACGTAAAACAACCTAATGAGCAGAGAATGGCAGGCTAGTATGCTGGGAAAACAGTAAACTTTTGTTTTCAGTGCCAAAGTGACCCTGATCAATCTTTTAATCTTTATAAGCTTTAGGCTTTTATTTGGTAAAACATAGATAATTATATTGTTGTTAGCTGCCCTCAAGTAAACTCTGACTCATGAGGACCCCACATGTCCAGAACAGAACTGCCCCACAGGATTTTGAATCCTATGACCTTTCCGAAGTACATTGCTAGGCCTGCCTTCTGAGGTGCCTCTGGGTAGGGGTTTGAATAGCCAATTTTTTAGCTACTAGAGTTATACTCAACCTCTTGCAACTATTTTTTTTCCTTTCTCTTTAATTTGCGACATTTCAGAGATTTCATAAGACTCAAAGGTAATGATGTGCATAAAAATGATTTCTGTAAATCACAATGAAAATCTTATGCACAGCAACCATAATAATTATTAATACAATGGAGTAAGAGGCACATTTTTAGATAACAATTTAAAAATTCTGGCAATAAGTTGCCTAACTAAAATTCAATCTGTAGGTGATACTGCCTTAAAAGAAACTTTTACTGTTTCAAAGCCAGCCAATATTTTAAACAAACGGAAAGTATTGCCTAAAATTAATTTTGGTTTCTTTCCCAAGTCTTATTGCTCCATAATTATCAAGCTATGAAATTCCATCATCACTGTTACAGATAAATGGAATACAAATGCATCAAATTTTTTTGGAATCCATTTCAGAACAGCACCTCGGCACTTGGAAAAAATACACCATGTTTTAAAAATTTTATTAGAAATTATGGTTTATCTAGAATAAGGAATACATGGCTGGGCTCTCAGTTGTCTTTTTTTAAAAATTATGATATATTTAGCTTTACACGATGAGTAGAAAGCCTCAACAACAACAGCATGTCTCCAAGCAACTAAATACCCTGGTTATTGTTAATCATACAAGATTCTGTATGAAATTCTATCTATAGATTATAGCGAAAGAAGGTTTTTACATTCATTTTCTTGGAAGCCTGACCTCAAAGTTTATCTTCTAAACTGGAACACTTTTTGAGTGCTGATTAACCAGACATAAATTGAGACTGGGTCCTGAGCAAACAGGATGAAAGGTCACGCTGTTGTTGGGAATCTTTTGACTTTTCAGATATTTTGCTTCCTGGCACCTGGGTGATTGGCTGTAATCTCTGTATTCAATTCCTTCCTTGCTGAATCATCTTGTCTGTCTTCTCTTCTACAACATAGCTTCTATCCCTACCCCTAGTCTCACAGTGCTGGGTATTCTTTGGTGCATCTGTCTAGTTTTCTCACCTTCTCTGCTCTAGTCCGATATCATTATCCTTTTCATATCAAAATCAATTCAAGGTAAACGGATTTTTATATTACCCCAGACTGGAATGAATGTAAGTTTGTTTCTTAGATGATAATAATTTAATCTATGTTTTCAAGACTTTTCCAAAGAGTCTTTAGCCATCTGTTGTTGTGCTTTCTAAGCATTACCAACTATTGATCAACTGATGAGTCACTCACTCTCTGCCATCAAGTTGGTTCTGACTCACAGTGATCCTTCATCGAGTTTCTGAGGCTATAAATAGCAAGAGCAGGAAATGGCCCATGATTTTTTTTTCAGAGAGCTGCTGGAAGATCCCAACTACTGAAAACACTCAGCCTTTGTGTTAGCAATTTACCGTGACTACACCAGAAGAGCTCCCCTGTTTGTGGGCAGACACACTTTATTACCTTAGAAATTTCTCGACACACTTCTCTATTTGCTCTTTCTAATATACCAGGGGAGCTCTGGTGGTCTAGTCGTAATGACCTGCACATGCGACTTGAAGGTTGTTGTTGTTATGTGCCTTCGAGTCGCTTGCCACTCATAGCAACCCTATGTACAACAGCCCTAAACTCCGCTCTGTCCTGTGCCAATCGCACTGTCTCTGACACTCCCATCCCGATTACCCCAGTCACTGAATCAATCCACTTCATAGAGGGTCTTCCCCTCCTGCGCTGTCCCTCCACCCTCCCAAGCATGATGTCCCTCTCCAAGGACCTGTCCCTCCTCACAACATGTCCAAAGTAAGTTAGATGGAGCCTCAGGATCCTTGTCTCCAAGGAGCCACCTGGTTTAACCCTTTCCAGGATGAATCTGTTTGTTTTCCTAGCAGTCCATGATACCCTCAATACTCTTCTTCAGCGCCACAGCTCAAAGGCATCAATTCTCCTTTTATCCTCCTTTGTCATTGTATGTGGCTCAAATCCATTACCTACTCTGCAGGAAAAAAGATGGGCAATTTCCTCCTGTGTGATTTACTGCCTCTAAAAACCCACTGTAGGGTCACCTATGGGTCGGTTCTAACTCAATGGTACCTAATAACAATAACAGTATATACTAGGTTAGTTCCTTGAGTGTCATAATCATCTATTCTAAAAATTTAAAAATTCTTGTCTTCTATCCCTAGCCTAAAATCTTTGTCTAAATGGTTTCATTCTTATTATTTTTATTTCTTTTTCTTTTTTAACTTATTCATGCCTTTCCCTTCCTCTCCCCTAAATACCACAATGTTTCCCTTGTTCCAAACTGTTCTCATACATATAATGTGTAATCATATGTTCCTTTCAAACAGTACTTCCTCTCATCTGTTACAATTCAGTGTTCATTATCTATCCAGCCCTTCCACATTTCTTCTCTAACACCCTCATGTCTGCCCTGTTTTTAGAATAGCAGTGCTATGTGGCACCTATCCTTTTGTGATGTCTTCAAGGCTCCCCCATGCTGTGTAATGTTTACTGTGTGATTGTTATCCAAGCATTATTCACAGTAACAAAGAGAAGGAAGCAACTCAAGTGCCCATCAATAAACAAATGAATAGAAATCTATGGAGCATCCACACACTGGAATAAATGGTCTCAATTTTAGAGAGTAGATTCTAATTCTTCTGCAGAAATAGAATCATTCTTTCTTCATTTAATCTGCCTGTTCCATGGTTAGCAGTTTAAATAAAGAAATTTTAAAACAAAAAAATTTGCTTACTTGGTTACCACTATGGTAAATTGGGAAGAACTAGTCCTTAGAAATAGGGAGCTCTTGTGGTAAAATGACACCATTCTGGGAAAGATGGAGATCAGAGAAATAGAAGACTCCCAACAAGAAAGTTTGACATAGGGACTCTAAGAACATGTTTAAGCATATTGTGAGATTGTGAGGGTGATGAAAATGGGGCAAGGTTCCGATATGTTGTTCAAAGGGTCACTATAAGGTATTGTCAACTTGATAGCACTTAACAACCCAACAACAATGTGAGTATGTGCCTATATAAAAACAGCTAACAAATATGACTACAATTACAGAATGCATATCAATTTAAAATAGTGAATATTGAGCATTATGGTTCATCTTAAGAGATAGAGTTAAGAATTGGAAGCATATGCACATGAATGGATTGGATTTACCATAAAGATAACTAAAGAAGCAAATCTGACCATTTTAAAAGTAAATGTAAAGTATATGAGATAATATTTCAACATGTTTTTTTGCTTTTAAGAAATATTCAGGCAGCATTTCTATCAAGACAGGCTTGTTTGTTACTTTGACAGTCCATGGGATATTCAGTCTCTTTTCAGATACCACGATTCAAACACATCTTTATTTTTGTCATCCTTATTCATTGTCCAACTTGCAGATGCATAAGAAGCAACTGTACAGCTGGAAACAAAGGAGGACGCTTCAATGATTTAGATCCTCCAGAAGAGCCGTGGATGAGCATTAACATTACTGGTAAGTATATTCATTTTCTCCTGGACACAGAGCCTACTAATTGGTCCTAAAAGCCTTCTGA
>NW_006400006.1:2871361-2884153 GCF_000299155.1 Elephantulus edwardii
AAAAAATAGATCAAAAAAAGAAGCAACTGTAAAGACTATGGCTTGGATCAGGCTCTTTAACATTTCTGAAAGGTTACTGACAACAGATTTCCCCAATGCAATGTGTCTTATGATATGTTGACAACTATTACTTTCTGGATCAATTGTGGATCCAAATGAAATCTTTGACAATTTCAAAATTTTCTCCATCTGTCACGTTATTGTCTATTGGTTAGAGGTGAGGATTTTTATTTTATTTTATCAATGTTAAGATGTAATCCATATTAAACTCTGTAGTTTTTTATCTTCTATAGAAAGTATATTTCAAGTCCTCTTCAATTATTACTAGTAAGGTTGTGACATCTGCATTAAGTCAGGTTGTTGAGTCTTCCTGAATGATCTCACATTTTTATCCATTTTGTCCTGTTGTTGTTGTTGTTATGTGCTGTCATGTCCTCTGCGACTCATAGTTACTCTATATACAACAGCCCTAATCCCTGCTTTATCCTTTGTAAATCTTGTTGTCTCTGACACACCTACTCTTATTACCCCAGTCACTAAATCAACTCATTTCATCCCTCTACACTCCCAAGTATGATGTACCACTCCAAGGACTGCATCCTCCTTGCAATATGCCCAAAGTATATCAAATGAAGCTTCAGAATCCTTGCCTCCAAGGAGCAACCTGGTCTCATCCTCTCTAGGATGATCATGTTCATTTTTCAAACAGTCCATGGTATATTCAATACTCTACTTCAGCACCACAGCTCAAAGGTATCCATTCTCCTTCTATCATCCCTAGTCATTGTCCAGCTCTCTGATGGATAGCAAGTGATTGCAAAGACTATGGCTTGTATCAGGGATAGCTTATTCTCCAGACGGACATCATTGCTCTTCAGTACTTTGGAGAGGTCTCTGACAACAGACTTCCCAATACAGTTTGTTTTTTTAATTTCCAGGTTGCTGGTGCCAAAAGTGTTGTTTGTGGAGCTAAGTAAACTACAGCTGTTAATAATTTCAATCTCTTCACCATCTATCATGATGCTGTCAATTGGCTCAGTGGTGAGAATATTTGTTTTCTTGATGATGAGCTTCAATCCATATTGAATGCTGCAGTCCTTGACCTTCTGTAGCAAGTGCTTCAGGTCCTCAGCTTCAACAAGCAGAGTTGTGTCATCTGCATAATGCAGATTATTGATGAAACTACCTCCAATCCTGATGCCACATTTCTCCTCATAGAGCCCAGCCTCCAGGATAATCTGTTCTGCATATAGTTTGAAAATGTGTGAAGATAGGACACATCCCTGTTGCACACCCTTCCCAATTTTGAACCATCCAGTGTTTCCTTCCTTTGTTCTGACGACTACTTCCTGGTCCAAGTATAGGTCTAACATAAGCACAATCAAGTGTCCTGGGGTTCCCATTCTTGCCAGAGTCAGCCATAGTTTGTTGTGGTCCATACAGTCAAATGTCTTTGCATAGTCAATGAAACACAGATAGACATTCCTCTAGCACTCCCTGCTTTCAGCCAAGAGCCATCTAGCATTAGTTATAATATCCGTAGTACCACAACCTCTTCTAAAACCAGCCTGCTTTTCTGGCAGTTCTATGTTGATGTTCTGTTCCATTCATTTTTGGATCACCTTCAGCAGAATCTTGCTTGCATGTGATATCAATAATATTGTTCAATAATTTCTTCACTCTATTGGATCGCCTTACTTCGGAATCAGAACAAATACAGATCTCTTCCGGTCAATTGACCAGATAATTTTCCTCCAGATTTCTTGGCACAACTTGGTGAGCACATCTATGGCTGCATCTGTTTGTTGAAATATGGCAATTGGTATGCCATCAATGCCTGGGGTCTTTTTTTGTCCATTTGTTCAGAGCGGCTTGAACTTCTTCCTTCATCACCACAGGGTCTTGCTCATATGCTGTTTCTTGAAATTCTTCTGTGTTTGTCAATTTCTTTTGGTATAATGACTTTGTATCCTCTTTCCATCTTTTTTCAATGCTTCTTGGATCATTTAATATTCTGCCTAAACCATCCCTAAGTATTGCAACTTGAAGCTTTAATTTGTTCTTCAGTGCCTTGAGCTTAAGAAATGCTGAGCAAGTGTAGAGTTTTTAATCTTCTGACTCCAGCTCTTTGCACACTTCATTGCCATACTTTACTTTGTCCTCCTGGGCCACCCTTTGAAATCTTCTGTTCAGCGCCTTAATATCTTGATGTAATAACAATAACATTTTTGTGACTCTCTTTATGTGGAATTGAGTTTAAGCTGACTCTAAACTGACCTTCCAGAGGGTTTTCAGAGTCTATAAACTGCACTAGAAGTGAGTGCCTATCTTTTCCACACAGAATAGATAGTGAATTCAAACTGCCTGTGGATTGGCAGACCAATGCCTTATCTTCTAGGCTGTGAAAGTTCTTTTTATTATCATTAAAATATAATTGATGTTAGTTTTAGAACAGAGTTCAGGTCTTTTGGGCAAAACTTACTCTCCATTGTATTTGACTTGATGACACTAAACCACTGCTAAATGAAACTGTTATCTCTGGAGGAACACTCTTTCACTTTGTACATCACTCTTTGTCAATGTGCAGTATGAAGTAACCTGGGTTTGCTGTGATACTGAATCTTGTACCATTGGGGTATCAAATACCAGAATGTCTTTCCAATGTAGAAAGTGTTTAGTGGAGCTCCCATTTGTAAAACATGTTTGGTAGCAGGAGTGGCATTCACTTCCTAAACCCCATGCCTCTGGAAACTCTATGAACTTGGAGAAATGACGATAGTTATGGAAAGGGATTAGGTCTTTTGTTCATAGAGTTGCTATGAGTCAACCTCGACTCGACAGCAATCAGTAACAACAACAACAACAATAGTAATTAGCAAAAACGATTCTGTCAACTCTATAATGCAACTTGTTTACCAGTCTTCCTTTGATCCTGATCCCACATTCTTCTTCAAAGAGTTCAGTTTCTTGAATTATTTGCTCAGCATATCAATTAAATAGGTATGGAGAAAAGACACTATCCTGGCACACAACTTTCTTGATTTTAAACTATGATAGAAACAAAAGTATCAGAAGAGTGTCTGTGTTTCATTGATTCTACAAAAGCATTTAACTGTGTGGATCACAATAAATTATGGCTAACTTTAGGAAGAGATTCTTGGGAATCCCAGAACACCTGACATTGTGCCATGAGAAACTTATACTTGGACCAAGGAGACAGTTATCAGAACAGAGCATGGAAAGAATGCACGGTTCAAAATCAGGAAAGGAGTGTGTTGGAGATGTGTCCTTACACCATACCTTCTCAATCTGTATATGGAACAGATGATTCAAGAGTTTGGGTTTTAGGGAGGAGAAACGTGGCATCAGGATTGGAGGAAGACTCGTCAATAACTTGCATTATACAGATGACACAATCTTGTTTCCTGAAACTGAGGAGGCATTTGCTGCAGAGGATCAGGGACTGCAGTCTTCAATGTGGACTGAAGCTCAAAATCAAGGAAATGAAGATTTTCACCACTGGACCAACTGACATGATAGATGGAGAAGGATTTAGGTTATTAACAATTTTGACTTGCTCAGCTCCACAATCAACACTCTTGACACCAGCAGTCTGGAAATTAAAAGAAAAATTGTTGTTGTTGTTGTTGTTATGTGCCGTCAAGTCGTTTGCAACTCATAGTGACCCTATGTACAACAGCCCTAAACCCTGCTCTCTCCTGTGCCAATCTCACTGCCTCAGACACACCCATACCGATCACCCCAGTCACTGAATCAATCCACCTTATAGAAGGTCTTCCCCCCCTGCGCTGTCCCTCCACCCTACCAAGCATGATGTCCTTCTCCAAGGACCTGTCTTTCCTTACAACATGTCCAAAGTAGGACAGACGAAGCCCCAGAATCCTTGCCTCCAAGGAGTAGCCTGGTTTGACCCTCTCCAGGATGAATCTGTTTGTTTTCCTAGCAGTCCATGGTACATTCAATACTCTTCTCCAGCACCACAGCTCAAAGGCGTCAATTCTCCTTCTATCCTCCCTAGTCATTGGCCAACTCTCTGATGCATAATGAGTGATTGCAAAGACCATGGCATGTATCAGGCGCACCTTAGTTTCCAGAGAGACACTGTTGCTCTTGAGTACTTTAGAGAGGTCCCTAACAGCAGAGTTTCCCATTGCAATACGTTTTTTTTTATTTCCTGGCTGCTGGTGCCAAGAGTTTTTCTTCTTCTTTTCAAGGAGAAGAGAGAATTGGGAAGGTGGGAAGGGTGGGCAGGAAGAAAAACACAACAGTGAATGATTGGAAACCATGTCTCTGTAAGCTTTCATTAAAATTAATAAAAAAATTTAAAAAAGAAAGAAAAAGAAAAGCTATTCTTTAGGAAGGGACATCATGCTTGGAAAGGTGAAGGGTCAGTGAATTGATACAGTGACTGCAACAATGGTCTCAAATGTGTCAGTGATGATGAAGATGGCACAGGTTAAGATAGGGTTCAAATCCATTTTCACAGGGTCACTATGATTTGTACTCCACTTAATGGTACATAACAATAGTATTATTTCAGTCTTATTATTGTTGTTATGTGCCATCGAGGTCCTGAAGCCTGCTCTATCTTGAGCCAATCTCACTGACTCTGACACAACTACGCCCATTATTCCAGTTACTGTATCAGTTCATCTCATCTAGGGTCTTCCTCTCCTGCACTGTTCCTCCACCCTTCCAAGGACGAAGTCTTTCTCCAAGGATGGGTCTCTCCTGGCCATGTGCCCAAAATATGTGATTGGAGCTTCAAAATCCTAGTCCCCAAGGAGAAACTTGGCTTCACCCTCCCCAAGACAGACTTGTTTCCTTGGTGGCCCATAATGTGTTCAAGACTCTTATCCAGTAGCATAACTCAAAGATATTGATTCTTCATATGCCATTCCTTAGTCACTTTGCAGCTCTCTGATGTATAGCAAGTAATTGTGAAGATCATGGCCCGGATCAGGCATTCATAGCCTCTAGAATGATATTGCTGCTTCCCAGTAGCCTGGAGAAGTCCCTGACAGCAGAGTTTCCCAGTGAAATTTGTCTTTTGATTTTGCCACTGCTGGTGCCAAAAGTGTTGATTGTGGAAGCCAAACAAGTTGTAATTGTTAACAACCTCAATCTCTTCTCCATCCATCATTGTGCTTCCAATTTGTGCAGTGATAAGAATCTTTGTTTTCTTGATGTTGAGCTTCATTCTATATTTAATATGACAGTCCTTGATCTTTTGCAGCAAGCACTTCAAGTCCTTCTCAGTTTCAATAAGCAGGTTTGTGTCACCTTCATAATGAGGACTGTTGATGAGTCTTCCTCCAATTCTGCTGCCACATTCCTCCTAATAAAGTCTAGCCTCTCAAATTATGTTCTTCATATAGATTGAAAAGGTATGGGCATAAGACGCATCCCTGGCACACTCCTATCTCAATTTTGAACATTGCTGTGTTCTGAGGACTGCTTCCTGATCTGAGTATTATTAGATTGTATAATACATTGTTGGTTTTGTTATTGTTGTGTACCATTGAGTCAGAACTCACTCATAGCTTATTCTTCAGTGCGCTTTCAAGCTTTAGTAGTTATCTTTCTCCTATGGAGCAACTGGTGGATTTGCACTGCCTGTCTTGGGGTAGGTAGTGAAACTCCTTACTCATTAGGCCACAAGAGCTCCTTGTAAAGATATTAATTCAGTATTATTATTTTTATTATTTGACTCAAATATTATTGTTGTTGAACTTTAATTATATTGTTATCTGGTAATTATTATTATTACTTAAACTGGAAAACTATCTGAATCAATATTAATGCAGAAATTTGTTCCTTTTAAATGAGTGCAGAAGGAAATATTTTAAATTGTCAGGGTGGAAGGTGAAACCGTCATTGCAGGGAAATCTACCATCAAGCTGATAATCTGCCATCAACCTGCCAGCAAGACAGTGTCCTTATTTTGGAACCAGGAAGATGGAAAAGAGCCCAGAATACACTGACCCTTCATGCTATGTGGGGAAAAGCAGCAATTATTAATTTTAACTTGCATGAGAAATGTTTCCAGTCCATTTTATGTCTTTGTCCAAGGGGTGAGGCTCTGGGAAAGTCACACAGAAAGCATCAGTGGCCACAGATTAATTGCTGCCCATCAAGTGTTCTGAGCTGGGGCACTTGTCACATATAGGAATGAATTTTGGATTTGACAGCCTGCCATAAGCGGTAATATTTGGCTTCTGTCTCTGGTTGATTATATTACAAATCTATTCCTGGAGTGTCGGGCTTGAGTGACACTGGAGCCATGTACACAAGGAAGCTGTGCATTATGCATGCGCACACTCATTTTCACTCATTCATAAATTCCTGCCTAGCCAAAGCACTTCATTCACAAAATCTCTGAACTCTTTAAGTTAACCTATGACAAGTACGTAATTCATTGTGTTTCTCAAGAAAATAAAGTAGATGATTGAATTTGCAAAGCTAGTAGGTTAGTCACTGATTTATTTTAGTGGGTTTGGAAAAGACAGTTGTGTTTGAAAACTGATAATTTCTAAGAGAAGGTAAGACTGTACCTCTGAACTTGTTTCATACTCAGATCTCTCCTAGCTAAACAATTATAAGGTTTTTGTCCATTGAATGGCTTATTTTTCTGAAGGATGGACACTCTCCTCCTATATCATTAACTGCCTCCTCTGAAAACCCACTTGAGGGTCAGCTATGTCTTGGTTCCGACTCAGTGGTACTCAAAACAACATGCCATCCTAGCTCTCTTAATAATTTCCTCCTTCAAAGCAGCAGTGGCATCCACTTCCTAAACATCATGCCTCTGGAAATGCTATGAACTTTGATAAATGTTGATAGTTCTAGAAAGGCTTCAGGCCTTTTGTTCATAGGGTTACTGTGAGTCGTACTTGACTCTACGGCAATCAGCAACACAACAACAGAAGATATGGTGATTAATATTCTTTAAGAAATCCCAGTTTTTCTTTAGAGGTGTCTCAAAAACTTTTTCAGTGTGTTGTTTTCAGTTCCAATCTCTAGCATATTGTCTTCTTTTGCAGTTGTGCTCATGAGAGCCCCCACAGTACCTTAAACAAATTGTTGAAGACAGGTTTCATCGACTCACTAGGCTGATTCTTGAATACAAATTAAGAGGTTGATGGCATTTATTAAATGTCCTTTCTATTCATTATCTTTTAAAATACACTTGACTCTTTGGCTTGCCTTGATTCCACCTGATAATAAGCTTATTATGCCCCCCTTTTTAACATCCTGAGAGACAGTCACTAAAAGTTCTCAGAACAGAAATAACTTACTAAAATCTCATTTTTTCCACGTAGATAACATTTATTCCTTTTAATTATACTAAAGTTATTTTTCATATTTTGGTGCAAATTATGCTGAACTTTGTAGAATTATAAATAAAGTCATTTATTTTCTTATTAGAGAATAGACTCAAATCATGAAGCAATTTAGATATTGGGATTTCACCCCCCCCCAAAAAAAACCCTCCATTGCTTGAATAAATATGAGAACTTTACATGACCCTGTCTTTACAAAATTTCCTCACAGATTCACTTATGCAAGCATAGAACCAACTATATTTTTGGTCCACGTGCATTATCACAATAAAAATATAAATTAGAAATATCCTACATTTAACATTTAAGCTGAACAAAATACTGAAGACTTTTCTAGGATAACACAGCTAGAGCAGATTCAGCTTGATTTTTATACTAGTTGTATCTAACTTCCTTTCTTTCTATTGATAGACAAATAATAGATAAAGACAGAGTTACATAGGAATATACCTAAAATCTCACACAGGTACATGTTTACGCACACACCTTGACTGCCATCAAGTCCATTCGTGCTCGCAACAACTCTCCTTTTAGGAGATGACAGCCACCCATCTTTGACCTAAGAAGTATTTGGTAGATTTAAAACCATTGACCTTTCAGTTAGCAATGCAAAATGTAACTCACTATGCACCCAGAACAGCTTATGTATACATGTATATACTTCTGTGCACTGCTTAACTGAAGGGTCATTGGTTTTGAATCTACAAGATATTCCTTGGTAAAAATAAATATGGGTAGCAGTCTTCTCCTGAAAGAAGAGTGGCTGTGAGAATCAACACGACAGTAGTTAGGGGGTGGGGGTAGATACTGTGTCCCTGTGGTAAGGAGCTGCCCTGTCAACCCCAAGGAATGTGGTTAGAAACTAGAAGCTTCCTCATAGAAGGAAGATGGGCAATATCCTCTTGTGTGATTTTCTGACTTTGAAAATCCACTTGAGGGTCATCTATGGATAAGCAGTTTCATAGCTATAGATCTATGTAAGATCTATCTATCTATCTATCTATCTATCTATCTATCTATCTATCCATCCATCATCTATCTTTGTTCTTGTTGTGTACTATCAAGTCAGAACCAACTTATAGCTGGCCTTCCAATGGGTTTTCAGAGGTAGTTTATCACATGAGAGAAGACTGCCCATACTTCTACTGGTAGATTTGAACCATATGCCTTTCAGGATTGGAGTGCAGCTTCTTGCCAATAGGATATATATAGTGATATAAATCTATATAGATAAAAAATATAGACATGTAGTGAAATAAATAATAAATATACATATAGAATGTTATACATATGGTATTTTATATGTGTGGTGATATGTAGATGTAGATATATGTGTATATATATGGAGATATATGTGTGTGTATATATAAGTGTATGTGTATATATATGTGTGTGTGTGTATAGATATATATAGTGTTATGCTTTTAGAGACCTCGCTAAAGTACTGATTGGAAACATGAGTGGCATCCACTTCCATAAATAGCTTTCCTCCGGAAACCCTAACGAACCTGGAGAAAGGATCAAAGTCATGCAAGTGTTGAGGACTTTTATTCATAGGGTCGCTATGAGTCACCTAAGACTCGACGGCACTTAACAATAACAACGAAGTACTAAATGCAACGATGTCAGTCTGGAGACTAAGGTGCCCCTGATACAGGCCATGGTCTTTGCAATCACTTGCTATGCATCAGAGAGCTGGACAATGACTAGAGATGATAGAAGAATTGATGACTTTGAGCTATAGTGCTAGAGAAGAGTATTGAATATACCATGGACTGCTAGAAAAACAAACAGGTTCATCCCAGAGAGGGTGAGCCCAGCAGGCTGCTCTTTGGAGGCAAGGATTCTGAGGCTTTGTCTGACATACTTTGGACATGTTGCAAGGAAGGACCAGTCCTTGGAGAAGGACGTCATGCTTGGGAGGGTGGAAGGACAGTACAAGAGAGGGAGACCCTTGATGAGATGGCTTGATTCAGTGACTGGGGTAACGGGGGTAGGTGTCTCGGAGATAGATTGGCACAGAATAGAGCAGAGCTTAGGGTGTACATAGGGTGGATATGAGTAGCAGGCAACTCGATGGCACATAACAACAACATATATAGTGAGTTATATGTGTGGTGTTTTATTGTACCATCTCCTGTGGGTTTTCAGAGGCTGTTAATTGCATGAGAGGAGATTGTCCATCTTTCTCCCTTGAAGCAGCTAGTCGCCTCGAACCGTGTGCCTTTAAAATTGTAGTGCAGCTTTTTGCCACTAGGCCACCAGAGCTCTCCCATGTGTGTATGTGTGTGTAACTCCATGTAATTAATGTTCATATTAAAAAGAAAAGCTTAGTGATATTCTGTTAAGTCAGTCAGTGATAACTCTATAGATTACAGACAAATTCCACTCGTCATGAGGATACTATGAATCAGGGCCTGGAGCAGTCAGAGCCAGGCTGTCCTCAGATAACTTCAATTAAGCAATTTCTGGATGAGAACATAGCCACAATAATCCAGTCTTAACTCTGAGGAAGTAAAAAGAGAGACTGTTCATGGCAGTGTCAACATTTGAAGTGGATCCTTAACATATATCAACACCACAGATGGAAGTGGTTAACTCTGGAAGAGGTTTGTTGCTGTTGTTTGTTGTTGTGTACTGTAAAGTTGGAACTGACCCATAGCTGATCCTCTGACAGGTTTTTAGAGGCAGTTAATCTCACAGGAGGAGATTTTCCATCCTTCTTCTGCGGGGCAGTTGGTGGACTTGAACAGCGTGACTTTGAGATTGCAGCACAGCTCCTTGCCACTAGACCACCAGAGCTCCTTTGGAAGAGATTACCAAAAAATAAAAAGAGACTAATACAATTTGGAAAAAATAATACTAAGGCAAACAACAATAGTATTTACATCTAAGTAAAAATTCTTGTTATATGTTTAATAAGCAGGTCATTTTAAGGCTAAGTGATTAATTCCTATACAATAAAATGTAAAGGAAAGTGTTAAAGAATTATAAGATGTGTTTAGTCATAAGCAGCTTCTTAGAATTTCTTCTGCAAGTGAAGAAATTGCACGAGCCAATGTTCTAGGTCTCTTCTCATTTTCTTATGTCATGTCTTGAGAATGTAGACGATTCCTTTTCATACGGATACATAAGGGTAAGTACACTGTACATTTTCTAGGTCACAAAAATTAAGCATATGAGCTGACTTTCATAAAGTCTACATCACCTGAAACCTCTGCCATCCTCACAATCTCTGTAGTCCATTGTTAGTCACTGTGTCAGTCCATCTCCATGAGGATCTTCCCCTTCTTAACTAACTCTCTAGTTTTGCAATGTTTTAGTAATGTCTTCATTACTATCAGTTGTTCTTTTATTTATGTCTGTGCATTAATAATAATGGATGACAAGAATGCAAAAGTTGGGAACAGAGAGAAGGATCCATACTTGGAAGACATGGACTTGAAGACAGAAATGAAGCTGGAGATAGACTGATAGTATTTTGCACAATGATTTATTCATCACAAATACATTATATAAAGAAAATAAATCCAGACTATACAAGTAATTTCACCTTATGGTATGCCTAAGAATCAGATCAATTACATCTGTAGAAAGATTCATTGGAGAAGCTCAATATCAGCTGTGAAAACTAAGCCAGGTGCTGATTGTGCAACAGACCACCAACTATTTGTATGCAAGTTCAAGCTGAAGCTGAGGAAAATTAAATCAAATCCAAGGGAACCAAAATAATGACCTTGAATCTATCCCATATTAATTTCAAAACCATCTCAGGAACAGATTTGAGACCTTGAACACTAATGAGCGAAGATCAGATGAGCTGTGGGAGGATATCAAGAATATCATCCGGGAAGAATGTAGAGGTCATTGCAAAGACAGAGAGGAAAAAAACAAAGACCAAGCTGGATGTCAGAAGAGACTCTGAATATTACACTAGAGCACCGAGAAGCCAAAGCAAAGGGAAGAAAACAAGATATTAAGGAGCTAAACAGAAAGTTTCAAAGGACAGTGCGGGAAGACAATGTATTATAGTGAAATGTGCAAAGAGCTGGAGTCAAAAAGTCAAAGGAGCCAAACTCACTCAACAATTTTTTTTGTTATTAATTTTATTGAAAGTTTACTGAGACTTAGGGTTTCCAGTCATTCGTTGTTGCACTTTCCTCCCTGCCCCCCAATTAACTCTTCTTGAGAAGTAAAACTCTTTCATTCTTATACAATCTTTCCCCCCAAGTCCACTCCACTAAGCAGCCTTCATTGTGGACTCCTGCCATGACAATAATACCCAACCATATATGCCTTTTAAACAGTTCTCTCCCTCTTCTGTTTCAAATGCCATATACATCATTCTTCCTCTCCTTCTCTGTCTTCCTTCAACCTCTAAGTCAGCCCTGTTTTACAATAGTGGCCCTATGCAATATTTGTCCTTTTGTGACTGAGATATTTCATTCAACATAATGTACTCTAGAGTCATCGACTTTGCATAATATTTAATGAGTTCCTTGTTTTTTAATGCTTCATAGTATTCCATTGCCTCTAAGCATTTCTTAAGCTCAAGGAACTAAACAACAAATTCAAGCCTCAAGTTGCAACAGTTAAGGATACTTTGAGCAGAATATTAATAAAGGGAAAATATAGCAGTTTCTCCCAGGTCTAGTCACTCCCTGAGAGACCTGATGTTTTCATAGGGCAGCCAGGACAAATACTTGACAAACTATAAATAATGATAAGGCTCTGGGCCTGATCAGAAAGCCCTGACCTGATTTACAAGAGGTACCATCTTCCCTAGTCCTCCCCAAGACACTGTCCTTAATTGCAGGAATCATTCTGACTTTCTCCACTCCTAGTCACTTGGCATCCCTCTCAGACCATGCAATAATAAAGGCCTGTTCATTTTGGAGACCTGTTTCTTTCTCCCTTTCGCCTTCAACTACTTTTCTAACAATTAAATGATCCAGGAAGATTTAAAAGAAGATGGAAAGAGTATACAGAGTCATTGTACTGAAAGCAATTGGCAGACGCAGAAGAATTTCATGAAACAATGTACAAACAAGAGCCTGTGGTGATCAAGGAAGAAGTTCAAGCCACTCTGAAAGAAATGGCGAAAAACAAGACCCCAGGAATTGATGGTATACCAACTGACATATTTCAACAAACAGATGTGCTTGCTCACCAAGCTGTGCCAAGAAATCTGGAGGAAAATCATCTGGTAAACTGAGTGGAAGAGATCTATATTTGTTCCCATTCCAAAGAAAGTTGAGCCAACAGAGGTTGGAAATTATTGAACAATATCATTAAATCATTGAAACAGATGAGAGAGAGAACTGTTTAAAAGGTATCTATGATTAGGTATTATTGTCATGACATGAGTCCAAAATGAAGGCTGCATAGTGGGGTGGACTTGGGGGAAGAGATTGTATAATAATGAAAA
>NW_006400006.1:2884298-2919419 GCF_000299155.1 Elephantulus edwardii
GTGCAAACAAGATTCTGCTAAAGGTGATCCAAAAATGTCTGGAACAGTAGCACATCAACAGAGGACTGCCTGAAGTGCAGGCTGGGTTTAGAAGAAGCCGTCGTATTAGGGACATTTGTAGCTAATGTTAGATGATCTTGGGTGAAAGCGGGAAGTACCAGAGGAACATCTATCTGTGTTCCATTGATTATGCAAAAGCATTTGACTGTGTGGACCACAACAAACTGTGGCTAACTCTGAGAAGAACGGGAATCCCAGAATGCTTGATCATGCTTATATGAAACTTATACCTGGACCACAAGGCACTTGTCAGAATAGAGGAAGGAAACAGTGCATGTTTCAAAACTGGGAAGGGTGTGCTCCAGTCATGTATCCTATCTCCATGCTTTTTCAATCTATATGCAGATAGATCTGGGCTCTATGAGAAAAAAATTTGGCATCAGGATTGGAGGTAGACTCAACAATCTGTGTTATGCAGATAACACAATCCTGCTTGCTGAAACTGAGGAGGACCTGAAGCGCTTGTTGAAGAAGGTCAAGGACTGCAGCATTCAATATGGGTTGAAGCTCAATATCAAGAAAACAAAGATTCTCACCACTGGGCCTATTGACAGCATCATAATAGATGGTGAAGAGATTGAGATTAATAGCCTTAGTTTGGTTGACTCTACAATCAAAACTCTTGGTACAAACAGCCAGAAAATTAAAATATTAATTTTATTGAGAAAATCTGCTGTCAGAGACCTCTCTAAAGTACTGAAGAGCAACAGTGTCAGTCTGGAGATTAAGGTGCACATGATACACGACATACAGTCTTTGCAATCACTTGCTATGCATCAGAGAGCTGGACAATGACTAGGGATGATAGAGGAATTGATGCCTTTGAGCTGTGGTGCTGGAGAAGAGTATTGAGTATACCATGGACTGCTAGGAGAACAAAGAGATTCATCCTAGAAAGGATGAGCCTAGCAGGCTGCTCCTTGGAGGCAAAGATTCTTTGACATACTTTGGACATGTTACCAGGAGGGACCAGTCCTTGGAGAGGGACATCATGCTTGGGAGAATGGAGGGACAGTGAAAGAAAAGAAGACCCTCAATGAAATGTATTGATTCAGTGTAATGGCGGTAGTTGTTTCAGAGACAATAAGATAGGCACAGGATAGAGCAGCATTTAGAGCTGTTGTATATAGGGGTCACTATGAGTCACAAGTGACTCAACGTCACATAACAACAAAATTTCTCATAACAATATAAACATTCAACAATCCATTTCACCTACTACTCTTTAAAATCTTTAAATAGAAGTGAGATCTGTTGTCTTTTTACATATATGACGGATTGAACTAACTCAGAAGTATTTACTCTTGGAACTTTCAAAAAGGAAGTTTGTTGTTATTATGTACCATAGAGTCAGAATCAATTAATAATTGACCCTCTAACAGGTTTTCAGAGGAGTAAATCACATAGGAGATTGCATATCTTTCTCCCATAGAGCAACTAGTAGAGTTGCACTGTACTCCTTTGGGTTGGCCACGCAAATCCTTATCATGAAGCCACTGTTGCTGCTGTCGATTGCCATTGAGTCAAGCATGACTCATAACTATCCTAGGAACAAAAGACCTGAAGACTTTCTATAACTTCTGTCATTTATCAAAGTTCATAGAGTTTCCAGAGGCATATTGTTTAGCAAGTGAATGCCGCTCCTGTTTCCAAACCTGTCTTAAACTGGAATCTTCCTAAAGGTGAAGATGTTCTTATTCTTTCTTAGTCATTATGAGTATGTTGTTGTTAGTTGTTGCCGTATATGCTCAAATTTGCAGGAAACATATAAAACAGAACAAATGTCAAGTCCTGTGCCATTTTAACAATCTATTTTTTATTTTATCTCATGGGAGGCTTCCCTCATTTTCACGGACTTTCTACTTTATCAACCATAATGTCCTTTTGAAGTGATTGGTCTTTCTTGATAATGTGTCCAAAGTAAGTGAGCTAAAGTTTCACCAACTTTGTATCTGAAAAGAATTCTGATTTTCTTTATTTTAAATTGATAGTTCAAGTATAATGTGCACATATTGTGTTTGAGGGAATTATGTTGACTTCAGTCCATTATACCAGAAGTTCTTTAAATGAAATGAATAATGTTTTAATCAAAATAATCATAATTTAAATACTCATGATTTTGCTGAACACTTAACATGTGCTTAATACTCTGGTAGGTGGTGTGTGTGGAGACCAAATGAAAACATAAGATAGTCTATGCCATAAACCATAGAAGGAGATAAAAGACAATCACAAGTGACTAAAAATATATAAGATATTGCACTCAGACAAGCTAAAAGTAGGAGTAGAGTTTATAATAGGACCTCGTCTGTACTTGTGGGAACAGTAGGCAAAGTCAACAAGGCCCAGGGAAGGGTTGTAGAGGAGCAAAGATCTATGCTGAGTGTAGTGTGTCAAAAGGTCAAGAACCTGATATGAAAAAGGATTATTATAGCTTTCCCACATCCCATTTCTGTTTCAACAACTCACTTGCAAAAGAAAAGTCATGAAAGCCTCACTTTAAAATTAGTATGACGGGAAATCCAAGATTCAAAGGAATGTGGAAATCCTGACTTTCAAATTTCCCATTTTACAAGTGAGTAATCTGAGGTCTCCTGGGATGACATCCCTTATCTAACACTTGCTTAGTGACAGGAATGGAATGGGAACATAGGAATACTGACTCCTTCAAGAAGACTTTTAAATTGATGGTATCTTTCACACTAGAAGAACAGTCCACACACTTAATTTTTAACTTATTCTTCAAAGATGTGCTAATATTTTTTTTTAATAGAGCTGACCTGTTTTAAAGAGTGTAAAAAGTCACGATTCATTTCTTTTTATTCAGGCTATTGACCAGCGCTTGAATTAAGTACCCAAATTGAATTCAGACTTCACTAATTTGCTGAAGCCTGAAATGGAACAAACTCTTCTTTTGTAACACCTGAATTGCTATTTTGGTTGACTGCCAGTGTGTACTAATTGGACGCATTTTTAATACAATTGAGATCAGCTACATGTTATTTATGATAAGTCTTCTTAAAATACAAAGATGTGAAGTTCAGTAACCTTTTGGACAGATTTACACACACACACACGTGCACGCCAGCGCGCGCGTAGCCTTAGTTGGTGCAAATGTTTAAAGCTCAGCTACTGAGAGTCTGTAAGTTAAACTTCACTGAGAGATACCTCTGAAAAAAGACCTGACAATCTACTTCCAGAAAATAGCATATTGAAAACCTGTGGAGTGCAATTCTACTTTGACATTCAAGGAGTTACCATGAGTCTGAATTGATTCATTGTATAAACACATAGACAGTATTTATATAACTTGCTGGGTTGTTATGTACCATTGAGTAGAAAGCCACCCAATAGCTGAATGTCTAGTTTTATTTTGACATACAAGCAGTTACCATGATCCTGAAATCAGTTCAGTGTATTAATAGATAGAGTTGTACCCATAGCTGATCCTCCAGTGCATTTTCAGAGGCAGTAAATCACATGAGAGGTAATTGCCCATCTTTCTCCTGCTGAACAGCTGGTATATTGGAGCCATGAGTATTTTGTTGGTAGCACAATTATTTATCACTAATTTACTATTACTAATTTTTTTTCATACCTACTCAGTCTGTGAAGGTAGACTTTTTGAAGAGGAATGTGGCTTCAGACAAAGACTCATCAATAATATGTGTTACACAGATAAAACAATTTTTTCTTGTTGAAAGAGAGGACTTGAAATGTTTGCTGCAGAAGGGCAAGGTCTATAGCCTTTGATATGGATTATATCTTAACATCAAGAAAACAATGGTCTTCATCATTGGGCCTATAGACAACATCATGATAGATGGAGAAAGGCTTGACGTTTCCAATGATATAATTTTGCTTGGATCAGCAATCAACACTCTTGGAACAAGTAGTCAGGAAATAAAATAATATATTGCACTGGGCAAGTGTGCTGTCAGGGATCTTTCCAAAATATCTCAGAGCAATGATGTCAGTTTGAAAATTAAGGTGTACCTGATTCTTCTCAATCATCTGGTATGCACTGGAGAACTGAACAATGAATAAGGATGACAGAAGAATAATTTATACCTTTGAGTTGTGGTGTTAGAGAAAAGTACTGAATATCCCATGGGCTGCCAGAGGACAAACAGGGAAATGCGCCACCAGAATGCTTTTTTGGAGGCAAGGCTGGTGAAGCTTCATCTCACACACTTTGGGTATGTTGTTAGGAAAGTAGACATTCCTTGGAAAAGGATATTATGCTTGGAAAGGTGGAGATTTGGTGAAAGATTAGAAGACCCCCAAGAAGATGAACTGACATACTGACTGCAGCAACAAGTTCAAGTGTGTCAGAGATGATGATAGGACAGTGTTCAGGTCTGTTGTTCATAGCTATGAGTTATTATATAACTCAACGGCTTCTAATAACAATAACAAAAAAAACCACATGAGGTCTCATATATACATTATTACATATGTAATATTTATATTATATCATATATATACACATTATTTGCAAGTATACATGCATCACAGAGAAAATAACATTTTGTCAGGAACAATTCCGAGGTCAGAATTTATGGCTAAAAGAAACAAGTGTCATTCTCTTACTATTCATAACTCAGGGATAATTACAACCTGATTCTGATGAGGCTTTTCTTCACAAAACAGGTTTATCCTCTTTGATTTAAATACATTTCTTTTTCTTCTTTAACTAGAAGTAAGACTTCTTTCAAATCTAATTTATCAGTCTTTGTGAGAGAAGTCAAGCATCAATATAGAGGAGGCGGGGGATGAAAATTCAGAGGTGCAAGATATTTTTCATAAATATCATGTCAATTATTCCTTTAATAAAAAAAACACACAGATGGAATAATTTCAGAAACTGGCTTGTTTCCAATCTCATTTAAAAAATGAGTGGAAAAAAATTAGGCGCTCAGTTCCTGGGCACTTTGAAGGAATTAAGAGATACCCCGACATGAACGCTTATGTCTGAAAAGTCAAGTCTTCTAATTTGGAAATTCTGGAGTTATAATTCTCCTTTCTTCTATTTACATGCAACGTCAATGAATACCTGTTTACTTTTGTAAAAATCTACGTATAGCCTGACTTACTTACTATGATTCTGTCGCTATTCACAACTTTCGTTTTTCGACAATTGACCGCTCTCTTACCTATGTCTTTCTAGAATGTTTCTTGCTTTCTCCTTTCCTCTCTTCACACGCACACAGGCATACAGAGAAATAGGACTTGCGTTTCTGCTCCCACCCCTACCTTGCTTACTGTTCTCATGTCTTTCCTGTTCAGCAAACCATTGCGTCACGTGACCAACTTTCTGTCCGGCTTTCATCATCTTCCCGTCTAACCTCAAACATGATTTACTGCACATCATATTCTTTTCACACACACAGGCTTCTGGGATCACCTTTGTGGTTTGGCTCAGGTTAATATTATTGCCTGCAATGTAATTCCAACCCTCTATGTCTATACCAATCATAGAAATAGAGATTCTGAATGATCCCTTGTTGCCTATCTATCATCCAAAACCCACTTCAGGCCCTGTGTCTTCTAAGAAACAGAGTTTGACCATTTTAGCCCACAGTAAGTTCATAGTGGCTTATTCTTTCAATTACCACTTAAGATTTTATACTATTTCTCCAATATTTGTATATGACTCACAATACATTGTGTGTGTCTTGAGGGTATATAGCATTTAGTTTAAAAACTAAGCTGTAAGTAACTTAAACCATGATATATTGAATTGCTTTATATGCAACTGAAAGTAAGACAGTGAATAAGGAAGATCAAAGAAAAATAAATGCCTTTGAATTGTGTTGTCAAACATTATTTAATATCTCATCAAGTGTTAAAAGAACAGACAAATCTATCTTGGAGGAAATGCCACTGGGATGCTCCTTAGAGGCAAAGATGATGAAATTTGTCTTACATATTTTGTGTATGTTATCAGAAGGAGAGATGCTGAAAAAGGAAAAGGGACATCATTCTGGGAAAAGTAGAAGGTCAGCTAAAGATAGGAAGACCCTCAATGATGTGGACTGATACAGTATCTGCAACAACAAACTGGAGCCTAGCGGAAATGCTTAGGATGGTGCAGAATAAGGCAAAGTTTTGATCTGTTGTTCATAGTGCCACTTTGAGTCATAGTCAACTTGATGGAACCAAATAGTCCAAACTTGTTGTTATGTGCCGTTGAGTCTCTTGTGACTCATAATGATCTTATGCACAACAGCTCTGAATCCTGCTCTATCCTCTGCCAAACTTATTATCTCTGACAGACCCATGCCATTACCCCAGTCACTGAGTCAATCCATCTCATCAAGGGTCTTCCTCTCTTGTGCTGTACCTCTACCCTCCTAAGCATTATGTTCCTTTCCCTCCTTGAAATATATCCAAAGTATGTCAGACGGAGCTTCAAAATCCTTGCCTCCAAGAAGCAACCTGGTTTTACCCCTCTAAGATGAACACATTGGTCTCCTAGCAGTCAGTGCAAAGGTGTCATCAACTCTGCTATCATCCATGGTCGTTGTCCAGCTTTCTGATGCATAGCAAGCATTGTGAAGACTATGGCCTGGGTCAGGAGCATCTTAGTCTCCAGATGAATATCATTGCTCTTCAGTACTCTGGAGAGGTCCTTGACAGCAGACTGATCATAAATCATACTGACCATCATATTCCTGTGTATATGAAATTGCTTATTACTTGATTAATTGTCAAAGATACTGTATAAAATCACAATGGTATCACATAATAATGTGTTTTTATTCATTTCTAAAGGATGATTGATGTATGAATATTTAAACATCTCAATCAAATGAACAAAGTAGCAAGTTACCATTAAGATGTCACCTAGCAAACCAATGCGTTCCAGACCCACAGAGTTTTACTTGATTGAGATCTTTCAGAAGTACCTTGCTGGAACTGTTTTGTGAAGTAATTCTGAGTGGATGTAAGGGGCTTTTTCATTAGTAGTCCAGTATGTCACAAGTTCATGTGGGCGATAGACTAAACACCCCTTTAGTAGTCATTATGACAGACACATGCAAGATAAGACTAGCGGAGGAGTCCCACATTTCCCCTAAGAAAGTAACCACAACCCATTCCTCTCATCTGTTCCTTGGTGAGATTTGTTCCTTTATTAATTTAAAAAATATGAAATGAAAAAGGAACATCTTGACAAGTCAGAAATGCTGTCGATATGGTTACTGCAGGGCTAATTTATTCATCTTTCACAGGCAAAATGTTAAAGCATACATCTAAGTGCCAAACTAATCAGCAATTATATGCACTAAGTAAGCAAAAGAATTTCTCATAACTGTATAATCTCCATTTTCTGACACTTCTGTACATGGAGCAGAATTCAGAAGTGTGTCAACAAACTATAGGAGACTGCCCCATAGTAAGATGAGATGTTTCTCCAGAGCTGGCCTGCGCTATGAACACTAAGGGCATTGTGGGCTGGAGGCTGCTGCAAGGGGTCCTGGTAGCTCTTCATCAGAGTGAGCTCTTGGGCAGGTACTCTGCCTGCCTCAGGCGTATGTACATGTCTGTGGACTCTACAGAGCTGCCATGGTGGATTAGCTACCTCCTCACATTATTGTATTGTTGTTTAGTTTGGTTCAAAGTGAAAAAAGATCTAAGTGCCTCAGAGAATTGGTAAATTATGAAATACCTGCTTTTGTCATTTGAATTAAACTTTCACAGATCTGCTAACTACTAATTTCCTCCCACCGTTTGGGGATTCAATGGTGGAGTTCTTGTTTCCGTGCAAGAGTTCTAGGTTCTATTCCTCGCCAAATGCACCTTATACACAGTCACCACTCATGTGCCAGGGAGGTTCACACATTGCTGACTAGGTTTCAGTGGAGTTTTCCAACTACGGGAGATGAGGCAGACAGGTCCGTTAATCTACATGGTGACCCACTTACAAACAATCAGCAGATGGAAACACTAAGGATTACAGTAGTACAGTCTCATTCTACATGAGATCACCACAAATATGGCCTGACTTGACAGCAGTAATAATAATAACAGCACTTCTTTTTACAGGAATGTCTAGATAGTGAAAACAGTGAACATATTTGGTGACTTACTAAAATATTGGAAGATCTAATTCATTCAGAGGCAACCTAGAAAAAAGATCTGGCAATCTATTTCTGAGATTTTAGTCATTGAAAATCCATGTAGAGCACAACTTCACTTCAACATATAAAAAGACACTACTGCTAGGAAAACAAATAGATTTGTCCTGGAGAGGGTTAAACCGGGTGGCTCCTTGGAAGCAAGGATTCTGAGGCTCCGTCTAACTTCCTTCGGACATGTAGTGAGGAGAGACCGGTCCTTGGAGAGGGACATCATGCTTGGGAGGGTGGAGGGACGGCGCAGGAGAGGAAGGCCCTCTATGAGGTGGATTGATTCAGTGACTGGGATAATTGGGATGGGAGTGTCAGAGACAGTGCGATTGGCACAGGACAGAGCGGAGTTTAGGGCTGTTGTACATAGGGTCGCTATGAGTCGCAGGCGACTCGACGGCACATAACAACAACAACAACAACAACAACAACAACAACAACTAATTTGAGTCAATTTAATAGGAACTGACACTGGTACTCATTGTTTTTGTAGTTGTTGTTATAGTGACTCTGTGAACAAAACTTCTGAACCCTGTTTTATCCTGCGCCATAGTCACACTTCCTGACACACAAGAGCCCATTGCAGCAGTCACTGTGTCAATTCACCTGATTGAGGATCTTCCTCTCCGTTGCCTCCTGTCCACCGTTCCCAACATCATGTTTTTCCCCAAGGATTAGAAGGACCTCCTAGCAATATGTCCAAAGTATGTGAAGCGAAGCTTCATCATTCTTACTTCCAAAGAGAACTCTGGCTGCACCCTCTCCAAGAAATATCTGTTCGTTCTGTTGCTATCCATGGGATGTTCAGTGCTTTTTTCCAACACCACAGCTCAAAGTGTAAATTCTTTTTCTGTCATCCTTATTCACTTCCCAGCTCTCAGATACACAGTAAGTAATCAGAAAGACTATAGCCTGAATTAGACACACCTTAGTTTTCAAACTGACATCACTAATTCTCAATAATTTGGGAATCTAATTGCATATTTTCTCAGTGCAATGCATCCCCTTATTTTTTGATTGCTGGTACCAAATGTGTTAATTGGTACCCATTAATATAACTAAATAACAAACAAGTTATTAGCCATAATGATGGACACATGATTAAGGTTAGTGCAGAGATATCCATTCACTGGGATTTTTCCTAAATGAAGATGGTAAAGAAGATATCTTCTTTCATCATGAGGAGTAAGAGAAGGAAAATAGTTGATTGTAACCAAGTCTCCATCATCAATGGGAGAAAGATTATTTGGGGAAAGAAAGCTGCTTTATGTAAGCTAAAGATTGGAAAATTGGTAAAAGATTTTATTTCAGTCTTCCAAGGTTTGGTAGCTTTCATTTCTTTACAATCAGATTTTTTTTTTAATTTTTTTTTTTTACAGAGGTTTTGGATTTCCATTCATTCATTGCCACCATTTTCTCTCTGCCTACCCCTCCCCACCAGCTCGCTTCCCCCTCCAAAGAGAGAAGAAAAAAGAAAAAAAAATTCCTTCATTAATATACAATACCCACGTCCCTTCCTCCCACCCCCCAACCCGAGTATACTTCTCTATGCAACCTTAATTCTGGATTCCTGTGCTAACCATAATACTCAATCATATATCACTTCTAATCTGTTCTTTCCCTCATCTGTTCCAATACAATGTACATAATTTATCCAGTTTTTTGTCACACCCCCACTCTGATGTCAAACCCATTCTACAACATACAATCAGATTCTTATCTACTTCTTTTTCCCCCCTACCTCTTTACTTTGCTAACGACTTCCAATTAAAAACATTTCACTTATAAAGAATTAAAATACTGGCAAAGACAGATGATGATTTTCGTTTTAAGTAACGTTTTCATCAGAAGAAATAAGAGTCTAAAAATGAGGTTCTTCTCCTTACCAATATATCTAGTTTCCACCCTTGATGATGAAAGAAATATCTTTAATTAGATAGTACAGTGAGGTCATCTTTAACATGGATTTAAGACTGAAACAAAATAAAAACACAAAACCCACTTCACTGTAATATTATTTGAGTTGAACAAATATAGAGCAGAATATAAAGTCAGCAAAACGATCATATCAGTATAATGAGGTTAATGTGTTTAGCACTATATCATAGTGGGGCAAATTACTTTCATTTTAATTGTGAGGCTTTTTCTACAGGAAGAAATTACATATTCTACATTATTAATTGCTAATGAAACCTATGAATATAGACTACAAGTAGTTTCTGAATTTTCTTGTGCTGTCACGAGACCACATAAAATCCTTGTTTGCACGTAAATGAATTATTAGCATCTTTAAGAGGTATATCAAAAATAAGAAACCAAAACCAAACACATCCCTATGGAGGGAATTCTCATTCTTGGCAACCTCATGTATGGCTGTAGAATAGAATTGAGTTCCACAGGATATTCTTCACTATAATCTTTACAAAGGGGTTCTGGTAGCTTAATAGTAAGAAATTGCACTGCCAACCTGAAGGTACGCAGTTTGAATCCATCAGCTACTCTGAGAGAGAAAGATGGGAAGTCTCCTCCCATGTGATTTATTGCCTCTGAAAATACACTGAAGGATCAGCTGTAAGTTAGTTCTGACTTGACAGTACATAACAACAATAACAACAACAAAAACACAATCTTTACTGAAGCAGAACCTCAGGTTTTTTCTTCCAAAGTGTTGCTGGATAAATTGAGGTCACCAGCTTTCAGGTTACTGACCCGTAGCTGACATTCCAGTGGGTTTTCAGAGGCTGTAATCACACAGGAGATTGCCCATCCTTCTCCCACAGAGCAGCTGGTAGATTCAGTTTGGCCAGTAATCAAGTGTAAACTGTTTTCATTTAAAGTGGGTACCTTTTAATTATACATTGAGTCTACCAAAAGTAATAATAGCAAAGTATTGCCCAGTGTTAAAATATTCTAGATGTTATTCTGTTTGCTTCTCTTATAACTTCTATTTGTGCCTGTAACAGTCATACACATGATCTACTTTCATATTTTATAGTTTATAAAAACAACGTAGAAAGATTTTAAGTAATTTGGCCAACATTATGCTGCAAGTAAGAGATTGTTGCAGTTATTGCTATGTGCCATCGAGTCAGAACTGACTCATAGCTGACCCTTCAATAGGTTTTCAGAGACCATACATCACATGAGAGGAGATTGTCCATATTTCTACTACGGAGCAGTTGGTAGATTTGAACTGTTGGTCTTTGGGTGGACAACACAACTTTTTACTTACTAGGCCACCAGGGCTCCCTTGTTAACAAGTCGAAAAAATAATATTCACTTGTCTAGGACCTGGTTGTTGTTGTTGTTGTTGTGTATATCATAGAGTCTGAACAGACCCATAGTTGACCCCCCAGCAGGATTTCAGAGGCAGTAATTGCATGGGAGGAGATTACTCATCTTTCTGCTGTGGAGCAGGCCTTGAACCACTTGTCTTTGGGATTGCATCACTGCTTCTTGCCATTAGGCCAACAGATCTCAGGAAAGAAGTGAGTCAGGAAAACATCCTGTTTCCATACCTTTTCAATCTATATGCAGAGCCATTCATTCAGGTGGCTAGGATTTATGAGGAGGAATGTGGCATGAGGATTAGAGGTAGACTCACCAACAACCTACATTATGCAGATCATACAACCTTGCTTGCTGAAATTGAGGAGGACCTGAAGTGCTTGCTACAGAAGGTCAAAGACTATTCTTCAATATGGATTGAAGCTTAACTTCAAGAAGACAAAGATTCTCACCACTGGGTCAACTGGTAGCACTCAATGGAGAAGAGATTAAGGTTGTTAACAATTACAGCTTGCTCAGCTCCACATTCAACACTCTTGGCACTGGCAGTCAGGAAACCAAAAGACAAATTGCACTGGGAAAATCTACTATTGGGTACGTCTCCAAAGTACTAAGAAGGAATGAAGCCAGTCGAGATACTAAAATGCACGTGATGCAGGCCATGGTCTTTGGAATTACTTGCTATCCATCAGAGAGCTGGACAATGACTTAAGATGACAGGGGGGGAGAAATGATGACTTTGAGTTGTGATGCTAGAGAAGAGTCTTGAACATACTATGGACCACTAAGAAAACAAATTAAGTTTGTGTTGGAGAGGGAGAAACGAAGTTTCTCCTTGAAGGCTAGGATTTTGAAGCTCCATCTCACATTCTTTGGGCACATGGCCAGGAGGGACCAGTTCTTGTAGAAGGACATCATATTCAGAATGGTGGAGAGAGTTCAGGAAAGGAAGACCCTGGATGAGATGGATTGATAAAGTAACTTGGGCAGTGGGGTATGGGTGTCGGAATTAGTGAGACTGGCTCAGGACAGGGCAGGATTCAGAGATGTTGTGAATATGATCGTTATGAGTCACAGGCATCTTGATGGCACATAACAACTACTACAGGATCTGGTTCCAGAGTTGAAGTGTTTAATTTCCATATTTTTTTCTTTTTATGAATAAGTTCTTAGTAATGGAGTAGATTGCATTTTTAGCAAATTGTTATTATTTGTGTGTATCACTGACTGGTAAATCATCCTACAGGGTTTTCCAAGCATCAACACTTTTAATTTTTATTTTTTAATTTGGAAAGATAAAAGGAGCAAGGTGAAGGAACTAGAAGAACAGTAAGAGAAAAAGAATGTCGTAATAGAGTGAATGTTCCAGAGACTTAGAGAAAAAGCATATTTTTTTAAAAATGAATGTGATAGTTTGGCATTTTTTTTCTCTCCCCTCTCTCTCACTTTTGATCTCAGTGAATTCACTAATATTGATTCAATCTGTTGATAAACCTTTTCACATTAGTGGTCTTAATCTAAGCTTTAATCTTTAATCTTAGGCTTTCATCTTTAACCTTCAGAGGGGCAGATCACCAGCTATTTTTTTCCCCATGAACCAACTGGCTAGGTTTGAATTGCTGACCTTTTGATTATCAGTTAAACACTTAACTACTGCACCACCGTGGCTGGTTTTAGGCTGTCTACCTGGATTCCTAGTGGTCTAGTTGTAAGAAACTGTGCTGCAATTCCAAAGGTACCTGGTTTGCCCACCAGCTGCTCTGATGGAGAATTATGGGCAATCTCCTCCTGTGCAACTAATTGCCTCTGAAAATCCACCAGAGGGTTAACTATGGGTTGGTTCTGCCTCGACATACACCACCACCACAACCTGGTCTTCAAAGAGCTCTAGTAATATAATGTACTTTGTATTGCTCTGCTAACAGGAAGGTTAGTGGTCGGAAACCCCCATTTAATGGAGATAGATGGGCAGTCTTTAAATATTTATCATCTCAGAAACCAAATGGAGTGTCACCATGAGTTGGAATCATCTCAAAGACATTGAGTTTGGTTTAAGAGTTTGTCTAGTCTTCATTTTCCCATTTTCTTCCTTCTCAAACATTTTAAAGTATTTATTGGAGTATATAGTACAGGTACTTCATGAAAAACTGAGCTTCCACCAAGCTATAGAATTGGAGTCTGATGGTAAAAGTTAGCACATACTATTCCTCTTGCAATAGCCATGGTTCAGGAGTGGTCCTGTGACCTTGTGGAGCCTCAAAGGGCAAGTATCTGCCTTGATCTTAGAATGTAAGAACAGCACATTGTTCTCTCAGCAGTGTATGTATGTGGTGTTTTTGTTCTTAGATGTTGTCAAGTATCAAGTCATCGAGGATTCATACAGACTCTATGAACAACAAATTAAAACCTTGCCTTTTCCCTGTGTCATTTTCACGATCTCTGATATGCACATTATTACACTCACTGTGTCAATCCACATTCTTGACCTACATGGTATGTGGCTATGAAATCTGAGATATTTTTATAGCTACTTTTCTATCATAAAATATAAGAGATCGAGATGAGAGACAAAGGAATCAGAAAATTCATACTACTAGCATTGAGACACTGATGAATTTGGCCCTGAAGTCTGACCCTTTACAAATGTCATCTTTTATGAATAAGTAGATGACATCCTTCAGGTTTTAAGTTTATGTGGACCAAAAGGCATCTAACTAATTCACTTATCTTCTGTATTTTAAGAATTAAGATGCAATTAGTTGTATTTTAGAGACTAAACAATTCCCGTCTAATTAGTAGGTTGCCGCGTAGCAGGGAGCTGCACTGCAATCCCAAAGGCACTTGGTTTGAGGCCACGAGCAGCTCCGCAGGAAAGGGATGGACAATCTCTTCTCGTGAGATAACTGCCTCTGAAAATCCACTAGAGGGTCAACTATGGGTCGGTTCTGACTCTACAGCACACAACAACAATAACAACAACATTTTCAATTTTGTATAACTAAATTAAGTTATGCAGATGACACAACCCTGCTTGCTGTGACTGAGAAGGACCTCATACACTTGCTGCAGAGGGTCAAGGACTGCAGCTTCCAATATGGATTGAGGATCAATGTCAAGAAGACAAAGATTCTCACCACTGGGCCAATTGGAAACGTCAGGATGGATGGTGAAGAGATTGAGATTGTTCACAGCTTTGGTTTGCTTGGCTCCACAGTCAACACACTTGGCACCAACAGCCAGGAAATTAAAAAGCGCATTGCCATGGGAAAGTCTGCGGTTAGGGACCTCTTCAAAGTACTGAAGAGCAATGGTGTCTCTCTGAAGACCAAGGTGCATCTGATACAGGCCATGGTCTTTGCAATCACTTGTTATGCATCAGAGAGTTGGATAATGACCAGGGAGGACAGAAGGAGAATTAATGCCTTTGAGCTGTGGTGCTGGAGAAGAGTATTGAGAGTACCATGGGCTTCTAGGAAAACAAACAGACTCAACCTGGAAAGGTTTAAACCAGGCTGCTCCTTGGAGGCAAGGATTCTGAGGCTCCATCTAACACACTTTGGACATGTTGTAAGGAGGGAAAGGTCCTTGGAGAGGGACATCATGCTTGGGAGGGTGGAGGGATGGCACAGAAGGGGAAGATCCTCTATGAGATGGAGTGATTCGGTGACTGGGGTTATCGGGATGGGAGTCAGAGGCAGTGTGATTGGTACAAGACAGAGCAGAGTTTAGGGCTGTTGTACATAGGATCGCTATGAGTAGCAAGCGAGTCGACAGCACGTAACAACAACAACAAATCAAGTCTCTCTCAAAATGGGTAACTTGTCTGGCTTTGATTGCAGATAATGTTGCTGCTTCTCCAGTAATTCTTTCTGCAAATATAGTCAAGATGGCAGGAACACACACAATTGTGTACCAAAAAGAACTAATTTACACTGAAAATTTTCAGGAAATACCATATAAACAAGAACCAGTGGTGATGAAGGATGATGTTCAAGTTGCATTGAGATGCTGGCAAAAAATACGGCCCCAGAAATTGATAGAGTATCAACTGACGTTTTTCAACTAATATATGCAGCCCTGGACCTGTTCAACAGTTTATTCCAGGAAATCTGGAGGACAGATAGCTTGTTGACTGACTGGAAGAGATTAATATTTATCCCCATTCTCAAGAGATGTGATCCAACAGAATGTGGACATTATCTAGTAATATCATTAATAACTTATGCAAGCAAAATATTGTTTGAGTTCTTTGAGAAACCGCTAGAACAGTACATTTACAGGGAAATTCCAGAAGTTCAAGCTGACTGTAGAGGAGAATGAGGGACCAGGATTTCATTGCTGATGTCAGATATTGGCTTAAAGTAGAGAATATCAGGGGAATATCTCTTTGTGTTTTATTGACTCTCCAAAGCCATTTGATTATGTAGATCATAACAAATTATAGCTAACATTGAGAAGAATGGGAAACCCAGAATTCCAAATCCAATTGTGCTCACACCTGTCTATATCTAGACCAAGAAGTTTTTGTCTGAAGGAGCAAGGGAACAGAAAGCGTGTACATCAGTGTTGTATCCTTTCTCTACACTTATCCAACCTGTCAAATAATCAAATAATTTGTGAGGCCAGACTCTATAAAAATGAATGGGACATCAGGATTGGAGGAAGCCTCATCAATAACCTGCATTAGGCAGATCAAACAACTTTCCTTGTTGGAAACAAGGAAAATATTAAATGCCTGCTGCAGAAGTTCAAGTACTGACAGCCATCAATATGGATTATATCTCAACATCAAGAAAACAAAGGTCTTCACCACAGCACCAAAGTTAACATTATCATAGATGGAAAAAGGATTGAAACTGTCAATGATTTAATCTTGCTTGGATCAACAACCAACATCCTTGGTACTAACAATCAGGAAATCAGGAGATGCATAGGGCAAGTCTGCTGTCAGGGAGCTCTCCAAATTGCTGAAAAACGATGTCAGTTTGAAGACTGAGGTGCTCCTGATTCAGGCCATCAAATACCTGCTATGCATTAGAGAGATGGACATGAATAAGGATAACAGAAGAAGAATTAGTGGTTTTGAGTTGTAGTGCTGGAGAAGAGTCCTGGATATCCCAAGGGCAGCTAAGAGAACGAACAGATACATCTTAGGAAAAGTGCAGCCAGAATGCTCCTTGGAAGCAAAGTGGCAAAGCTTCATCTGTTGTAATTTGGACATTCCTTGGAAAGAGACATTGTGCTTCGTAATATGGACAGTTAGTAAAGAAGAGGAAGACTCTCAATGCGACAGATTGACACAGTGACTTCACAATCGACGGCACAGTTTTCAGAAGGCAGTTTTTAGATTGGCTATTCATAAATTCACTATAAATTGTACTGCACTCAATGGTGTCTAACAAGTCAAGTCAGTAGGAAGGCCATTAATGAACATTTTTGCTATTTATATGTTAGTTAATATAGGTAAGAGATGGCAGCTAGATGATACACCACTAACTTTCCTTAATCTGACCCCTAGTAGGCATCAAGAACCAATGATATGTTCATTCCAATACTCATACAGGCATTGCTAAGCAATGATGAGAGTGTTTCTGTTGTGTAAGCCTACCTTCCCACCGCCCTGCTCCAGATCACCCCTGTCATGATCACTGGTACAGGAGATAACTGGGTTGTACTACAATACGAACATGGCCATTTTATTAAAACACTTGGTTGTAGCCCTTTATCTTTCTATTGCTGTATGCCAGAGTTGTAAGTGATACATAGCTGGCCCTCTCGCAGGTTTTCAGAGGCAGTAAATAACATGAGAGGAGATTGCCCAACTTTATCATGTGGAGCAGCTGGTAGCTTCGAACCATGCGCCTTCAGGATTGCAGCTTCTTACCACTATGAGATCATCTTTCTATAGGAACATTATTAATTGGAAGTTGCTTTGTAGACAAACTGAGAAGCTATAATTTATAAAATAATAAAAATATAAAACAGACCAATAAAAACAACTATTTAATATGTTTTGTTTAACTTAAAGTATATTTTTAACTACTTGAAAAGAAATAATAAAATCATTCTCTGAAGCCTACAAAATAGGACTAAATTTACTAAATGCATTTCTTTCGTAATGCATACCAATGTATTATGAATGGTGCTTACAAAATTATATTTCAATTGAGTCATAAATTTTACATGAAACAAACCTACAAGCTGTTATAAATATTCATTGAACTTTTAATTGACATTGATATTTTAATTTGCATAGGCTTTTTGGTTTGTGATTGAGTGGCTCAGGTCATTCAAAACCAGCCACTAACTCAATCATGAAGCAATTATACAATTAAGTTTTAAAGGCTTTTCCCCATTCTCTCAGTAAAGAAGTTCTGATAGATGTAGACAAATCCAGAAATATATCTCTAATCTTACAGCAATACTAAAATTAGCAAATTTATGATAATAGTTTTAGGGGTTTACTTCCCCACTGAAAAGGATTTTAACACATATTTTCATTTGACTTTCCATTGTCTCATTTCTGGTATGTATAGCTATTCTATTTTATTCAAATTTCAGTGTTAAGGCACATCACCCACACTGATTAGTTAGTGCATAAACACCAGTTGCTGTTGAGTTGATTCTTATTCATCATAAATCCATGTGTCAGTGTCCATAGTATGCTCCATAGTCTCTCCTCAATGACCGATTTTTGAAAGTACATCTCCAGGTCTTTGAACCTCTGGATGGATTTGAATTTTCAACTTCTCGTTACTTTGGTTCAAAGTTAGGAAGGGCATACACCAGGCATGTGTCATGTCTCCATACCTTTTCAACCTGTATGCAGAACAGATTATCCGGGAGGCTGGGCTCTGTGAGGAGAAATGTGGGGTCAAGATTGGTGGAAGATCTATCAATAATCTGCGTTATGCAGATGACATAACCCTGCTTGCTGAAACTGAGGAGGACCTGAAGCACTTGCTGCAGAGGGTCAAGGACTACAGCCTCCAATATGGATTGAGGTTCAACATCAAGAAGACAAAGATTCTCACCACTGGACTAATTGGCAGCATCAGGATGGAAAGATTGAGATTGTTCACAGTTTCAGTTTGGTGGCTGCACAGTCAACACTCCTGGCACCAGCAGCCAGGAAATTAAAAGGCACATTGCCATGGGAAAGTCTGCTGTTAGGGACCTCTCCAAAGTACTGAAGAGCAATGGTGTCTCTCTGGAGACTAAGGTGCATCTGATACAGGCCATGGTCTTTGCTATCACTTGTTATGCATCAGAGAGTTGGACAATGACTAGGGAGGATAGAAGGAGAATTGATGTCTTTGAGCTGTGGTGCTGAAGAAGAGTATTGAGAATACCATGGTCTGCTAGGAAAACAAACAGATTCATCCTGGAAAGGACCCTGGAGGCAAGGATTCTAAGGCTCTGTCTAACATACTTTGGACATCTTGTAAGAAGGAACAGGTCCTTGGAGAAGGACATCATGCTTGGGAGGGTGGAGGGACAGCGCTGGAGGGGAAAACCCTCTATGAGGTAGATTGATTCAGTGACTGGGGTAGTCAGGATGGGTGTATTGGAGACAGGGCAATTGGCACATGACAGAGCAGAGTTTAGGACTGTTGTATGTAGGGTCGTTATGAGTCGCAAGCTACTCAATGGCACATAACAACGACAAACAACATCAGTTTCCAAAGGCACTACCACTTACATTACCCAGATGGACCAATCAACATTATCGCCCCATGTGTTTCAGAACGTAACTCTTCTATAGAATTTCCCTTGGAAAGGGATAACATTCTTGGAAATGTGGAGGGTCAGAAAAAGGTAAGAATGGGAGTTTTGTAAACCCTTTAGTGCATTGAATTTAGATCTTGAAATCATCCTTTGGAAGATGAAAAGACTGAGCAAAATAACTGAGAAGAGGAAACTCAAAGTGTAGAAGAGAATTTATTTTATTTGAGTCATTGAGTATTTGAGGATTTGCTTGTTACCGGAGCTGGTGCTGCCTTAACGAATTCATTGCTGTAGTGTACCATCTAGTTGGAATTGACTCATAGCTGACTCTGCAGTTATGTTTTCAGAGGCTTTAAATTGCATGAGAGGAGATTGTCCATCTTTCTCTTGTGGAGTAACTGGTGGATTCAAAGGTAGTTCAACTTCTTTTCACTCTTAAAATAAAAATATAAAGGAGAAATTAGAGACAATGTGATTTGACTGTCAAGGTTCTTTATGTATCTTTTAAAAATTGTCTTTCTTATTTTTTTTCAAAGGCAGTAAATCATATGGGAGGAGATTGCCTATCCTTCTCCCATCCTGGGCTAGCACGCCAAGCCAGTCGGCCAAGAGCGCTGAAGGTCGCACGCAGAACGCCACCGCCTCGCCACCCCTTCTCCCATAGAGCAGCTTGCAAAGTCAAACTACATGCATTCAGGATTGTAGCACATTCTTATCACTCCACCACCAGAGAACAACAGACTATAAAAATTTTCCAGTAAAATTTGCTAATTTAACATTTTATGTATGTGAAATTTAAAGACATTAATTTTACAATGTTGTTCAACTATAACCAAGAGCGCTGGTGGCCTAGGGGCAAGAAGCTGCGCTGCAATCCTGAAGGCACGTGGTTCAAGTTCACTAGCTGTTCTGAGGGAGAAGGATAGGGAATTTCCTCCCATAATGAAAACCCACTGAAGGCCAGCTATGAATTGGTTCCAACTTAATAGTACACAACAATACTCATTATTTCCAAATCATTTCCAACATTGCTTTCTAAGAAATGACTCCCATTTCATCTTCTCTCTCACTTATGATAATCAAGAATGGTGTTATTGTTGTTGTTATGTGTCACCTAGTCACCTATGACTCTGTCCTGCTCTGACAGTACCAATCTCACTCTCTCCAACATATCTACCTCCCACTAACCCAGTCACTGAATCAATCCACTTCATAGAAGGTCTCTTCCTCTTGTGCTGTCCCTCGACCTTCTCAAGCATCACGTCCTTCCCCAAGAATTGGTACCTCCTTACAATATGTCCAAGGTATGCCAGATGAAGCCTCAGAATCCTTGCCTCCAAGGAGCAGCCTGGTTTAACCCTCTCCAGCATGAACCTATTCATTTTCTTAGCAGTCCATGGTATATTCAATACTCTTCTCCAGCACAAAAGCTTAGAGGCATCAATTCTCCTTCTATCCTCCCTAGTTATTGTCCTGCTCTTTTATGTATAGCAAGTGACTGCAAAGACCATGGCTTGTGTCAGGTGTACCTTACTCTACAGACAGACATCGTTGCTCTTCAGTACTTTGGAGAGGCCCCTAAAAGTAGACTATCCCCATCACAATACATCTTTTAATTTCCTGGCTGCTGGTGCCAAGAGTGTTGACTGTGGAACCAAGAAAACGAAAGCTGTTAACACTCTCAGTCTCTTCACCATCCATCACGATGATGCCAATTGGCCCAGTGGTGAGAATCTTTGTTTTCTTGACATTGAGCCTCAATCCATACTGAAGGCTATAGCCCTTGACCCTCTCCAGCAAGTGCTTCAAGTCCTCCTCAGTTTCAGCAGGCAGGGTTGTGTCACCTGCATAATGCAAATTGTTGATGGATCTTCCACCAATCCTGATGTCACGCTTCTCCTCATACAGCCCAGCCTATAGGATAATCTGTTCTGCAAATATGTTGAAAATGTATGGAGACAGGACACATCCCTGCTGTACTCCTTCCCAATTTTGAACCATGAAGTGTTCCCTTGCTCTGTTCTGACGACTGCCTCCTGGTCCAAGTATAGGTTTCTCATTAGCACGATCAAGTGTTCTGGGATTCCCATTCTTCTCAGAGTCAGCCACAGTTTGCTTTGATCCACACAGTCAAATGCCTTTTCATAGTCAATGAAACACAGATAGACATTCCTCTGGTACTCCCTGCTTTCAGCTAAGATCCATCTAACATTAGCATACGTTTTTGTATTTATATATTGCACCTATTTCATACGAAAGCTGGTGGCTTTATGATAAAGAATCTTGATGGTACAAATCCACCATCTGCTCCAAGAAAGACATGCAGTCTCCTCCCATGTGGTTTATTGCCTCTGAAAACTCAACAGAGGGCTAGCTAGGAATCATTTCAGAATTGAGGGTACACAGCAATAACAACAACTTCATATAACCAGGGTCATAAGATATTTGTGACTGTTTCACTCAACATGATGCTAACAAATTTTATCCACATTTTAGCATGTTTCTGGACTTAGTTTATCTTTACAGTTAAGAATTTCATTGTATGAATGCACTATAATGTTTTTAGTCATTTGTTGATGGACCTGCTTTGTTTCCACACTTTTGCTATTGTGAGTAATGCTGCAATGACCACTGATGTAAAAGTTTAAAACTTTTCTGTTAAGAATTGGTTTTGATTTGTATTATCATCGTGAAACAGCAACAAGAAATGCAAGAGACAATATGCATACTCATATTTGTATACACAACAAAGGAAGTAGTCCCTTAATATATTAGTTCTTCAGATGATTCATAGGATCAGAATTATCCTATCCTTTTTTGTGATTGGAACAGGAGGGAACATTAACGTTAATTACTCATCTTGTCTCAGGGATACTCTGAAGCAGTGAATGTTGAGGCTCAGTTGTGATCTTCTGATGTCTTTGTCTGGGAATGTGGGTCTACTCTATGCTGAAGGCTTAGCTGCTTTCCATGGAGGTGTGCATGACACAATTCACAATTTCAGGTACAATTTAAGCCTGAGATACCCTCACCGAGGGACATGGAGAGGTGCAGGGTGACTTACAAAGAGAATATATTAAAATCCCAGGAAAAGAAAGATCAAGAGTGACTGAGTGCTTTGAATTGGCCTCTCTCCACTGGATTTAATACTGCCCTATTGAAAAAGATATATATGAAAAAGAGAAATAAGAAGACTGTAAATTCTAATCTTCATAAGCATTTCAAAATTAAGAGGGGTAAGGATTGTTTTAAAGTAAGAACTGAAGGGACTGACAAGAATTCTTGAGGCTCTAAAGAAGGGCGCAGATGGATTAATTCCTTTCTCCACAACACTTGTGGTTTTGGCTCTCAGGCACAAGACAGAGTCCATTGTGAGTTCCAATGATCTGCTCCATATTGAATGGCTGAAAAAGAATCAAAAACAGCCAAGAGATGGGTCTGCCTCTACCTTACAAGCAGAATGTACAGTTTCTGTATACACACCAGCCAGTGGTATTCAGAATGTGAGTTGCCACTAAGAAACCAGCCTCTTGCACAAGGTAATTTTCCCATTCTGAGAGGTTACATGCATTAATTATTGGTATATTCAAAGAAATAACTTGTTAGCAGAAGATTAGTTGTTTATGATATTAGCAGATGAATCAGAGTCATCTGAAACAAGGGTATTCCTTTTTGAACTTGTAGTAGCATTTGATACCAGTGTTCCTCAACCACATTTTGGTTTTTTTCAGAAGCACTAAAGAGAATTGTATACTTGTAATACATGCTACTTATCTATAATTCTTTTTGAAAATGTGTCCTTCTGATTTTCAACTTTCAATGTTAGCCAGCCCCTCCAATGATTCCTGCCTTTCAAAGTACAGTTTGTAATTATCCTTAACAAACTCCAACACTAATTCTTCTGATCTGTGATGTTTAGTAAACTAGAACAAAACCACGAAAAAGGAATACACCTGGAATACACAGAGATAATAAAAGTTCCTTCATGTTCAAAGGACCTGAATAAAAACGGATGTCTTAAGCAAGATCTATTTTGTATCTTAAGGGATTGGCTGAGGATTGACTGCTTTCTTCCAGATCATTTTTTTTCTCATTTGAAATCTTTTTTGTTTATTCTAGTTTGTCAAATATGTTTTTGGTCATTAAGCATTTCCTTTTTATTTTAGACATATGAAGAAAAGTAAAAAGAAACATGATGAAATGCATTGCAATTTTATCTGATGTTCAAAAGTACTAGTCACTTCCCATGTGTCATTTTGCTTTATTTCAATGGCTTGTGTGTAGCCCAAAGCTATGTCACCAATATTTCAAATATCAGCAGAGTTACCCATATTGGATATTGGAGCTTCCAGATGAATAGAGATTATGGAGAAAGGTCAGGCAATCTACCTTTAAAAACATACCAGTGAAAAATAGATTACAACAGAATGGTTTCCAATGCAATGATGGAAAATGAGCCCAAGAAATTGCAAAGCTCTCAAAATCCACAGCAGCCTCGACAGGGAATAAAGCAAAACAATGATCATGAAGATGGTGCAGGGCTGAGCAGGCAGTGGTCCCTTGTGAATGTGGTAATCCTGAATCCGAGATTAGCTCACGTCAATTCACCACAATGCAAACAATGATTCTGGCACAGGTAAAACTAACAGCAGGTGTCATTGGCTACTATAACTCCCAATTATTTTCTTAAAAATAAGTTAATTCTTTTTTGCTAAGCATGTCTTTTGTTTGTTTGCTTGTTTGTTTTTTTAACTATTTTCTGGGAATATTCTACTGCATTTCAAGTGATGCTTTCATTTAACAGACTCAAGGAAGAGGTATATCCCTGCACTAAATACTCTCTGGAGTTTCATGCAGTGTTAGTGCAATGGCAGCAAAGCTTAGAAAACAAGTGAAAAAAAAAATGACAGGGAAGGAGCAACAGTTGACTCAGAATACTTTTACGATGCTTTCCTTCAGCCTCACCAGCTTCAAGGATTCATCACATAGCTATTATGGGTCCTGAGCAAGAGGACACCTCATACCACTGGAAAATGGGTTCAGGAAACAACAAAGGTGATGTGGCAGCCAGCTGACTTAGGGAATGGGACACAACACACCCCAAAGTAATAAAATTTCTTATTAAAAGGGAAGATATCTTTAACGGGCCCTTCATTTCCCCGCTGAGACAGACAGGCAATTTCAACTGTTTATTTTTACTTAGCTCCGATGAATGGCTCTATTTCATTCAGCTTCACAATAATTTGGTGGTGCAGGCTGCTGCTGGCACTGAGTGGAAGTGTAAGCGAAGGGTGTCATTAGAGGCACTCTGGAGCAATCTTGGCAAAATTAGATTCTTTGGAAACTAAATCAAGCCTTAGTTTCATGGAAGGGAAGTTGGACAAGAGGAAAGTAATGTGAAATTGGTTGAATTATCCCTATCTTTCAAGGCATTAGAGAAGGTCAGAAAACCAAGGTTTAGATCATTTTTTCACTCATCTGTGCATCCTGTCCGTAGCAACTAGTTAATGAGCATATTGATGTTCATACCATGTCCGTTTACTTTCAGAGATCACATTTTCATTAAATTGTGCAACTGTGAGTATAAAACACAGTGCTATTTTGTTGAATTGCTCTATTCTTTTTACTTGAACTATAAGTGGAATTTTGAGCACAGCCTAGCAAATACTAAATGGAGCCAAAGAAACATTTTTTTTCAATCTACAATAACTTCCTATTTTTATGTAGCCATTTTTTTTATAAAAAGTAATCCTCAACCTTTCCCACACTTCATAGCACACGTAAAAGGTTCATTAATGTGCCAGCACTAAGTTTATTCATAATGTTTCATATGATGTTCCTTATTCTTCCTCAAAAGCCTCTGACGACTTCACAATCTCACTCAGAAGAAAAGTGAAGCTTTAACCTGGGTATTTATCTCTTATTTTTCATTCATTAGTAGATGCTCTTTGATGCTTTGGCTGGTAAGGTTAGGACGATCTTTATTTTTTTCCAGTGTACCAAGCATCTCCCTACCTCTGAACTTAACTGCCTACACCTCCCTCTACCAGGAATCTGTTTTCTCACCTTCTGTGGTAGCTCACTCCAACAGGTCTCTACTAAAATGTCACCTCCTCAGAAAACTTTCCCGAACCCCGATGGCTTAGTGGCAAGGAATTGTGCCACCAGTGCAAAGGTACATTATTGAAATCCACCAGCTACACCAAGGGAGAAAGATAGGCAGTTTCTTCCCATACAATTTACTGCTTCTGAAAACCCACTGGCGGATCAGCTAGAGGTTGCTTCCAACTCAATGGTACCCAACAACAGCAACTTCTTGTTAAGTTAACCGTGGCTCAAAGTGACCCAACGTACAACAAAATGAATCTGTATCCAGTCAAGTACCCTCTCCATGATCACCGGTGTGTTTGAGCGCATTGCTCAGGACTTACTGTCAAAATCTCTCAGTAAGATTTCCCCTGACCTTCTTGACTTTTCCCATTTCCAGAAATTATGTTCTTGTCCAGTGCCTAGTCCATCCAAAGTAGGTGAATTACAGTCTCGGACAATATTCTATGATCCATAGGATTTTCATTGCTAACTTAATCTTCAAGTCTTTGTTCTTGTTTCTTTCCCTGACTGCCCCATGAAAAAGGATTCAACAATTCCAAGTCAAGCTTTACCTCATTTGATTTTCTCCTACCTGCCATTCATCTCCATGAGAAACCCTAATACATATCAGTTTATTTCCTTGTTAAATTTTTTCTCTTTCATTCATCAGAAAATAAATTTTACAAGATCTTTCCTCTCTTGTTGCTGCTGTAACTCCAGTCTCTGGAATAGCACCTGATGAACTGTACGGTTCTTTTCTTCAATGTACATTTATATTGTTATTTGAGTGAAAGTTCACAAAGGTAATTAGTGTTCTCCTCAACCATTTGAGCATTCTTTGCTTTTGACAACAATTACAATTTCCACAATGTAACCCCATTCTACTCACTTTCTCCCTATGATTTTGCTTTTACCCTACCCTTTCCTCCTGGTAAGCTTTATCTCTGGGTAAAGGCTGACCTTAGATCTCATGCAATTCATTATTTTAAGGATAAACTACCTCCCCATGTTCAGTGGGTCACTATGAGTTGTACCCACCTTGAAAGCACCTAACAGCCACCATCACCATGTTACTTTTTGCTTCTTGGCTAGTCCATTGTATGACTGAAAATTGAGCTACAGGAACTTGGCTTAAAGGGTCACTAAGTTTCTATGTGTCCAAGAAGTTCTCATTTTTTATGATTTTGAGAACTTATGATTATGATTTTTAGTTTGGAGTCCCCCTGTCCCCTAACACTATCTAGGATTTTCTATTGTAATTCCTTTTAGAGTGACCAGCACTGGTAGCCAGGCAACATCTCATTTCTCTGGGCTTCAGGTCATGGATGTTGAAACTCACGTGATCTATTAGTCTCTTCAGACTAAATATCTCCATTTTTTGGTCCTTATTTTTTCCCCTTTGTTCTTTGTTCTGGACAGACAGAGATCAACAGGTGGACCCTAGTAGGTTGCCACTCTGAAGCAACTCACCAAGTTAGGATGTAGAACATTTTCTTTGTGAACAATACTGTGAACTGATTTTGACCTCGAGATTATGGTCCCGAGGTCTTGGGCCTAGTAACTCATTGCCTCAGAGTATCTGATGGCTAAAAAGATAATAGAGCTCTGGTGGCCTAGTGGCAAGGATCTGAGCTGCAATCCCAAAGGCACATGGTTCGAGGTCACCAGCTGCTCTGCAGGAGAAGGATGGGCAATCCCTCCTGCTTGATTAACTGCGTCTGAAAACACACCAGAGGGTCAGCTATGAGTTGGTTCTTACTCTACAGTACGCAACAACAACAACAACAAGTTTATATAACTTTGCCCACATTGCCTCTTCTATATACATATATGCATTGATAAAATATGCTAATAGTATAGCTGTTTAACTGTTTTGAAAATCAAGAAATGAATTAGGGAAACAGAGACATGGTGACATCACAGGGAAGTTAGACGGTACTTATAAAACCCTTTTCCAAATACTGCTAATCTCTTCTTCATCCTCTCATTCAGCAAAGAATATCAGAACACATATGAATACAAGTCATCACAACCAAAGCAGATCATGGAATCCGTTGTAACAAATCTGTAAAGAAACTCATTCTCAAATTTGTTCTCCAGTTCCATTCATACTGAATGTTCTCAACAATGATAACAGCATGGCCCAACATCTGTTTGAAAGGCCCCATGGCGTGAGTGCAATTGTGACTGGATCATGGTGGCAAGTTTGTATTCTCTTCCTTTGTGAACATTTTAATTACTTCTGAATTCTCACAAATAAAATAATAAACATCTAGTGGTTAGTGTGAGCTCATTTGTGAAACCAGTGGGAAATACACAGATACATTAATATGCTACTCTATTCCAGAACAGTCAGGCCAGGACAGCCTGGAATGATGTTGTCAGTCCATGACCCTGCGTGTGCTCAGGTCAGTGTGCCCAGCTTCCAGAGGTGAGAAACTCTCAGACATATTCTTACTGATGGAATTTGTATCTCTTTCAAACATTTTGCTCTTTTCTTTAAATCCCAAACATTTTGCTCTTTATGACTGAATGCATTGATATCATATTTTCATTAAATTCTAAGAGAAAAAGAAAACGGCCATTATTCATAAAACTATAAGTTAAATCACAGTCTTCTTTTCATGCCAATGCTGTGAATTCAGTAGTGTGGTCATGTGGAGTCTACTATTTCAGATTTTATAACTGAAGCTGTAGAGTTTCTCTAGGAAACTCAAAAGCATCGTGTGTGTGTGTGTGTGTGTGTGTGTGTGTGTGAGACATATATACACACAAAGAGAGAGAGAAAGAGCGAGTGCCTGGAGGCTTTGTGGTAAGGAAATGTGCTTTCAATCCAAAGAGACATAGTTTGAATCCACCAGTTGGTCTTCAGTTGCTCTGTAGGAGAAAGACGGACAATCTCCTTCTATGCCATTTATATCCTCTGGAAGTCCACTGGATGGTCAGCTATGTGTAAGTTCTGATTCAACAGCAAATAACAAATACATATGTATATATATTCAGTGGCCTAGTGGCAAGAAGCTGTGATACAATTCCAAAGGGATGCAATTCAAGGCTACCAGATGCTCTACAGGAGGATGGGCAATCTCCTTCCATGTGATACACTGCCTCTGAAAACCTGCTGGGGGTTCAGCAATGGGTCAATTCTGACTCTATAGTACTCAACAACGATGACTATACATATGTTGTTGTTGTTATGTGCCATCAAATTGCTTGCGACTAATAGCAATCCTATGTATAAGAGCTCTAAATGCCACTCTATCCTGGACCAACCTAGCCATCCCAAATGCACTTATTCCCATTGCTCCAGTCACAGAATCAATCCATCTTATCGAAGGTCTTTATCTCCTTTGCCGCCCCTCCACTCTGCCAAATATGATGTCCCTCTCCAAGGACCAGTCCCTCCTTGTAACAAGCCCAAAGTAAGTCAGACGAAGCTTCAGAATCCTTGACTCAAGGAGCATTCTGGCGTCACCTTCTCCAGGACAAACCCGTTTGCTCTCCTAGCAGTCAATGGGATATTCAATACTCTTCTCCAGCACCACAGCTCAAAGGCATCAATTCTCTTTCTATCATCCCTATTCACTCTCCAACTCTCTGATGCAGAGCACTTAATTGCGAAGACTATAGCCCAGATCAGGTGCACCTTAGTCTCCAACCTTACATCATTGCTCTTCAGTACTCTTGAGAGGTCCCTCACAGCTGGCTTTTCCAGTGCAATTTGTCTCTTGATTTCCTGGCTGCTGTTACCAAGAGTGTTGATTGTGGATCCAAGTAAACTAAAACTGTTAACTATCTCAATCTCTTCACCATCCATACTGATGCTGCCAATTGGCCCAAGGGTGAGAATTTTTGTTTTCTTGATGTTGAGCTTCAATCCATATAGGAGGCTGAGGGCTTCGGATCCTCCTCAGTTTCATTAAGCAGGGTTGTGTCATCTGAATAATGCAGGTTGTTGATGACTTTTCCACCAATCCTGATGCCACATTCCTCCTTGTGCAGCCCAGCGTCTCAGATGATCTGTTCTGCATACACATTGAAATGGTATGGAGACAGAATACATCCCTGACAACCCCCTTCTTGATTTTGAGCCATGTAGTGTCTCCTTGCTCTATTCTGACAACTGCCTCTTGGTCCAAGAATAGGTTTCGCATTAGCTCAATCGAATATTCTGGGATTCCCGTTCTTCTCAGAGTCAGCCACAGCTTGTTCTGATCCACATAGTCAAAAGCCTTTGCATAGTCAATGAATCACCGACATTCTTCTGGTATTCTCTGCTTTCTGCCAAGATCTATCTAACATTAGCTACAATATCCCTAGTACCATGACCTCTTCTAAATCCAGCCTGCACATCTGGCAGTTCTCTGTTGACATATTATTCCAAATGTTTTTGGATAATTTTCAGCAGAATCTTGCTTGCATGTGATATTAATGATATTGTTTGATAATTTCTGCACTCTGTTGGGTCATCTTTCCTTGGAATGAGAACAAATATCGATCTTTTCCAGTCAGTCAGCCAGCTGGCTGTCCTCCAGATTTCTTGGCACAACTTAGTGAGCACATCCAGGGTAGTGTCTGTTTGTTTGTTGAAATATGTCAATTGGTATGCCATCAACTCCTGGAGCCTTGTTTTGTGCCAATTACTTCAGAGCAATTTGAACGTCCTCCTTCATATGTCATTTCATGAAATTCTTCTGTGTCAGCCAATTCCTTCTGATACAGTGACTCTGTGTATTCCTTTCATCCTCTCTTGATACTTCCTGGATCATTTAACAATCTACCCAAAGTATCCTTAAATATTGCCACCTGTGGCTTGAATTTGTTTTTCAATTCCTTCAGCTTAAGAAACTCTAAGCGAGTTCCGGCCCTTTTGATTTTCTGACTCCAGCTCTCTGCACATTTCATTATAGTATCTTGCTTTGTTGTCCCAGGCTGCCTTTTGAAATTTTCTCTTTAGCTCTTTGATTTCTTGGTTTCTTCCTTTAGCTTTGGCTTCTTGGTGCTCTAATGCAATATTCAGGGTCTCGTCTCACATCCATCTTGGTCTTTTCTTCTTTTTTATCCTTTGTAACAATCTTTTGCATTCTTCACGGACATTTTTCTTGATATCCTCCCAGAGTTCATTTGGTTTACGCTCATCGATGCTCAAGGCCTCAAACCTGTTCCTAAGACTATTTTGAAATTTGAGTGGGACAGACTTAAGATCAAATTTTCGTTCCAGTGAACTTGACTTAATTTCCCTCAACTTCAGCTTGAACTTACATATGAGTAGTTGGTGGTCTGTCCCACAATCAGCACCCAGCCTGGTTTTCACTGCTGATATTGAGTTTCTCCACTGAGTCTTTCCACAAATATAATCTATTTGACTTGTATGCATACATCAGGTGAGATCCATTTGTATAGCTTGTGTTTATGTTTCTTATAGAAGGTATTTTCAATTAATAAATCATTGAATGTGCAGAACTCTATTATTCTATCTCCAGCCTCATTTCTCTCCCCGAGCCCATATTATCCAGCTACTGATCTTTCTTCCCTGTTTCCAACTTTTGCATTCCAGTCACCCATTATTATCAATGCATCTTGATTGCATGTTTGATCAACTTCTGACTGCAAAAGTTGGTAAGAAGTTGAACCCACTAGATCACTTGTTGCTGTTGATGTTGTTGATTGCCATGGAGTCGAGCATGATTCATAGTGACTCTACGAACAAAAGACCTAATGCCTTTCTATAACTATCGTTGTTTCTCCAAGTTCATAGAGTTTTCAGAGATATATGGTTTAGGAAGTGGATGCCACTCCTGCTTCCTGTTTTTCAACTGGGAGCTCCACCAAACACTGTCTTCATTGGGATACCGTTATGGCATTTGACATCCCAGTGGCACAAGATTAAGCATCACAGCAAACCCCGATAACCTGAGTTCAGCAAATTGACAGAAGAGTGATGTACAAAGTAGAAGAATGTTTCTCCAACATAATAATACTAGCCTCACTTAGCAGTGATTAAGTGCCATCAAGTCTAACATGACTTGTAGCAACTATATGGACAAAAGACCTGAGATCCTTTCTCTATGTTCATAGAATTTCCAGAGGCGTCTGGTTTAGGAAGTGGATGTCATTCCTGCTTCTATACCTGAATCAATCTGGAAGCTCCTCTAAGCACTGTCCATGATGGGTAACCATTATGGTATTTGACATAACTGTGACACAGTATTCAGCATCACAGCAACTCCAAGTTACTTCAGGACAGCAAATAGACAGATAACTGCTGTACCACTTAATGAATCTTCATCCCAACATGGAATTTTAAAGACAGTTCTCCATAATACAGAGGAACTATATTCAGTATACGGTTCCTCAAATTTTCTCTAAGTTATAAAGAGAAATGAATTTTTGATTGACAACATGACATGAAGAAATCTAAAGATTAATAGGGTTTAATAAAATAAGAAGGAAAAAGAGGACAAATATTGTGTAATTCCACTTAAATGAAATACCTTGGATATAAGCAAATGCACAGAGACAGAAGTTTATTAGAAATAACCATAGGTGAATAGACATTAGTAGTAAAGGGACTTCGCTGCTTAGAGGACACTGAGCTTCTGTGAGGCCATGGGATATTTTGAAAATAGAAAAAGGTAATGCTTGAACATAATAAACGTAACATTTTATATTACACATCCAAGCCTCGAGTTGCCTTATTTAAGGATACTGTACCAAAAAGGTTGGCTGACACGGAAGAATTTCATAAAACAATTTTTGATGAATAGGCAATTGTGATGAATGAGGAAATTCAATTTGCTCTGAAGGAGCCGGCAAAAAACAATAGCCCAGGAATCAATGGGATATCAATTGACATATTACAATAGACAGATGCTGCCCTTGATGTGCTCACCAAGTTGTGTCAAGAAATTTGGAAGACTTGAAGAGATCCATAATTGTCCCCATTACCACCCCAAAAAATAAATTATAGAATAATATCACTGATACAACATGCAAGCAAAGTTCTGCTTGAAGATTATCCAAAAATGTACATTAAAAGAGAACTACCAGAAATACAAGCCAAAATTAGAAGAGGCCATTGCACCAGATACATTATCACCAACATCAGATGGATCTTGGCTGAAAACAGAGAGTACTAAAGAAATGTCTTTCTGTATTTCATTGACTATGCAAAAGCATTTGAATATGTGGATCACAAAAAAATTGACACCTGGTTTTATTTATGTGAAACCTATACTTGGACCAGAAAGCAGTCATCAGAACAGAGCAAGGAAGCATGGTTCAAAATCAGAAAAGAGCCCATCAGGGATCCATTCTGTTTTCATACCTTTTCAATCTACATACAGAAGGAATCATTCAGGAGCCTGGGCTTTATGAGAAGAAATGTGGCATAAAGATTGGAAGATGACTCATCAACAATCTAAATTATGCAGATGACACAATATTTCTCACAGAAACTGAGGAGAACCTGAAAGCACTTGATATGAAGGTCAAGGACTGTAATCTTCAATATAAATTGAAGTGCAACATCAAGAAGACAAAGATTCTCACCACTGGGCCAATCAGTAGCACCATAATAGATGGAGAAGAGATTGAGGTTGTTAATAATTTCAGCTTGCTTGGCTCCACAATCAATACTTTTGGCACCAACAGTCAAGAAATCAAAAGGCAAATTGCTCTAGGAAAAACCTTCTGTCAGTGACCTCTTAAAAGTGCTGAAGAGAAATTATTTCAATCTGGAGACTAAGGTATCCCTGATTCAGGCCATGGTCTTTGTAATTACTTACTATGCATCAGAGAGCTGGACAATAACCAAAGAAGACAGAAGAAGAAATGATGCTCTTGAGTCGTAGTGCTAGAGAAGTATATAATACACACTGTTAAAAGAACAAACAGGTTTATCCTAGAGAGGATGAAATCAAGCTGCTTCTTGAAGGTAAAGATTTTAAAGCTCTGGCTCACATACTTTGGTCATGTAGCCAGGATAGACCAGTTCCTGGAGAAGTATATCATGCTTGTAAGGGTGATGAGGCAGTACAGGAGAGGAAGACCCTGGAAGAGAAGAATTGACACAGTAACAACTGGGGTAATGTGAGTAGGTTTGTTGGAGACAGTAAGACTAGCTGAGGGTAGAACAGAGTATAGAACTATTGTACACAGGGTTGCTATGAGTCACAGATGACTTGATGGTGTATAACAACAACATATATTTACATGGGTGGGTCAAGACATTCATGTCAAGGGCGGGGAAACACTGAAACTATTGGTAATTTCACAATTGGAGAAATAGTATCCATAAAATGCTTGTCTGCCAGATGCTTTTTTAAATCTGAACATTCAGGTTAAGACAGACTAGGAAGAAGGACTGGCCATCCACTTTCAAAATAGCAGGCCTTCAAAAATCATATGTACAATAGAACACACTTAGATTAGCAGATAGAGCAACAAAGGTGAATCTTTCAACTATGGAAATACAAAGGAAGAGGAACAGTTGTAAGCAGATACTGGTGGTAGAAACATGGAATGTGAGAACCATGAATGTAGGAAAATTAGATATTGTTAAGGAAGAAATGGAACACATAAATATTGACATACTAGATATTGGTGAGATGAAATGGACAGGCATGGGGCATTTGGAGTCAGATGATATGATGTACTATGTTGGTGATGAAAAGATGAGGAAAAACGGGATTGATTTCATAGTTTAAAAAGTCATTTCTAGATATGGCTTGAAATACAATGTTGTGAGTGACAGGATAATATCCATACACATACAACAAAGTCCCTTGGATACCATTATCATTCAAATATATGCACCAACAACCAGAGTCAAAGGAGGGGGAAGAAAAGATTTCTACCAACTTCTGCAATCAGAGATAAATCAAACATGTAATCAAGATTCATTAATAATAATGGGTGACTGGAAGGCAAAAGTTGGGAACAGAGAAGAACAATCAGTAGTTGGAAATCGTGCACTTGGTGACAGAAATGAAGCTGGAGATAGAATGATAGAATTTTGCACAATCAACAATTTATTTATTGCAAATATATTTTATAAGAAATATAAACACAGGTGATACACATGAATTTCACCTTATAGTATGCATTGAATCAGATTGATTACATTTATGGAAAGAACAGCTGGAGAAAGTCAATATCAGCTGTGAAAACTAGGCCAGGGGCTGATTGTGGAACAGACCACCAACTACACAGATCCCAGTTCAAGCTGAAGATAAGGAGAATGAAATCAAATCCATGGGAACCAAAATTTGACCTTGAATCAGTCCCACCTGAATTTCAAAATCATCTCAGGAACAGGTTGGAGGTCATGAACACTAATGAGCAAAGACCAGGTGAGTTATGGGAGGATATATAGACCATCTTCTGGGAAGAGTGCAAAAGGTCATTACAAAGACAGAGGAGGAAGAAAAGACCAAACTGGATGTCAGAAGAGACTCTGAATATTGCACTAGAATGCTGAGAAGCCAAAGCAGAGGGAAGAAATCAAGATATTAAAATATTTCAAAAGGCAGCGTGGAAAGACAACGTAAAGTATTATAATGTGCAAAGAGCTGGAGTCAGAAAATTAGAGGACCAAACTGGCTTAGCACTTCTTAAGTTCAAGGAACTGAAGAACAAATTCAAGCCTCAAGCTGCAACATTTAAGGATGCTTTGGGCAGTATATTAAATGATACAGTAAGCAGAAGAAACTCTGAAGATTGCACTGGAACATAGAGAAGCCAAAGCACAAGGAAGAATCCAAGACACTAAAGAGCTGAACAGAAGATTCCAAAAGGCAGCACGGAATGACAAAGCAAAATA
>NW_006400006.1:2921019-2955703 GCF_000299155.1 Elephantulus edwardii
TAGGGTTCTTGTACATAGGGTCGCTATGAGTTGCAAGTGACTCGACAGCACATAACAACAACAACAACTAAAGTATTGAAAGAAGATATAGAGTATACAGAATCATTGTACCAAAAGCACCTGGCAGACACAGAAGTATTTGATGAAACAATATATGGTGATGAAGGAGGAAGTTCAAGCTGCTTTGAAAGAAATGGCAAAATATAAAGCCCCAGGAATTGATAGTATACCAACTGACATATTTCAACTTATAGGTTCTGCACTAGAAGTGCTCACCAAGTTATGCCAAGTAATCTGTAGAATAACCATTTGGCCAACTGATTGGAAGAGATCTATATTTGTTCCCATTCCAAAGGAAGGTGACCCAACAGAGAACTATAGAACAATATCAATAGTATCGCATGCAAGCAAGATTCTGCTGAAGTTTATCCAAAAAAGACTGAAACAGCACATCAACAGAGAACTACCAGGAGTTCAGGCTCAGTTCAGAAGGGCTCGTGGTACTAGGGATATTGTAGCTAATGTTAGATGGATCTTGGCTGAATGCAGAGAGTATCAGAGGAATGTCTATCTGTGTTTCATTGATTATACAAAGGCATTTGACTATGTGGATCACAACAAACTGTGGCTGACTCTAAGAGAATGGTAAGCTCAGAACACTTGATCATGAGAAACCTATACTTAGACCAGGAGTCATGCTTATGTGAAAGCTATACTTAGACTAGGAGTCAGTCATCAGAACGGAGTGAAAAAACGACTGCATCATTCAAAATTCTGAAGGGTGTATATCAGGGATGTATTCTGTCTCTATATCTTTTTAATCTATAGGCAGAACAGATAATCTGGGAGGCTGGGCTCAATGAGGCATCTGGAGTGGAGGAAGACACATCAACAGTATGTGCTATGCTGATGATACAACCCTGCTTGCTGAAACTGAGGAGGACCTGAAGTGCTTGCTGAAGAAAGTCAAGAGCTGCAGCCTTCAATATGGACTGAAGTTCAATATCAAGAAAACAAAGATTCTCACCACTGGGCCGATTGGAAGTATCATGATAGAAAATGAAGAGATTGAGATTGAGATTGTTAACAGCTGTAGTTTGCTTGGCTCCACAATCAACACTCTTGGCACCAGCAGCCAGAAAATTAAATGACGTATTGTGATGGGAAAGTCTACTGCCTGAGACCTCTCCAAAGTACTGAAAAGCTATTATGTCAGTCTGGAGTCAAAGGTTTGCCTGATACAGGCCATGACCTTTAAAATAACTTGCTATGCATCAGAAAGCTGGATAATGACTAGGGATGGTAGAAGCAGAGTTAATGCCTTTGAGCTGTGGTGTTGGAAAAGAGTGTTGGAAAGTGCCATGGACTGATAAGAGAAAGAACAGATTCATCCTAGAGAGGGTTAAAGCAGGCTGCTCCTTGGAGGCAAGGATTCTGAAGCTTTGTCTGACATACTTTGTACATGTTCTAAGGAGGGACCAATCCTTGGAGGGGGACATCACACTTGGGGAGGTGGGGGTGGAGGGACCAAGACTGAGATTGTCATAGGACAGAGCAGGATTTAAGGTTATTGTACATAGGGTCGCTATGAGTCCCAAACGACTCAACAGCACATAACAACAACAACCGAATATTGTTGCACATATTTTTATCATATTACATTTTTTTCTCCCAGAAAAAAAAATAGTGGCAGCTACTCAATATGAATTCAGGGAAAGCTATTTTTGTGCTTGATTTTGCCTAAAACATTAGTGTTGAACTGATTTTCTCCCATAGTAACTCTTTAGGGTAGCATAAAACAGTACCATAGGATATTCAAGGCTGCAAATTTTTATGAAAGCAAAGCAACCTTCCTTCTACAGAGCTGCTGGTGGGTCAAAGCTGCCAACTTCTCAATTAGAAGCTACAATCTTAACCACTGCATTACCAGGGCTTCTTGGTTCCTTATTAAAGGATAGGGATTTCAAAACCAGACTGCATTTGCTAAGTGGTATTCTTCTCTATTTTATCCTTCCTTCTGCGCAGCATACTCATTTCTGGATTCCTCATTTACTTACTAAGGAGAAGCTTGCTTAGAAGCATTCTAAACATCCTGCTTAACGTGCAGCAATTTGTGGTCCCTTTGTGATAAAGAGACACAGACAGGTAGAACCAGTGTTTTTCTCTTATTTACTCCATCTAGGTTTTGTGTAACATAGAGGCTCCCTGCTCTGATTTCCAGAGGCTAGGTGTTAGGAGAGCATGCATATGGATGTGCAGTGTCCTACTGGGCTCCCACAAACCAGGAGTGCACAGAGGCAGCTGTGCCGTTTACAGCCTAATTGGCAGTGTCGTAGATCACAGAATCCCCAAAGTTCACCAGGAGGAGATAAAGATGTCAGAGAGGACCCCTGAAGAGATACATCAAACACTTCTCCCTTCTGCCTCTCTTGATAAGGATTCCAATAGTATTTTGCAGGTTGTGGGTTGTTATGGTGACAGGAGGGGGAATAACTTAGGAGGAAAAGGGAGAAACTAACATGGTCAGGAGCTCATCTTTACAATTTTTTCGCGTGTGAAGCAGATTGAAAATATTGGGCAGCCTACATGTTGGGTGAAGCTAATGAGCTTTGTTTCCATAAAAGTAATGATTTGTGTGCAAACTGTACCAGAATGACTTGTTTTAAAACTAGCCTTTACCGCTTAACTAGGAATACAACTTTAGGCCAGTGATTGAAACTCTATAAAATAGAGATTGATAAGGCCCAATTAATACGCTTAAATGCTTTAAAACAATGTCTCCTCCAGTGTATATGAATGATTGCATAACATACAATGTACATGAATGAAACACAATGTATATCAATGATTACAAATTGTTTGATGTTATGTGCTTTTTAATCACCTGCTACTCACAGCAACCCTTGGCACAACAGACCTATGCCCTGCTCTATTCTATGCCAATCTTACTGTCTCTGACACACCTACCCCCATTTCCCCAGTCATTAAATTAAAGAAAATTCCACAAACCTATGTCTTAACAACAAAACAAACTTTTTGTCCTTGAGTTGATTCTGACTTATGGAAAACCCACGTTTCACAAAGTAGAAATGTTTTTGGCTGTAATCTTTATGAAAGCAGATTTCCAGGCCTTTCTTCTGCAGTGCTCATGGGTAGGATTGACCCTTTTACTTAGAGTTGAGCACAAACTTGGGTTTATGCCACCCAAGGATTGAATAAGTAGTGCACACTGTGGCTGACCTGTGTGATTAGTATGAAGACTCTGGATTTGGACTACCTGGGTTTATCTTCTTGTTCTCATGTCTTTCTACCTGGGAGAATTCACATAACCATTTCAAGTCTTAACTTTATCATCTATAAAATGAAGACATTTTTAATGGATATTGGTCAGATGCTTTTATCTATAAATGGGGTGAAAATCTTGGTAAAAGACTTAGAACAGTGCTTAGGTGATGTGAATGGTTAATATTCTTCAAAGCTAATAAGGTGGCAAGGAAGCTTTGGTGACCTAGTTGTAAGATGCTGCGCTGCAATCCCAAAGGCTTGTGGTTTGGATCCAGCAGCTGCTCCACATGAGAAGGATGGGCAGTCTCCTTTTGTGTGATTTACTGGCTCAGCAGCCCTGCTGGAGGGTCAGCTGTGAGTCTATTTTGACTTCATGGCACAGAACAACAACAAAGAGGTAACATGATGTACAGGATGAGATTAGAATAGTATTAAGAGTACTCTGTGGCTCAAAGGTAAGGAATTACACTGGCAACTCAAAGTTATGAGGTTCAAATCTACCAGCGGCTACATTGGAGAAATATGGGTTATCTCCTCCCGTGAGATTAACTGCCTATGAAAACGCTCTGGAAGGTCAGCTAGGGATTGATTCTGACTCGATACACACAGTCACTAAAGAAATAAGAGAGCTTTGGTGGACTACTATCTATTGTTAACAGAAAGACCTCACCTCTCTGGACGTTTGAATCTACCAGCTCTGACGGAGAAAGATGGGAAATGTCCTTCAATGTAATGTATAGTCTCAGAAACCCAAAGGATGGTCAGAGGTGAGTGAGCTCTGACTCAGTAACTATGAGTTTAAAATAAATACAACCTATGTGTTTTACCTTCTCTGTTAGAACAGGATCACAAAAATAGTACGTATAAAGTATATGAGTTGTTGTTTTGTGCCATCAAATCAGTTTCAACTCTCAGCTACATTCTCAAATGGATCAGAACTGCCTGACAGTGTTTTAAAGGCTGTAAATGTTTTCAGATTAACAAGCAAATTCTAAACCACCGTGACATTAAAAACTCAAAACAAAACCCACAACACAAACAAAAACTCCCCCATTGCTAAAAAATAAATCCCAACTCATGATAATTCTCCATTGGCTTTCCAGAGGTGTGAATTGTAATAGGAACAGATGGCCTTATTTTTGTCCAAAATGCAGCTAGTGGAGATGAACTACAAACTTTTCAATTAGTAGTTCAATTCTTAACCTGCTATGCCACCAGGGCTCCTCAAAATGCATACCACAAATAATGTGGAATTATTATGATCGCAAAAACTGTAATAAAGCCCCCAAAATATTACTGCTTAATATTTATGGAATGAAAAATTATAGATTTTAAATTTGATTAAAATTTAATGTCTCTAAACTATCAATTATCACCAAAATTGAAATAAAATTGACATTTCATGGGTCCATGGTGACCACCTAATAATATTAAATTATTAGTTTACAGATTAGCTTATTAATTCTCACTTCTTACTCATGCCCAAGTGAAAACAGTTTCTTTTTCTGACGACTTTGGACTTGGCCATATGACTTACTTTAATCAAAGGAAGGTAAGCGGAAATATAAAAGCACTGGTTGTGAGCAAGTGCTTTAACAAAAACCCTTTGAGTTTTTGCCTTCCACTAAGCCGGCAGGATGCCACAGAGAATTGTTGTTCATTCAGAGAAGTCACGATGGAACTCAATTATGCCAAACATAATCTCAGCCGACTTGCAGCCATCATGCTCTTATAAACCACTTGGATTTAGGGTTGTTTAATACTGCAGAAAATCTGAATAATAAACGTAGAGTTATTTATCAAGCATGGTGGTAAGCAGAAAGTCCCTGAGTAGAGTAAGCACTTAATGTGATCAATTGCTAACCAAAAGTGTGGAGGATTGAGTTTCCTTCAGAGGGACCTCAGAAGAGAGAGCTGTAATCTACCTTCAAAAATCAAGTCACTGAAAATCCTACAAAATACTGCTGTACACTGATGCACAAGTAATCAACCTTGGGTAGGGCTTTACTCAATGGCAACTGATCTTAGTGTAATAAACATTAAACTCATGCCCCCATTTTACCTTCTCCCCATTTCTATGAGGTCAATCACTCACTTGCTCACTCTCTCACTAGCTCACTGATGTCGGGTCATTTCCATCTAATAGTGAATTTCCGTTAAGTTTCTGAGTCTGTAAATCCTAATGCGAGGAGGCTGCCCATCATTTTCCTGCAGAGCAGCTGGTAGATTCAAAGTGTTGAAGAAGTAACCTTTGGTTAGCACTGCAACATCCTACAGACTACAGCATCAGAGCTTTCTATGAGACTTTTGTTGCCATTGAATTAAAAACAACTCATGGTGACCCTATGAACAAATCTGAAGTATTATTATTCTAACTTTACAGAAAAAGAGCAGAATAATATTTTTTAAAATCCACAAGTCATTTGCTATATAATTTCTTTTTTATTATGTATATATAATATATTGATGAACAATATGATATTCAACCCAAGACCATTAGATATCAAAACCTGGAATCTTATAGCACACTGTGATATAAGAATGGCGACTTTTGATGCAATCCATGTGAGATGACTAAATTAGACGGTGACACATGACCAAATCTCAGCCACTACATACAGTTCAACTTATGAATCCTTATTACATAGTAGATATGAAAAGCAAATAAATAAAACCCACAAGAAACAATGTACACAATATGTTCTGGGCAGACTCAAAAGTAACTAATATTGAGAGAAGAGAAAAATTCTTAGAATGAAACCATCTATGGAACTAGCTTCCTTTTGATAACACATGCACATAACTAAAACTAGGTTGACAGTATTCTCAAATGATTTAAATTCTCGTGGAGAAAAGAAGCCAGCTTTTAGTCTAATTCTTTCAGATTCTAACACTGTCCCCACGGCACTTTCTGTCTAAACCCTGGCCTTCTGAAAGGCCCCTGGGCCTCCTTGACTTTCTCTCTTTAGCTCCGTTTGGGGGATTTCTCTTCCTTTGATACATGAATAATTCAGAATTAGAAACTCCACGGCATGAGTCCCACCACTCCCCAGCCTCCCAACTTGGTCATATCCTCATTATGGGAAAAGCCATTCCAAAAGACAAACAGCTTTTCATAATTGTTATTTAATGGGTATCCTTAGCTCTTGGGATTTCTTCCTGAGTATCTATTTGTAATTCAAAGGTCAGCATAATACCACTGGCATACACAAGGATTCTGAGAGATTTGTTCCTCCTGATTTAAATTCAGATACAGTGTCACAGTAGATTAGTCTAGAGCCTTTTATGTGCTATGGGTCACGTTTAGGATGAATCTGACCTCATCTTAATCCCCAGTCTTCACCAGTCACCCAGACAGCTGACTTATGAATGTGGAAGACAGCCAGGGACATTTGTCCACCAAGCTCACTAGCCTGACACAAAAGTAGACAAGCTTTATACATAACCATGATGGTTGTGTCAACCCTAAACTGGCCCTATTATCACCTAGTTTCCCATTCAAGTGGCTTAAGCATGAAAACGCAACCCCAGAGAGTCATTTAGCCCCAATGTACACACATATCTGTAGGATTTATATGGTAGGCTATACTTGAACTAGTAATGACAGTCTCATTCAAGATATTATATATTGAAATATTATTCAACAAGAAAGCTATTTTCCAAGTAGGCACGGATGATGATTATTTATTAGTTTAAAATCCATCCTTTCTCTCAGTCTCACCCAACACCACTTCCATTTCGAATGAGCTTGAAGCTCTCCGCATACTGAAATTTATGCATGAAGATGCTGCTGCTTAGAGACACTTGTGGTTTGAGCTACAGAGGAGAAAATACTCCCATAAAATTCTCAGTATTTATGGTAGATAAATACTTATTTATTTCAAAAACAGAGCCAAAGTAAAAATTAGAAAGGAAAAAAGCTTATGTGTCTTTTCATCATGTCTTATGTGTTTGTATATGTGTGTGTACTCGTGTGTGAGCAAGAAAGAGAGAGGAGATTCTTCTTTTTTTCCTTTGTGTTTCTATTTTATTGCATGATGTCCAGAGTTCACTGTTGAGGTTATTCCAAATCAAGTTTCATTCAACCCAGGAACAATGTATAGATTATCAGCATTGCTGCTAGTGGGTGATGGGCCACATATCCTCAGGGTTTCAGAGAACAATACACAACTAACTTTTCTACGGTCAACATAATTTCTTCTCCCTCAGAGAACATTTGATAGTAATTCAAAGGTTAGAGGCTTGAGAGAAGCAGCCACCAGCACTTGAAATAATAGCTAAGAATAGAATTACAGCAACCCAAGAGAGCAGGTGAGACCAAAGGATCAAGTTCTGTATGAGACTCTAACCTCACTGACAAAGAACACCCACCAACAGCTACCCACCACACTTTCACCTCATCAAACTGTCAAATCAAACTGCTCTTCTCTGTTCAAATCATTGAGGCTACGATGAACCTGAGACAGAGGTTAGCTGGTGGGTATTTTGGTTTGGTTGGTTTGTCGAGGTTTTCAATAAACTTTAAATTCACAAGACTTTGAAATAAGGAGTAACTAAAGAAAACTGCCTTTTCCTACAACTTTCTGTAAGGATTAAAAAACCTGCAAGCTGCCATGTAGAATGGACACTATAGAAAAGATGCTGCAGATTGTTCATATGCATCACATATAAAAGGTGCTGAAGAGTGTTCAGACTGCATCATTCCACATGTAGACAGGACTACTGGTTACATAGGACACACACTTGCATAGTGTTGGTGGCCTTGAACATTTATCATCCGGGTAATCCTTGAAAAAGTTGTCTAAACTTTTTTACTTCCAATCTTTCTCTTTCTGTCTTCACAGTCTAATCAAGCCCCTCCCCTCCCCATTAGTTCACTGAAACTGTATTTTATCATGGTCACTGATGGTATCCACCATTAATCCAATGGTCATCTCAAGAGAATTTCTTTTTCTTGGTGTACCAGTAGTGTTCGAAGTGCCACTTTCTTAAAGAGAATAAAGAATTTAAAGGAATCCTGGGAAAAGAAGTTTCTTGGGAAATTCTAATTAGAATTCATATTATTTAGGAAACTGAAAAGTGATGATTATAAACAGTAGGTGGCAAGGGGAAGAAAGAAGAAATGACATAGAGGCAAGGGGGTGTGAGGCCATGAGCTGAGTCACAGCTGCAGGAAAATCACTGCAAGCCACCAGTGAAGACTCTTCTGTACTGTGTGAGCTCTTAGCTTTTTAGCTCTAGCATTAATAATAATGAAGTAAAAACTCCAGGTATTCTGTACTAGATAGACATTCCTGCAAGTTGAGTCTGACTCATGGTGACCTTACCTACAGTAAGGGAAGCATTACCTGGTCCCACATCTACCACATGATCATTGGCTTCTTTGCTTCTGCCATTACAGATATTGTGTCAATCCACATCATTAAAGATCTACTTCATCATCTCAAAGGGAGCCCTGGTGACTTGGTCCATTGGGAGTTGCACTGCTGATTCAAAGGAAGTCTGAGTTCACTAGCAGCTCTTTGGGAGAAAGATGTGCAATCTCCTCTTGTGAGATTTAGAGCCAATTAAAATCCACTGGAAGACCAGTGATGGATCAATTCTAGTGTCATTATCACTGGATGGCCCAGATCTTCTCCAGTGATTGGTTCTTCTTGGATACTTGTGTCCAATGCAAGTGAATTGAACAATGCCTATTGTGATCTACAGGTTTACACTGGCTGATGTTTGGAAGTAAAGTACCAAGACTTTCTTCATACTTTTCTTAGTCTGGAAGATGTACTGAAATCTATCCAACCTAGGTGATTCTATTCATTCCTGAAATAGTAGTGGCATCTTGTTGGGTGTCATCAAATCATCTGTGACTCATAGCAACCCTCAATACAATAGCTCAACTCTGACCTACCCTAAATTAGTCTCACTGACTGCAACACACCTACCCGTTATTACACCAGTTATTGGGTCAATTTATCTCACCTGGGGTCTTCCTCTTCTGTAACATCTCCACCCTTTCAAGCATGATGTCTTTCTCCAAGGACTGGTCTCTCCTGGCTACATGCCAAAAGTATGGGAGAAGGAGCTTCAAAACTCTTGTCTCCAAGGAGAAATTTGGTTTAACCCTCTTCAAGACAAGCAGACCTTTTTGTTCTCTTGCTGGTCCGTGTTCAATGCCCTTCTCAAGCACTTCAACTCAAAGCCATCAATCCTTCTCTCGTTTTTAGTCATTGCCCAGTTCTCTGATTCATAGCAAGTAATAGTCTCTAGACTGATTTCATTGCTCTTTAGCACTTTGGAGAGATCCCTGACAGGAAGCTTCCCCAGTACAATTTGACTTGATTTCCTGACTGCTGGTGTCAAGAGTGTGAATTTGTGGAGCCAAACAAGCTGAAATTGTTAACAAACTCAATTTCTTCTCCATCTATCATAGTGCTGCCATTTGCCCAATTGTGAGAAACTTTGTCTTCTTGATGTTGACCTTCAATCCCTTTTGAAGACTACAGTCCTTGATCTTCTGCAGCAAAAGCTTCAGGCCCTCCTCAGCTTCAGAATTATAGAAAGATGCAAGTAAACATATTATGGCAAAATGACAGATCCGTTGTGACTATTGGTTTAAAATATTAGCTAAAATTTCAACTCTTTCAATCATAGATCTTTCGATTTTCTATTATGCTTCTGTAAACTACTCTGAAAAAGAAATACATATTAAGAAAAAAAACACATTTGATAAATTATGAGTTTGCTGTTAGTGTCTATTGAATCTAGCCATGGATGGCTAGGGATGAAATGACCAGGGCCCAAGTAGATGTAAGGGAGATATTTTATGCTTTGAGATAATACTGATGGCTGCAAGCTGATAGCTTGCTCTGTATTGTATCTTTCCTTAAAGATGCAAATGTTCAAAGTTTCCAAATGAAATAATTCTTCAGGGAGAAAAGAAAGGATGTGCTTATTTAAGGAAATTTAAACTATAAGGAGAGTATTGGTTTCATAGAAATGGACAAATCAGAAATTGGATATTTAAAATGGAAGATAGTAAGGCATGAGATGTGAAGTACTTCGCTTACATACCTTCATATGTGTATATATTACTATTATAATTGTAGTGAAAAGCTGATCCCTTAAATATGAAATTTAATGGCTAGAAAGTCCAGCTGTAGTGAGTCTGTTGCTGCAGGTTTTTGTTACTTAAAATGGCTTTCCTAGATCACTGTTTATCTAACTTTTCAACTCTATCTTGCCTGCAAGTACTTTAACCTGGTTGAGCTACTTTAGCTATGTTGGACATGGTCCATCTACATCATCAACAGCTGTGTATGCCCAAGACCAAGAGCTACAAAAGAGCAATGTAATTTCAGTGCAGGAGGCAGAACGACACAGGAGTGATAAAGTGTGACTTGTTGATTTAGCCGGAGCTTGCTGGAGGATGACAAGTTGCCTGGGCTGCAGGATTGAATACTACAGATTAAGGTAGGATGAAGATGTTTATAGAGTCTGAGATGTAAGTTGTATGGGCTGAGAAGCACAATGATACTGGTCTTATTAGACATTGTTGCTAGTTTATTTGGATATACCTGACTTGAGACTGCTATTCTATGGAACCAGAAACGAAGCCTTCATCCAAGCTTGTTGGAGGACTGAGGGATTGTATTGTTATTGATATTTCTGTCAACCTGTGTAATCTGTTGTGACGTAGTAGGTCTTGCTAAAATTTTGGTGTCTTAGGACGGTTGTCTTTAATTTGATCCAGCTGACTTGCAAGCATTTGACCAGCCTACATCATCAACATCTGTGTGAGCCAGTTCTTTCTCACAGAGAGTGTTAGCATACTCACAAAGGAACTGCCTTCTCTGCTCACTAAATTGAACAGATTCAATAGCAGGATTGAGGAAAGTCAACATCATGGAAGAAAAGCAGCAAAATAGTGTACACTCTTAGGGGCCTGAGGTTTCTGAACCAGAGATATCTTGCTATTGACTAAGACGGTGCCTGGATTAATTGAGGGAGTGTATCTTGCTGTTAGAACAGAGCCAAGGAAACACTGCATGGTTCAAAATCAGGAAAGGAGTGTGTCAGGGATGCATCCTGTCTTCAAACCTTTTCAATCTGTATGCAGAACAGATCATCCAGGAAGTAGGGTGTTAGGAGGAATGTGGCATCAAGATTGGAGGAAGACTCATCAACAGGCTTCATTATACAGATATCAAAATCTTGCTTGCTGAACTGAAGAAGACCTGAAGCGCTTGCTGAAGAAGGTGATAGAGTGTAGTTTTCAATATAGATTGAAGCTCAACATCAAGAAGACAAAGATTCTCACCACTGGGCCAATTAGCAGTAAGTACTGTGATAGACGGAGAAGATATTGAGGTTGTTAACAATTACTGTTAGTTCAGTTCCACAATCAACACTCTTAGCACCAGCAGTTAGGAAATCAAAAGACAAATTTTATTGGGAAAATCTGAAAAGTTCTGAAAAGCAATGATGTCAGTCTAGATACTGAGGAGAACCTCATCCAGGCCATGGTCTTCGTAATTACATGCTATGCCTCAGAGAGCTGGATAATGACTAAGGATGACAGAAGAAGAATCGATGCCTTCAAATTGTGGTGCTGGAGAAGAGTCTTGACTATAACATGCACCATCAAGAAATCATATTGAATATACCATGGACTGCCAACAAAACAAACAGATTCATCCTGGAGAGGGTTAAACCAGGCTGCTCCTTGGAGGCTAGGATTGTGGGGCTTCGTCTGGCATACTTTGGACATGTTGTAAGGAGACACAGGTCCTTGGAGAGGGACATCATGCTTGGGAGGGTGGAGGGACAGCATAGGAGGGGAAGACCCTCTACGAGGTGAATTGATTCAGTGACTGGGGTAATTGGAATGGGTGTGTCAGAGGCAGTGAAATTGGTGCAGGATAGTGCAGGGTTTAGGTCTGTTGTACTGAGGATGAGTCGCAAGTGACTTGGCGGCACATAACAACAACAACAATAACCAAGAAAACAAGTTGGTCTGTCTAGGAGAGGGTGAAACCAAGTTTCTCCTTGGAGGCAAGGATTTTGAAGCTTCATCTCAAATACTTTGGGCACATGGCCAGGACGGAATGGTCCTTGGAGAAGAACATCATTCTCAAAACAGTGGAGAGACAGCACAGAAGAGGAAGATCCTAAATGATGGATTGATAAAATAACTGGGGTAAAGAGGGTTGTTTTGTTTGAATCAGTGAAAATGGCTCAGAACAAGGCAGGCTTTAGAGTCGCTATGGGTCACTGAGGAGGACCTGAGGCGCTTGCTGTAGAAGATCTAGGACTACAGCCTCCTATATGGACTGAAGCTAAATGTCAAGAAAACAAAGATTCTCACCACTGGGCCAATTGGCAGCGTCAGCATGGATGGTGAGGAGACTGAGATAGTTAACAGTTTTAATTTACTTGGCTCCACAGTCAACGCTCTTGGTAACAGCAGCCAGGAAATCAGGAGACGAATTGCATTGGGAAAGTCGGCTGTGAGGGACCTCTCAAGAGTACTGAAGAGCAATGATGTCAGGCTAGAGACTAAGGTGCACCTTATCCGGGCTATAGTCTTCGCAGTTATGTGCTAAGCATCAGAGAGTGGGACAGTGAATAGGGCTGATAGAAAGAGGATTGATGCCTTTGAGCTGTGGTGCTGGAGAAGAGTGTTGAATATACCATGGACTGCTAGGAGAACAAACAGGTTTGTCCTGGAGAGGGTGAAGCCAGAGTGTTCCCTGGAGTCAACGATTCTGAAGCTTCGTCTGACATATTTTGGACATGTTGCAAGGAAGGACTGGTCCTTGGAAAGGGACATCATGATTGGCAGAGTGGAGGGGAAGCGAAGGAGAGGAAGATCTTTGGTGAGATGGATCGTTTCTGTAACTGGAGCGGTGGGAATAAGTGTGTTTGAGATGGCTAGGTTGGCACAGGATAGAACAGCATTTAGAGCTCTTGTACATAGGGTAGCTATGAGTCGCAAACGACTCGATAGCACATAACAACAACAACAACATGGGTCACAGGTGACTCGACGACGCATTAACACAACAACAACAACATCTTGCTGTTAACTGACAAGCTGTCTGAACATATTTATGTCTTGCTGTCAACCTGGCTTTGAGACTACTACTGGATGAACCTGGACTTTGACTTCCCCTCCCTACAATCTATTTTCCTAATAAATGCAACAGCTATGACTAATAAGAATCTGTGCTGCAATTCGGAATGCACACAGTTTGAACCCACCAGCCACTCTGAGGAAGAAGGTTGCGCATTCTCCTGTCTGATAAACTGCCTCTGAAAACCCACTGGAGGGTCATCTTTGGGTTGGTTCCAACTCAATGGTACACAACAACATGTATTATATATATATATGCAAGTTTTAATAGGAGAGGATAATATTAATAACACATTCTTATTATACATCAGACATCTGTTTAGGTAAATGACATGAATCAACTAATTTGTTTCTAAGCAATAAAAAGGATGATCTCAATTTCACAAATAACACATTGATACACAGAAAGATCAAAAGCATTACTCAAAGTCAGCCACATACTAAAGAAAAGTGTTGATTTCTAACTACTGTGAGAATGATAATCACTTTTTCTATACCAATAGTGCTTGTGACCATTGACTCAGTCACTTACCTAGAAAACTCTGAAAAAATTCTATAATACTGTTAATGTGTCATTGACTTGACTACAACTCTTAGTGACCCTATCATGCCCTATAATGTACCATTCTTATCATCTCAGACATGCTCAAGCTTGTTTTTACATCCGTGTTTTCAGTCTGTCTTGCTGGGATTCTTTTTCTCTTCCTCTGACCTTTCCAAGCTTCTTTTTCCAAGAACTAGGCCCTCCTGACAACGTGCCCAAAGTACGTGATACAAAATTTCCCTGGCCTAGTGGTAAGAAAGTGTGCTGTAATCTGAAAGGCACATGGTTCAAATCCACCAACTGCTCTGTGAAAGAAAGACGGGCAATTCTCCTCCTGTTTGACTTACTGTCACTGAAAACCAACTGGAGGGTCAACTATGGGTCAGTTCTGATTAGATGGTACACAACAACAACAACAACAATAACAACTTCTAAGGATGTAAAAAACTTGGAGCCACTGTTGAATAAGAGAATGTGCTGTATCAGAAACATACTAGACATTTCTGAAGCACTTCTAATGTGTTAACTCAGTCTTCGTAACCCCTCTGTGATACATGGGTGTTGTTATCTTTCTCATTTCATAGATGATCAAATTTTGATACAAATGATTTTTCTGTTTTCATAACCAGTTCATGCAGCGTGATAGTGAAACAATGCTTTATACTACTTTATTACTGCTATACATGTCAATTTATACATTTCATAAAAACCAGTGTGTTTTTATGTATGTAGTAGATTGGTATGGGACTTTCATATAGACCACATGAAGTATGGAATGAGGAAAATTGGAACTAGTCAAAAGTGAAAAAGAAGGCATAAAAATAAATATCCCAGGCATTGGAGAACTAAAACAGTCTAGTATTGGCTATTTTGAATTGGATAGACTCTACTATGCTGGCAATGACAAACTGAGGAGGAATGATATCACATCTTCAATAGAAGCACTTCAAGATGTATTCTGAAGCACCTCGTGTGAGTGACAGGATAATACTCATACACGTAAAGAAGAGATCTGTTAATATATTACTTTAATTTATACACCAACCACTATAGCCAAAGATGAGAATGTTTTACCAAAGTTTACCAACTTCCGCAATCTGAAGTTGATTAAACATGCAATCAAGTTGCATTCCTTCTTTCATCTGTTACAATGTGATGGTAACTATCTATCCACCCATATCCTTCTATCCTCCCAACCCCCCCATGTCAGACCTGCTTTATAACAGTGGTGCTATGCAGCATTTATCCTTTTCTTAAATGAGTATATAATTAGTCTCTGTATGTACGGCAACAGCACAGAGAGAGACATATCATTGCAAAGAGGACAGAGGACTGGGGGTAGGTGGGTAGGTAATTGTGTAACAATGAATTTATTTTTTTTAAGAGAACTGGCCAAGGGAGAAGGTAGGGCAAGGGGGTAAAATGTGCAACAATGAATGAATGAAAATCTAACTTTTCTGTAAATGTTCGTTAAAATCACAATTAAAATAAAATTTTATTTAAAAAAAAGATGCACCATTCCTCATTACTTGTGTTTGGATGGAAAAGTAGTATTGGATGCACCTAATTCAGAGAACCTGGATGAAACAATCATTAACTACCAAGTTGCTAAGCAAGTCATTGGTGGATCGAGCCTATCAGCTGCTCCATGGGATAAATATGCTGCCGTCTGCTTCTTTAAAGAGTATATCCTATTGAGCCCTATAGGGCCATTCTGCTATGTGCCATGGGTCTCTGTGACTCAGAGTTCACAACATGGGATGTTGTTGTTGTGTACCATCATGCTGGAACCAACCCATAGCTGACCCTCCAACAGGTTTTCAGAAGCAGTTAATCACACAGGATGAGATTGCCCATCCTTCTCCCATGGAGCAACTGGTGGATTTGAATCACTTGCCTTTGGGATTGCAGTACAGCTTCTAGTCATTAGGCCATCAGAGCTCCCTATAATATCACTACTTAATCCATTTTACTAGGATTCACAATCAATATGCATGCTACTTGCAGTGAAGAAATCAAAAGATAAGGTCCTCATAACAAAAGTTGACAAAATACTCCTGGGCCTCCAGAAGAAAAAGACTAATAGCCCAATTACAAAATGAGCAAAAGACATGGAAAGACATTTCACAAAGAAAGACATTAAAGTGGCCAGTAGACACATGAAGAAATGTTCAAAGTCACTGGCTATAAAAGAGATTCTAATCAAAACCACAATGACATATCATCTCACTCTAGGAGCTGTGGCAAAGTTTTGTAAGATAGAAAACAATAAATGTTGGAGATGGTGTGAAGAGGTGGGAACTCTCACACATTGTTGGTAGGATTGTAAAGTGGTGCAACCACTCTGGAAGACAGCTTCACATTTCCTCAAAATGTTGAACATAGAAACTCCATATGACCCAGAAATATACCTCAAGAAAATTAGAACTGAAGCACAAATAGAGATTGATATACCATTGTTCATAGCAGCGTTCTTCACCATCGCAAGAACATGGAAACAGCCCAAATGTGCTAACACAGCCAAATGGATTGAGAAACTGTGGTATATTTAAACAGTGAAATATTATAAAGCACTCAGGAGCAACACTTTTGAAAAATGCTATGCAACTGAGAGAAGATGGAGAGCATTATGCTGAGTGAACTAACATAATCTCATAAGGACACTGCATAAAACCATTATTGTAAAAATAGAAAGGTCACTAGTAAAAATGTAAAGAAACTCAATATAGGGGAGGGGGAGTGGAGGAGTGAAGTTAGGTAAGGGTGAAACCACAGGGCTCCACAGATTGGTGGATGGAGGGAGGCGGGTGAGCAAATGGGAAGAATCTGGGAGAAAAGGCAGGGTCATTGTAGGCAAGGTCAAATGGTGATTGATTTTATAAAACGTAATGTATGAGAATGTACGAAAGACAATGTGAATGAAGAATAGTGTGAAACACAATGTATGTAAACTTTGTAAGCAAACCAATTTAAAAAGTAATGTAAAGTAGAGTGTGTATCAATGACTGCATGAAACAATGTAAATGAGATTTTACAAAACACAATGTATTTGAATGAAACCTAAAGGAATTCTATGAAAACCAATAAAAACACTTTTAAAAAAAGTAATGTGGAAAGGAAAGAATAACTGAGCACGTAGACAAGACTGGACAAAAATTGAGAATTGCTGGAGTCTGTCAAGTTCGCTATACTCTTCTCTCTGCTTTTAGTGTATATTTGATATAATCTGTATTTTTTAAATAAAATCTTAAGGATCGCTGGTGGCCTAGTGGCAAGAAATTGCACTTCAATCCCAAAAATGCATGGTTCAAATCCACCAGTGACTTTACTGGAAAAGGAGGGGCAATCTCCTCCTGTGCCAGTCAGATCCAATTTTGATGGTACACAGCAAGAAAAAAAAAAAGAGAGAGAGAGAGATTAAAATAAAAAAATCCTTCTGTTGATAACAAGAAAAAAAAAAGAAATCAATAGGTGTGTTGCTTCAGGAAAATTTGTTGTCAAGGATCTGCTAAAAGTACTATTGTGTGAGAGTGTAAATTTAAAGACTAAGGTGTTCCTTATCCAAGTGTGGATATTTTCTACTGTTTATTATGTTTGTGAAAGTTAAACAATGAATAAGGGAGACTAAAGAAGAACCATTGACTCTGAATTGTAGTGTTGGTGAAGAGTATTGAATATTCTATGAGCTGCCAAAAGAACTAACAAATTTGTCTTGAAGAAAGTGCAACCAGTGTCTCTTAGAAGCAAAGATGCTGAAATTTCCCTTAACATACTTTTGGGACATGTCGTCAGGAGGGTACAATCCTGGGAGAGCAGTACAATACCAGGAAAGGTAAAAGGTCAGTAAAAGAGAAAAGGGAGTCTTGCACAGTGACTGCAATCATGGGCCTTAGCATTGGGAAAATCATGAGGCTGGTCCAGGATAAGGCAAGGTTCAGACCTATTATTCATAAAGTTATTATGATTCTCAATTGGATATTAGTATCTCCAATTAAGGAGAAAATAGTATATGCTTATGAAAAGAATGGATTATTGAAATAAATGATTGCAGGTTAGAACTAGTGAGTCTTACTATTTGAGTGATAATTAAAAAATAATTAAAAAAATTTTTTTAAAACTCCAATTTCTAAATGAAGAGTTATCAAACAAGGAAAAGGAGAACATATTAGCTTTTTGGATCTTTGTAATAAGGTGCTTATCTTTGGAAAACTCTGCCTTTGTAATTGCAAGGGAAAGAGATTTTAGAAGCAGGAAGGTAGTCTGTTTATAGGTTTTCTAATTTTTAGAATGAGAGCAAATATAACATTTGAGGACCACTGAGATGATAATGTAAGACCATTTTCACTTCACATGACCCAAAATAAAATATGTTTATATATTAAAAAAACACAAATAAGTAAAACATGTTTACAGATTTTCTACTCTCTATGGTTCATGAATGAAAAATAACCAGATCTTTTACATAATTTTTAGTTTATTTATGTGTTTAACATCTTGCAAAATAAAGACAAATGATATTTAGCAACTTTCTGGTAAAAAAAAAAAATAAAGTATGTTTTAACGTGATGTTTTACTTTGCCAATTGTTGTTGCTGTTGGGTGACATAGAGTTGAGCAACCCTAGGAACAACAGAGCTGAATAGCGTCCTAACTTGTACCATCCTCACAATCTCTGACACATTTGAGCACATTGCTGCAGTCACTGTGCAAATCTATATGGTTGAGGGTCTTTCTTTCACCAATCCTCCATCTTTCCAAACATGAGATTTCTCTCTAAGGAATAGCCTCTCTTAACAAACTGCCCAAAGTATGTGAGACAAAGCTCTGTAATCTTTGCCTCCCAGGAGAACTCTGGTTGTACTTTTCTCCAAGACATGTCTGCGGGACTGGCAAATTTCTGTATGTTATTTTAATAGGTCATATAAAAGAAAAATATGAAAGCTGTAAGAAGAATCAAAACCTTACATTATTCTAAGTGAAAAGGAGTGCTAGTCTCAAAAGATAACTTTAAGAAATATGGTTGAGATTTCTAGATAATTTAAAGTATTCTTTTACCTAACTTTTAAGTTGCTAATTCACAAGTCAGATCCTGGATAATAGTAATTTAAAACTGAAATTTGAATTACTTTGAAAGTTTTAATGATCCTTTTCTCCTTGCTCAAGCCTGCTTGATTTTATTTAAGAAAGATTTTCTCCTTCATTCTTTCTTTGGTGCCATAGTCTATGGTAACCCAGGGGATGTATTCCTCCAGTGATTTTAATCCACCTGGTGCTGGAAGGAGAAAGATGGGAAATATGCTCCTATATTATTTACAGCCTCAAAAACATGCTGAAAGATCAGCTATTAATTGGTTTTGGTCCAATGGGAGTTTTGAGTTTATCACATGCAAGCAAAATCTTTTTGAAGATTATCCAAAAACATCTATTATAGAGTCCAAAACCAGAAAATTGCCAGAAAATAAGTTGAGCTTAGAAGACATCTCTTACTTAGAGCATATTTGACCTGGTACTTGGAATTTTTTAATCAAGAGCCCTTTGGTGGCTAGAACCTCCTATTTACAGCACCTATATTCTATCAGGTGGGCTTTGTTGATCAACAGCCCATTGGTGACTGGGGTCTCTTATTTAAAGGATCTTCAACCTGGAAATCAGGTGAGTGTGTCAGGGATGTATTCTTTCTCCATGTCTTTTCAAGCTATGTGCGGGACAGATTGTTCAAGAGGCTGGATTTCACAAAGAAAACGGTGGCATCAAGATTGGATAAGACTCATCAACAATTTGTGTTAGGTAGAAGACCCAGCTTGCTCACCCAAATTGAGGAGGATTCAAAGTGCTTGCTGCAGAAGATCAAGGACTGGTGCTTTCAACATAGATTGCATCTCAATATCAGGAAAATAAAATCCTCAGCAATACGCCAATAGGCAGCATCGTGATAGGCGAAAAATGTTGAAGATGTTAATGATTTAATTTTGCTCAGATTCACAACCAACACTCTTAACATTAGCAGTCAAGAAATCAGAAGATAAGTTGCATTGAGAAAGTCGGCTGGTCTCTCCAGAGTGCTAAAGAGCTATGATGTTGGTATAAAGTCTATGGTGTGATTGATCCAAACAGTGGTCTTCTCAATTGCTTGCTATGTGTCCGGCAGCTAGATAAAGACAGTGGATGACAGAAGAATTAATGCCTTTGACTTGTGGTACTGGAGAACATTGAACATACTATGGACTGCCAAGAAACAAACAGGTCTGTCCTGGAGAACATGAAACCAGGTTTTTCCTTGGAGATAAGGACTTTGAAACTCTGTCTCAAATACTTGGGGATGTTGTCAGGAGGGGAGAAAGTCCTTGGAGAAAGATATGATGCTTGGAAAGGAAGAAGTTCAGTACAGAAGAGGAAGACCCTGGGTGTGATGTATTGACCTGATGACTGTGGCAGTGATGTTTGGGGTGTTGAGAAAATGAGGTTGGCTCAGGATAGGGAAAGGTTCAGAGTCTTTTGTTCATAGGTTGTTATAAATCATAGTTGACTTAATGGCACATAACAACAATATTACCTTTTGGATAATTAAAAAAAGAAAACAAACTTTGTAGTCTTCTCTGCATTTATATTCATTCCTCTCCCAGGGAGTAACTTGTCAGAGTGGTGAGACTGGGAAGAGTATTGGGGGGGAGAGGGGCGGGAAATCTACATTTTCTTCCTGCACACCATTACCTCTATTCCTTGTGGTGTGCTTTCTGGATTGAGGGATTGTACATTGATGACTGCTGTGAGGAGGGTTGAATATTATAAGGCACATATCCTTGAGTCTAACATTACCAATTTTCAACTCCATCCATATGATAACTGACGGTATCTCTCATTCAGTCCTCATCTTACGCTGGGGTAGAAGGACATGTTGTTACTGCTATTGTGTGCCATTAAGTGGAAACATCTCACAGCTGACCTCTCAGCAGGTCTTCAGAGGTTTTAGATTGCATGGGAGGAGAATGCCAATCTTTTGAAGATCAGCTGGTGAACTCAAGTCGCATGCTTTAGGGTAAGCAGTATAAGTTCTTACCACTAGATCACCAGAGCTCATGAGAGACATGGATAAGTATTATTCCCCAAATCCAAACATGTTGTTGTTGTTGTTATGTGCTGTCGAGTCGTTTGTGACTCATAGCGACCCTATGCACAACAGCCCTAAACCCTGCTCTATCCTGCGCCAACCGCACTGCCTCTGACACACCCATCCCGATTACCCCAGTCACCAAATCAATCCATCTCATAGAGGGTCTTCCCCTCCTGCGCTGTCCCTCCACCCTCCCAAGCATGATGTCCCTCTCCAAGGACCCATCCTTCCTGGCAACATGTCCCAAGTATGTCAGATGAAGCCCCAGAATCCTTGCCTCCGAGGAGTAGCTTGGTTTAATCCTCTCCAAGATGAATCTGTTTGTTTTCCTGGCAGTCCAGGGTACATTCAGTACTCTTCTCCAGCACCACAGTTCAAAGGCATCAACTCTCCGTCTGTCCTCCCTAGTCATTGTCCAACTCTCTGATGCATAACAAGAGATTGCAAAGACCATGGCCTGAATCAATGTGTGTGCACACTCATGACTACATAGAGTTGAAACTAATTCAGAGCTGACTCTCCACTGGATTTGCAAAGACAGTAAATCACAGGGAAGGATGGCCCATCTTTCTCCCACAGAGCAGTTTGAACTGCCTGCCTTTGGACTGGCAGGACTACTCCTACTCCACGAGGCCACCAGAGTTCCCTATAGAAGAATCAACTGCATATGTTACAGACTAAAGTCATTGCTCCTGAATCTTGTATTTAACAGCAACAGATTAATTAAATTATTGGCATTCTCTCATGCGTTTATGCTTCTGTTTCAAGGATAATCTTCAAGTGCCATTAATTTATTCTGACTGATGGTGCCTGTTTAATGAGTTTCAGAGGCTGCAGGTCTTAATATGGGAAGATTACCTCATCTTTTTCCCACAGAATGGCTTGTCGATTCTACCTGCTAACTTTATAGTTGGCAGTCCTACTAGGAACACATTGTTACACCACTATTGTCACAAATGAGTTAGATTTTGCCCAAATTTTATTGTGCTAAAGTAACTCAGCTACATCATTGGCGTTAAAGATCAACTCCTTTTGTTAAACTTGCAAGTTTGTAGAAATTCATCTTCCATTAATATTTTACTATATTTTAGTGTCAGATAACCAGAAAATACTGACTCAATTAAAAAAATAAAGTGGTAAAATCAAGTTGAAGAAATGTACTGTCATTTAAAACTTAAAATTCTTACATTAATAATTTAAAGTTCCTATTTTAACTTTGAAATCCACATAATTTAAAGATGGCGAAGATTTGTACTCAAGCTTTAGATGAAAGTGATTTTCATAACTTTAAGGAATATAAAAATCCAACAGAAGAAAAAATAATGAACAAAGACAGTTTGGAAATACAAGTGATAAAATATTTTAAATATCCGAAACAATGATTCAACAAGTAAAAACAACTTGCAAAGATACTAAAAGTTTTAGATGATTGAACGTACATGATGCCAGCCTTGAAGATTATCATAAACAGGATTTGATGCCATCTTCAGCCACAACAGTTAAACGAGTTTGATAGCCCATATTTCCCTAAATGCTGTTTTTTTTCCCAAATAATATAAATGTTTTAAATTATGTCAGAACACTATTTTAGATTAGCTTACAAGGGCTTGTATGGATCTACTAACTGGTAAAACAGATCGAATTAAAAAAAAATCTGTTAATGGGATAAGTAGATGGGGGAAAGTGAGGAAAGTAGAATTACTTCCTAATTCTATTACTGTCCAAAAATATCATAAAACTTCTGTTTTTAAGTGAACTATATTATCTGCTCATAATTTTTTAATTTCAGCTCTACTGATATGAACAGTCTCTGTACTGCCCTTCCCAGTGATTACCTGTGTGGCTTCACTCTGTGAGAGGGTCAATTGGAGTTTGACTCACTGAGAGGGTTGACCTCTCTCTCTGGCTCTGTTGATAGTCTCAGCATCTCCCTTTTCACATGATCTCCCTAGTAAGATAGTGAGATATATTACACTGTGACTCAGGGCTTTCCACAATGTAAAAAGAGAAACTGCTAGAGTTTCTGAAAGCTTAGCCCAGTATCTTTTCTGCCTTTCTATTTTTTAAAGTAAGTCCTAAGGTCTTAAAAATTAAAATGTCTATGCTCTTCATAGCAGTATGCCCAGCTTGGAAGGAGGAGAGGCATCCACTTCCATAATAGCTTGCCTCTGAAAACCCTATGAACCTGGAGAGAGGATGAAAGGCACCCAAGTGTCGAGGACTCTCCTTCATAGGGTCTCTATGAGTCGCCTGCGACTCGACGGCACTGAACAACAGCAACATGCTCTACATGAGAATATGACTATGAGGATTGTGTCTTCTGGAGGTTGCCAATATGATAGAATGCCAAGAACTCAAAACCATATTTACTTGAAAGTGTTAGTAAATCTGAGTATAGGTAAGTGTGTGCTTTAAGTGGATAGAAATATTGTTAAATTAAATTTAATATTTTAAGTTAAAATAAGTACCTTAATAATCACCTTGACACTGTTTGGCACTAAACAAAAGTAAAGGATGGTGCAAATTATGTTATATGTTATATTTTCTTTAGTTCATACATATCTTCCAGGGATAGAGGTTTCCATCACTAGTCCCATTTTGCAGGTGAGGAAAAAAACACTTAATAATGTTCAAGATTTATCAAGAATACACATCCAGACAGCAGAGTCAATGATTAAATCAGCAGAATAGAACAACTATTTAGACCAACTTTCTGAGCTGCCATCTACTCTTTAAAGCCCTGCTTTTAAACTTTCAGGGTTTTATTACCACAACATTAATGAATTCTTTTTTCTGAATCTAATTTGAATTAATTTCCAATATGTTGTTGTTGTAGTTGTTGTTGTTGTTGTTATGTGCAGTTGCATCGCTTGTGACTCATAGTGATCCTATGTACAACTGCTCTAAACTCTGCTCTGTCCTGTGCCAATCTCATTGTCTCCGACACACTCATTCCGATTGCCCCACTCACCGAATCAATCCACCTCCCAGAGGGCCTTCCCCTCCTGTGCTGTCTCTCCATCCTCCCAAGCATGATGTCCTTCTTCAAGGACTGGTCCCTCCTTACAACATGACCAAGGTATGTCAGACAAAGTATCAGAATCCTTGCCTCCAAGGAGTAGCCTAGTTTAACCCTCTCCAGGATGAATCTGTTTCCTTAGCAGTCCATGGCACCTTCAACACTCTTCTCCAACACCAAAGCTCAAAAGCATCAATTTTCCTTCTATCCTCCCTGGTCATTGTCCAGCTCTCTGATGCATAACAAATGATTGCAAAGACCATGGCCTGTACCAGATGCACCTTAGTCTCCAGAGACACACCATTGTTCTTCTGTACTTTAGAGAGGTCCCTAATAGCAGACTTTACCATCGCAATAAAAATACATCAGTCCTAAATTAAACTCTATAGCCATTGTTTAAATATCACAGAAATGTTTTCCTGAGTAAAAATACATAAATAAGTAAATATATAATAATAAACATCTCATCACTACAAGCAATGTATTTACAAAGCTCTGATAAGAGGTTTATTGATTCTGCTAACTAGTTTTAAGAAAAGCCCATCAATGGACCATTAGGTGAACTCATTCATATATTACTTTACTCAAGTCCTTCCTGGAGTGTAGGCAAAGTGTCTCTGTCAACTTGGCACTTTCTTTATAACATATCTCACAAGAGGTAATGATCTCATTTATCTCTACAAATGGTGGTAATCTCTGGGGAGTCGGACTGTGTTATTTCATTTTTGAGTTTCCATCATTGAATACCCTACAGGAACCAAGTAGGAGTTCAACAAGCATTTGTTGAATGAATGTTTGGTGGTGACAAATACCTACATATTTTTCTATCTATGTTAGTAGCAGTACCACTGAATGGCATTTCACTCATTCTAAATGATAGATTCTGCCACCCAAGCAGAAAACACAATGAGCTGATGCAGATGAATTTAAGAAGCCTTTGAGGGCCTCTCTGCCATGGGATGTTGCCTAATAGAACGCAATACAGCACACTGTCAGCTATGAATTATTCATTGACACTTCACTCCTACATCATTATACCTTTCATTCTGCTGTGTCTGCATAGATAGGGTTGATTCACACATCATACTCTGTAACATTTATAAGCAGAAATACTGGAAACATTTTCACAGAAGCAAAACATGTAAGAATACACTTAGGGTAACCCCACTAGTAATTGGTTTTCTAGTTTCCAACTAAGCAAGTGATGTGCTGGAAGAAAGCTCATTGCCTTTGATATTATTTTTACCAAAATATGCATTGTTTAAGAAGCAATTCCAAAGTAGAAACAACAACATGAACAAAGCCCAGGAAATATGAATCAATTTGTGCAATCTGATACTGCATGTTACAAAATAGGGTCTTTTGCTAGCAATGATTGGAAATCATTCACTTGGAAAATCTACATAGAATCATTCCAGCCACGGAAATGTGTGAAACAAAAAGTCTGCTCTGAATTCTGAATTAATTATCACTGGGTGCATGTGTATGTGTGTGTGCTGTTTAGTCTTTCCCATGGAAAGCAAACTCATGCAATAGTTTGCATACAAATGTATAACATATCACATATAACAGTGCATCTAAATTCCAAAATCAATCTCCACAATAGTCTATGTGTTTCCTATTGTCAAAGGGGCCCTTTAGAGTAAGTAGTGAGAGAAGATCTTCATCCTGAAACCCACAGCGTCCCTTTTCAGAAGGAAGTAGCTAAGAGAATACGCCATCCCCTTTTCCTTATGAATCAGGGTGAAGTCTCTCTCAGGGAGGAGTGACAGGGAATGGCAAAGGACACACTGACAAAGGAGATTAATCAGAACTGGTTTTGACAAGCACTGTGGCAATGGGACGATTAAAACAAACTTTCAAGAAATATTCAACCTGAATCCTTCTGATTATATGGAGAGTTTTGAAAGTGTTTCTTTGAGTTTATTATGTTTAACTTGTTATATTTGTTTCTTTGTGTATAAAGGATGCTCATGTAGATGATAACATAACTATGATAAAAACAGAAGGGGGAAAATATGAGAAGCCAATACTAAATATTTGTAATAAACTGAAAGCTATTTTAATAAAAAAAATCCCAAATGTATAACATATCATATATACACAAGGCAAAGAAGAACAAATCAAATCAAATCAAATCAATATAAAAGGAGAAATAAAGAAAAAGTTGATGCATTATATCACCTCTCTTACTAATTTCAATGAACAATACATGATTAATTGTTGAAAAACTGCCATGTGCCATGTGCCAGACACATTGAAAGGAATTAGAGAATGGTGAACATGATTGATACATATCAGCCTATAAAGTGCACTGTCTTCTTAATTATTCACTGTGTTTCAACTCATGATTCTGGCTCAAGGCAGTCCTCTAATCAAGTAAGAGGAAATTGCTTGACCTTTCTTGTATGGAAGAGCTAATGTGTACTCTTAACCTACAACTTTTCAGTTAGCAGTCCTTTTAGTTGGATTATTCTACAATGTTATAAAATCATTCACATAATAAGTACAAAATAAATATATGCTGAACAAACTAAATCTTCAGTAAACTGTATACTGTAGAAATAATTTCAGGTCCTAAAATGTGGACGTTACACATTTTGTAAACACTGAATGGAAAAATTACTATTATGTGATGTAACTGATCGTGGAGAGTCCAGTAAGACTAAACATGTAAGAATTCAAAGGGATAAAGCAGAGCAACGAGAAACAAAGATATGGATGGTCTTAATTGGAATCCAAATCGTGAACAAGGTCATAGGATTCACTTGGTGAAGGTAGAGTTAAAGCACAAGCAGGAAAAGCGAGTGGCTACGGGTCTGCTTGCTTACACAGTGCAGCTGACCTCTGGACAGCACTGAATACAGCTGCATTGTATAGGTTTATAAAATGTCTGAATTTCTGAATTGTATAGGTCTGTAAAATGTGAATCTGCACCCCTATTGCTAATGTGATCGGTTGTGGTGGTACAAATATCTGCTTACAGCTTAATGTGATGCTGACTACCACACCAAGTGAGCAGCTTGTCCCTCCACTCTTCAGTACATGCAGTTCAAGTCCATGTTGTTCAAAGGTCAGTTGTAAATTATACATCAACTTTTTTAAAGAATGAAGTTGGGACATTTATTACTCTATATTCTTTAAGAATCAACCAAGACATAGGTACAGATATAGATATATTTATTTATAACTCAAAACCTACAATTCCTGCCACCAAATTGGAACAGACTCATAATTGAAACTCCTGCAGATTTTATGAGGGTGTAAATTGCATGGGAGCAGATTGTCCGTCTTTCTCCTGAGGAGCAGGTGGTGGATTTGAAACAGAGATGTGCTGCCTTTGGGTTAGTAGCACTATACCACCAGATGTTGTTGTTGTTGTTGTTATGTGCTGTTGAGTTGCCTATGACTCTTAGCCAACCTATATACAACAGCCATAAACCCTGCTCTATCTTGAGCCAATCTTATTGCCTCTGACACACCTTCCCCCATTACCCCAGTCACTGTATCAATCCATCTCATAGATAGTCTTCCTCTCTTGCACTGTCCCTTCACCCTCCTAAGCCTGACATCCCTCTTCACTGACTGGTCCATCCTTGTACATGTCCAAAGTATGTCAGACAAAGCTTCAGAATCCTTGCCTCCAAAGAGTAGCCTGGTCTCATCCTCTCTAGGATGAACATATTTTTTCTCCTTGTCCATGGTATAGTCAGTACTCTTCTCCAACACCACAGCACAAAGGCATTAATTCTCTGCAGTCATCCCTAGTCATTATTCTGCTTTATGATGCATAGCAACTAACTGCAAAGACCATGGTCTGTATCAGGCATACCTTAGTCTCCAGACTGGCATCATTACACGTCAGTACTTTAGAGAGGTCTCTAACCACAGACTTTTCCATAGCAATGCGTCTTTTAATTTCCTAGCTGCTGGTACCAAGAGTGTTGATTGTAGAGCCAAGCAAACTTAAGATGTTAACAATGTCAATCTTTTCACCATCTATCATGATGCTGCCAATAAGCCCAGTGGTGACAATCTTTGTTTTCTTGATGTTGAGTTTCAGTCCATACTGAAAGCTGAAGTCTTTGACCTTTAGCAGCAAGTGCTTCAGATCCTCCTCAGTTTCAGAAAGCAGGACTGTGTCATCTTCATAACGCAGACTGTTGATGAGTCTACCTCCAATCCTGATGCCACATTTCTCCTCATGCAGCCCAGCCTCCCAGATAATCTGTTTTGCATATAGATTGTAAAGGTATGGAGATAGGATGGACATATCCCTGGCATACAACCTTCCCAATTTTGAACCATGCAGTGTTTCCTTGCTCTGTTCTAATGACTGCCTCCTTGTCCAAGTATACCACAACTTTATGGTATTTTATATACATACATACAACAGCTCTGAAGCCTGCCCTGTCCTAATCCAGTCTCACTGACTCCGACACATCTACTCCCAGTCTCCCAGTTGCTGTGTCAATCCATTTTATCCAGGGTTTTTCTCTGTTGCGCTGTACCTCCACCCTTCTGAGCATGATGTTCTTCCATCCTTCCCCAAAGACTAGTCCCTCTTGGCCACATGCCCAAAGTATGTGAGACAGAGCTTCAAAATCCTAGCCTGCAAGAGAAACTTGGTTTCACCTTCTTTAAGACAGACCTATTTGTTTTCTTGGAGGTCCATGTTATGTTTAATACTTCTCTCTAGCACCACAACTCAAAGACATCAATTCTTCTGTCATCCCAAGTCACTGTCCAGCTCTCTAATGTGTGTGTATATATAAGTATGTGTGTGTGTATACATATTTATATAAATATGGGATGGGATTGTCAGAGACAGTGCGATTGGCAGAGGACAGAGCGGAGTTTAGGGCTATTGTACGCAGGGTCGCTATGAGTCACAAGCAACTCGATGGCACATAACAACAACAATTATATATATATATATATATATATATATGTGTGTGTGTGTGTGTGTATACATACATGTTGTTGTTATGTGCCATCAAGTTATGTGCAACTCATAGCATCCCTATGTAGACTAGCTCTGATGCCTGTCCTGTCCTGAGCCAGTCTCATTAACTCCGATACACCTAACCCCATTATCCTAATTACTGTATCAATCCATCTCATCCAGGACTTCTTTTCCTGCACTGTCCTTCCACCTTTCTGAGAATGATGTCCTTCTCCAAGGATTGGTCCCTCCTGACCACATGCCCAAAGTATGTGAGACAGAGCTTCAAAATCCTAGCCTGCAAGAGAAACTTGGCTTCACCCTCTACAAGACAGACCTATTTGTTTTCTTGGCAGTCCATGGTATATTCAAGTCTCTTCTCCATCACCACTACTCAAAAGCATCAATTCTCTGTGTGTTTATGCGTATATGTATATATATATATATGTATATACGTTTATGTGTATATGTTGTTGTTATGTATTGTCACTCAGAATTCACACAGTTGGCCCTTCACATGGGAAAAGCCTGTCCATCTTTCTCCCAAAGAGCAGCTAGTGGATTAAATCTTTCTTCCTTTAGATTGGCAGCACGACTTCTTACCACAAAGCCACCAGAGCTCCATATGGAAACCTAGATATATACAGACACAGATATATAGACATATATGATATTATTAGGTGGTGTCAAATCAACCAGGACTCAGTCATTCTTTGGACGAAATATTCACCATGATCTCCACTATGCTTAAGCCTGTTGTTGCAATCACTACGGTAATTCACTTTAGTAAGAGGATTTCCTTTCTTTGAATGACCCTCAACATTATTCCAGCATATCTTTTCCAAGCACTAATCTCTTGTAACATGTCCAAAGTGTGTGAGATGAAGTTTCACCATCCTTGCCTGTACTTTCTCCAAGGTAGATTTGTTTTCTCTTTTGGCAGTCCATGCTATATTTAACACTCTTTGCCAATACCACAGTTCAAAGGGATGAATTCTTCTTTGGTCTTATTTATTTTCCAACTTTCAGATGCATACTCAACAATTGTTTCAGGTCCACTTTTTTCCTTAAACTGACATCCCTACTTTAAGGAGGTCTTGACAGCAGATTTGTTCAATGCGATATTTCTTTTGAATTCTTGATCTATAATGAGTATTAACTGTGGGTCCAGATATAACTAAATCCTTATAAAATTAATCTTTTTTCCATATGTCACAATGTTGTCTATTGGTCCAGTGGTGAGGACTTTTGTTTTTTATTTGATGTTGAGATGTAATCCATAGTGAAGACTACATAGTCTTTGAATCTTTACATATGTACTGTACTAGAGCCAAGGTTGGGGAAATCTTATGCTGCATATTTTCACCATATTGTTAGGTGGCGGTGGTGTTGGTAGGTGTCATTGAGTAGAAGATGATTCATAGCAACTCTGTAAACAAAATATCTGAATCCTTCCCTATCCTGTGCCATTTTTCTTATCTCTAACACACTTGGGACTATTGCTGAAGTCACTGAAAAGGATTGTTGGAACTGCATCTACATATTTTGAAGGACTTCCAATCTGGGCTCTACCTCTTAATATTATATTCCTTCATTGTACATAGAGTTTCCAGAGGCCTGTTATTTCAGAAAAGGGTGGCTAATTAATTTTGCTTCCTTGTTTGCTAGTCTGCCCTAATCTAGCAGATCTGCTGAAGCCTAGCCACCATATTTGACCCCTCAGGCATTTGAAACATCTGTAGCATAGCTTCCAACATCACAGCAGCCCACAAATACCCAGGTATAGCAAACTGACAGGTAAGTGTTATATAGGAGGTGGTAGGCCTTGTAAAGGGCTATTACAGAGGGTCAGAAAAGGAGAAGACCCTCAAGGAGACAAATTGATATTTGACTTTAACAATGGGATTGAACATGGCAGAAATTATGAGGATTGCGCAGGACAGGGTAGTTTTTGATCTGTTGTTTATAATGTGGTCATAAGTCATAGTCAATTCAGTGGCTCTTAACACAACAATAATGTGTGTGTGTGTGTGTGTGTGTTTATTAAAAAATGAAGGTGAAAATTTGTTCATTTCTGTGTGTTTTCCATTACTATAATTTCCTTCAAAGAATAAATATATGAAATACTAAAGTAGGTATAAAGTTAGTTGAAAGGTGCAGTATTTGCAAGAGACAAATATTTTTGTGTTCAATGTATTTCAGTGAACAGTGGTAATAAAAGGCTAAAACACTTTATGAGATCTACTTGGTTCTACATGTTCTGGATCTTCTGTCATCACAGCACTACCCCCTACCGTGTCTACGTTTTTTGAGCCTCATTGGCCAACTTCCTTCAGTCTCCTGGATTTCCTCTGTTTCTATCACCAAAAGGTTTTTTAAAATGTTATAGCTTGTTCCTGAAATGTTCTTTCTACCCTTCTACTCTGCTTTCATGAGGTAACTCCTACAGAACTCATGTCAGAACACCTTCCCCAGAAGTAAATTCTTAACCACCAAGATTAGAGAGAATCACATTATGCTCCCTCCAGGCACCACAAACTTCTCCAGGGCTTTTACTGAAGCCCAAATTTGTATATCTAAACCTAACTTTATAACAAAGTAAATACTTATGTGTACCTCTTTATAGTCTATACCACTTCATAGGGTTTAAAGTAGGCTTGCCACAAAGTAGGTTCTAAATGGATATTTATTGACTAAATCAATGAATAGGATGAAAGCTTCATTAGATAAACAAGACAATGCTTTCTTAGATGTTGTTGTTGTTGTTGATGATGATTGCCTTTGAGTTGAGCATGACTCATAAGTGACCCTATCAACAAAAGGCCTAAAGCCCCTCTACAGCTATCAACATTTATCAAAGTTCGTAGAGTTTCCAGGAGCATGCTGTCTAGGAAGTGGATGCCACTCAGTTCTTAATATTTTTAGAATATTAATTTAATTATTTTGGGTAATCTGAGTTTAACCTTACTAACTGTGTAATTGTGCCCTCCAAATATGTATCGGAATTGTAATGCCTATAATGCATATATTTTTCATCTCTGTCATTGTAGTTCATGCATAAATTTGAATAATAGTAATATTAACTTGTCTTCCTTGTAGGCATATGTATATTATAACTGACAGTGTTGTGCTTCAAGATAGATTTTGAACTATTCTTTTTGAAAATGAATGTGACACTGTTCTCTTCAATTTCTGATTTATTGCCATAAATGGTACACCGTAAGGTTATACCATTCAAAATGGCCAATGCTTTCAAGTTCAGCTCACTAATGCCTAGAGGGAACTTTAGTGGTCTAGCAAGTAAGGACTTGTACTGCCAAACCAAATGCACAAGCTTAGGTTCCACCAACAGTTCTGTGGAGGAAGAAAGATGGACAGTCTGCTTCTGTGTGATTTGCTGCCTCTAAAATCCCACTGAAGGGTCAACTAAGCCTTTGCATAGTCAATGATACACAGAGAGACATTCCTCTGGTACTCTCTGCTTTTAGCCAAGATCCTCCTGACATTGCTATGATGTCCTGATAAAGTTGAAGGCTGTTGTTATGTGCCTCCAAGTCACCTGCAACTCATAGCGACCCTATGTACAACAGCTCTAAACCCTGCTCTATCCTGTGCCCATCACACTGCCTCTGACACACCTATTCCCATTACTCTAGTCACTGAATCAATCCACCTCATGGAGGGTCTTCCTCTCCTGCGCTGACTCTCCACCCTCCCAAGCACGATGTCCCTCTCTAAGGACTGGTCCCACCTTGCAACATGTCCAGAGTATGTCAGTACACCCACCATAACTTTGTTTTTTCAGGTACCTGCTAGATCTTTCCCATGTTCTTCACCCCTTTGTTCTGCCCACCAAATTGTGTGGCCTGTGATTTCACTCCTGCTCAGGAGGCAGTCATCAGAATAGAGCAAGGAAACACTGCATGGTTCAAAATTGGGAAGGGTGTGCATCCAGGATGTGTCCTATCTCCATATCTTTTCAATCTATATGCAGAACAGATTATCTGGGAGGCTGGGCTCTATGAGGAGAACTGTGGCATCAGGATTGGAGAAAAACTCATTAACAATCTGTGTTATGCAGATGACACAACCCTGCTTGCTGAAACTGAGGAGGACCTGAAATGCTTGCTGCAGAGGGTCAAGGACTGCAGTCTTCTATATGGATTGAAGCTCAACATCAAGGAAACAAAGATTCTCATCACTGGGCTGATTGGCAGCATCAAGAGAGATGGTGAAGAGATTGACACTGTCGACAGCTTTCGTTTGCTTGGCTCTACCAGCAGCTAGGAAATTAAAAGACATATTGCAATGGGAAAGTCTGCTGTCAGAGACCCATCCAAGGTAATGAGAAGCAACGATGTCAGTCTGGAGACTAAGGTGTGCCTGATACAGGCCATGGTCTTTGCCATTACTTGCTATGCATCAGAAAGCTGGACTATGAGTAGCGATAATAGAAGGAGAGTTGATGTCTTTGGACTTTGGTGCTGGAGAAGAGTATTGAATATACCATGGACTGCTAGGAGAACAAACATGTTCAACCTGGAGAGGGTGCAGTCAGGCTGCTCCTTGGAGGTAAGAATTCTGAAGTTTCATCTGACATACTTTGGACATGTTGTAAGGAGGTACCAGTCCTTGGAGAGGGATGTCATGCTTGGGAGGGCAGAGGGACAGCACAAGAGAGGAAGACCCTCAATGAGATGGATTGATTCCATCACTGGGGTAAGGTAGATAGGCGTGTTGGAGACAGTGAGATTGACAAGGGATAGAGCAGGGTTTGGGGCTGTTGTACAAAGGGTCTCTGTGAGTTGCAAGCGACTCCAAGACACATAACAACAACAAAACATTATCACCCCTGTGCTCCCACCTTCTCCTTCCCTTGAACTCCCATACACATTGTACTAGTTATCCTTCTATTTCTACAATAATTATCTTATGTAGTATTTGATCTTATAAGACTGAGTTCACTCAGCTCAGCATACCGTTCTCCAGTCTCTCCCAAGTTATTTAATATTTTCAAAACTGTTGCTCCTGCATGCTGAATAGTATTCCATCATGTGAATGTATCACTGTTTCTTAATTCATTAGAATGTTCTTGGACATCTGGTCTGTTTCTAGGTTCTTACAATGGTGAATAACACTGCTATGAAAATTGCTGTACAAATCTCCATTTGTGTCTCAGTTCTAATTTCCTTAGTGTATATTCCTAGCAGTGGAAGAGCTAGGTCATTCCTCTGCTATGATTTGACTAAAAGAAAAATTTTGAGGAAGATGTAAGTCTGGGCAGCTAGTGTTTAGTTCTGTTATACTTGGGATGTTTTCCAGCCCAGATCAGCTCAAGGGCAGCAAACAACAAAAAGAGTGAGGTTTGATAAAAAGCATTTTAATTCTAACTGTATGACCTCATATACTTTCTGAGTTTGAGACTATATAATTCTATGATTTGGAGGAGAAACTTCAACTTTGTCTTTCTCTTCTTTTCATTACTTAACATTAAAGAAATAAATAAGGCAAATATATTATTATAACCATGCTTTGGTTTGAAGTCCAAAAATATTCAGGAACATTAATATTTTCTTCATCTATAGAACACACGCAGATTAACAGAAAGGGCAACCTAGGTAGAACTATCAAGTATGGAAATACAAAGGAGGA
>NW_006400006.1:2958473-2982533 GCF_000299155.1 Elephantulus edwardii
GGTCCTTGGAGAAGGACATCATGCTTGGGAGGGTGGAGGGACGGCGCAGGAGAGGAAGGCCCTCTATGAGGTGGATTGATTCAGTGACAGATAATTGGGATGGGAGTGTCAGAGACAGTGCGATTGGCACAGGACAGAGTGGAGTTTAGGGCTGTTATACATACTGTCGCTATGAGTGGCAGGCGACTCGACGGCACATAACAACAGCAACAACAATATGCTTCTAAAAGAAGTTACTGCTGGTTATGAAATGAATCAAAAGGGATAAGCTTAGTTTTGTGTTTTCTAAGTATCTGTGTCTTCCTGTATATCTTTTTATTCTATATTATATTGTCTTTTAAAATATTTGAAATGGATAGCAGAGAAAGAGCAATTATAACTGTTATATAATTGGAATTTATGAAATTTATTTTCTTTCTATGTCCCCACAGCAGACTTGAGGAATCCATACCTAACATAAGGAAACTATCATTTTGGAAACAGTTACTCCGACATGCCACAAGGAGCTAAACATTAACAAAGGGATAATGATTTAGTACAAAATAAATCTTGGGATTGTTTGGTCTCAAAATAATTTGTTTCACACAGTGTTTGGTTTACTCTTGTTGAAATAGTCAGGTGACTCTCAATGTAGAACAAGAAAGTTTAAGGCTGAATCAAACAGTAATACAGTACAGGTAATAGCTCTTAGGCACCACAGCCCTAAGAGTCACAAATATATAAAGCACACATACCAGCAGTGAAAGCATAGACAGGAGATTCAGCTTGGCAAATAAATGAGAAGCAAATAAAAGGATAGTGTGTGTTTATATTGGTTGACTGAACTTAAGTTTGCATCTGGACGATTTGGCAATGGTTAGCTGGCTAGGAAGCAAAATCATATAAAATATTCGGCTTCTTTTATTTTTGTATTTATTTATATAAACAACAATGAAAGCTTTATCAGCTGCATTTTAATTTTCATGAAACTGTATAGCATGCATGAATACTGTTGTAAATTAGACAGTATCCTATATTTAACTTGATTATGATAGCCCTAATAACTTTCCATTTGTCAATTGATAATCAATATGTCTTTATTGAATTCAGCAAAAATAAACCTTGTTAACCAACTGAATAGTTCCAAGTGTGCATTGGAACGATAAAAGCATAACTTTCTGTGTGTAGAAAACACTGTGGATTTAAATTCCTTTCTGAATTTAGACTGCAGGCAGATATTTCTGAGAGCTACATAATTATTGTAATCTCTGTCTGAGGATGGTGTGCTGCTTCTGATTTATTCTACGGAATAAAATAGTTTTCTTCTAATAGTGCTAGAACATCATGTTTGTAAGGATGGAGGGACAATGCAAGAGAGGAAGACTCAGAATGAGATGGATTGATTCAGTGACTGCCGTAATGAGGATAGGTGTGTCAGAGACAATACATTTGGCACAGGATAGAGCAGGTTTCAGGACTATTGTGCATAAGATCACTGTGAGTTGCAAGCACATAACAACAACATTCACTCTTTTGTTCCAAATCCTCTGAAATTAGAATAATTATTCTATGTACGGATATGTAATTGTTGGTTCAGTGGTTTGAACTCATGCCTTCCATCAGGGAGTCCTGGCTTGATTTCCAACCTCCACCTCCCTTGTAGTCATCACCCCTCTCTCCATGGGAACTGTGTGTTGCTGTGTTGCTGAACAAGTTTCAGTGGAACATCGGTTCATAGATGAACTTGGATTAAAGACCTGGTGACCTATATTTACAAAATATCAAATGAAAATTCTGTGTTTCTCAACAATCTACTCTGTAACTAATCATGGGGGATATTATTATATTGTACAGTTTTTCTATCCTGCAAGGCATTGAATTATGTGACTGACTTGAGAGCCTATAACAGCAGCAAAACAACAACTCATTGCCATCAATTTGGAATGAACTCATAGCTGACCGCCCAGCTGGTTTTCCAAGGCTGTAAATCACCCAAGAGGAGACTGGCCACTTTTTTCCCCACACAGAGCAGCTGGTGAATTTGAATCATTTGCCTTTGGGTTGGCAGTAGAATTCCTTCACGACTTGATTACCAGAGCTCCCACTTAATAACAATATCGGCATAATAAAGCCAACAAGCCTACAACAAGTCATGAGAATGCACAAGAAATCGTAAATAATTCACAGGCATAACTAAAATAAGCTATCACTGTATGTATCTGGCCTGTGACATAATCATGTTTTCACACCATCATGTTACAAAGAAATCAGGGACAGGCTAATTTCTACTAATTTCAGCAAACTTTCTCTTTGTTTTCTACTTAATATCTTTAATGAGCTTATAAAATATATCCTACATCTAGAACTGGATATTGCACATCTTGAAGGTCCACCATTTCCTTAGCTACAAAATGGGAAAAAACCCCAATCTGCTCTATAGATATTTGGCTGTTTCTTACTCTCAAGTCTTCTTTGTTGACTCTGACTCATATGATAAAATTTTACTTTTTTCTGTGTCAATTATTATAGGATGTGCTGAGCTTCTCACTGATCCCTTTTTCCTATGTGCTTTGCCTCAGTGAATGCCAAAAAAACATGTAATACATTACAAAGCCAATTACAAATAATCTGGATAAACCCACAATTTCAAATCACCCAGGCCATTGTCTGCTTTCCAAAGTGAATATTCAGGAGATTATGTGTCTTTTGGTTTTGGATGATGGCTCAGAGAGCATATAACCAGAAATATAATATAGTTTACCTCGTGCTTTTATTTCTATTTTCATGGTGATGTGAAACTGTGCTGAGAATGGAAATTAGACTACTTGCTGTAAATGGATCTTTCTATTCTTTGCTCTTAAGAGCAGAGTGAGGACAGAAATGGGGAAATAAAGGGAAGGGAAGAGATTTCTCCCCTAGGCATGCTTCTTGTGTGGTTAGGATAACTCAAAATTCTGACAGTGTACTTGAAATTTTTAAGTGTTTTGTCTACAGGTTTGGGTCAATTGTTAACTTCAGATGGACAATCCTTTACTCAGTACTTAGCACAACAGTATGTTCATTGATATTTGATTTTAAAATATGTGTTATCTGATAATGATAGTAAAGTTAATTCTCATAATAAAAATTCTTTACTGCTCATTATAATTAAATGAAGGACAGTGATGACGCAGCCACATCTTAATGCTCCAAATCACTAGCAATAAGAGAGATGCAAATCAAAATCACAATGAGGTACCATCTCACTCCAGTAAGAAGTGGCACAGTTTAACAGGACAGCAAGCAACTAATAAATGTTGGAGAAAGAAACTCTTTAGTTTGAAAGGAACCTTATACATTTTTGGTGGGATTGTAAAATGGTATAACCGTTCTGGAATGCAGTTTTGGCACTTCCTCAAAAAGCTGAACATAACCCATGTTTACTGCAGCTTTGTTCACTGTAGCAAAGAGTTGGAAACAACCTAAGTGACAATCAAAAAACTAATGAATAGAGAAGCTGTGGTATATTCACAAAATGTAATACTACACTGCATTGAAAAACAAAGAACTCATGAAATATTATTCAAAATGGGTGATGCCGGAGGATATTATGCTGAGTGAAATATCTCAGTCACAAAAGGACAAATACTGCATAGTGCCACTGTTGTAAAAGGGAACTGACATCAGGGGGGGGGGAGAGACTGAAAAAGATGGAATAAATAGTGTATACTGCCTTGAAGCAGATGAGGGAGAGAATTGTTTAAAAGGGATATATGATTAGGTTTTATTGTCATGACAGGAGTCCAGAACGAAGGCTGCATAGTGGAGTGAAAGAAATTTTCTTTCACTTTTCAAAGAGAAGAATGAACTGGGGGAGGAGGGGTGGGCAGGGAGAAAGGTGCAATAATGAATGAATGGGGAGGGGGAAACAACAACAAAAAGCTGAATATAGAAATTCCATATGACCCAGCTATTCCACTACTTGGGATATACCCTAAGAAAAAGAAAACTGAGGCATAAATAGAGATTTGTATACCAATATTCATAAAGCGTTATTCACCATTGCAAGAAAGTGGAAACAGCCCAAATGTCCAACCACAAATGAGTGAATTGAGAAATAATGGTACATTCACACAATGGAATACTATACAGCATGCAGGAGCAATGATTTCATAAATTATTACCTAACTTTGGAGGGACTGAAAAGCATTATGCTGAGCAAACTGACTCAGTCCCACAAGGACAAATATTGTATAAAAGCATTATTGTAGAATGAGTATAAAAATTCAGGAAGGGGGGAGAGGGTGGAAGCAGAGGGAAGAGGATGTGCAGGGGAGGAGAGGATTAATCATGTTTTGTACAATTTGATGGGGGAGGTGTGAGGGAAATGGAAATAATTTGTTCTTTAAAACAATATGTTCAAATTTTTTAAACTAGTAGAAAATTTAAAAAAAACCGCCAACCCCCCAAATTACATGTCAATGTTAAGTCTTTATGTCACTGCTATTGTTTTGTGCTATCGAGTCACCCATGACTCATAACAACTGTATGTACAACAGCTCTTAAGCCTGCCCTGAGCCAGTCTCATGGACTCCATCACACTTACCCTATTGCCGCACGTACTGTATCAATTCATCTCATGTGAGGTCTTCCTCTCCTGAGTTGTCCCCCCACACTTCTGAGAATGATGTTTTTCTCCAAGGACCTTTCCGTCCTGGCCATATGCACAAAGTATTTGAAATGGAGCTTCAAAATCCTAGCCTCCGAGGAGAAACTTGGTTTCACCCTCTCCAAGACAGACCAATTTGTTTTCTTATCAGTCCATGGTTTGTTCAAGACTCTTCTCCAGCACCACAACTCAAATACATCAATTCTTCTTGTCATCTTTTGTCACTGTCCAACTCTCTGATACATAGAAAGTAATTAAGAAGACCATGGCCTGGATGAGGTGAATCTTAGGCTCTAGACTGACATTTTTGCTTCTCATACTCTGGAAATGTCCCTGACAGCAGATTTTTCCAGTGCAGTTTATCTTTTGATTTCCTGACTGCTGGTGCCAAGAGTGTTGACTGTAGAGTCGAGCAAGCTTTAACCATTAACAACCTCAATCTCTTTTCTATCTATCATGATGCTGTCAATTGGTCAAATGATGATAATCTTTGTCTTCTTGATGTTGAGCTTCAATCGATATTGAAGACTACAGTCCTTGATGGGCTGCAAGCGCTTCATATCTTCCTCAGTTTCAGCAAGCAAAGTTATGTCATCTGCATAATAAAGCTTGTTGGTAAAGTCTTCTTCCAATCCACATTGCTCCTCATAAAGCCCAGCCTCCAAATAATCTGTTCTTCATATAGATTAAAAAAGTGTGGCAATAGGGTACATCCCTGACACACTCCTTTCCTGATTTTGAACCATGCAGTGTTTCCTTGTTCTGTTCTGAGGGCTGCTTCTTAGTCCAAGTACGGGTTTTACACAAGCACAATGAAGTGTCCTGGGATTCCCATTCTACCCAAGTTTGGCCATAATTTGTTGTGATCCACACAGTCAAATGCTTTTTTGCATAGTCAGTGAAACAAAGATAGACATTCCTTTGATACTGTTTGCTTTCTCCCAAGCTCCATCCGACATCTTTAGTGCAATGTCTTCTAAATTCAGCTTGTATTTCTCTGTTAGTTCTCTGTCAAAGTAGTGTTCCAATCGTTTTTGGAAAATCTTCAGCAGGATTTTGATTATGTAGGATATTAGTGAAATCCTTAACTTTGCACTTTGTTTCTTACCTGAGAAAAAGCTTAAAATTTTGACATTCAATACAGGAAGAATGCTACTATTTCTTTAATAGTTATGAAGAAGAGCGCTTTCCCCATTTTACTTGTTTACAGTTTAAAAACTAGTTAGCTTTCCTGGGTAACCCTTTCTTTTGTTGTTGTGTACCATCGAGTTGGAACCGACCTATAGCTGACCCTCCAGTGGGTTTTTAGAGGCACTTAATTGCACGGGAAGGGATTGCTCATCCTTCTGCCGCAGAGCAGCTGGTGGCCTTAAACCTCATGTGTTTGCGGTTGCAGGGCAGCTTCTTGCCACTAGGCCCACCAGGGCTCCCTTTCTCTAGAGAGCATGTATTTAGTGACTGACTTTAGAACAATAGTGTACCAGTGGAATCAAACATAGGGCAGGCCTGGACATTATTTTGTACACGTAGTCATTGTGAAAAAGAGTTCATTTAACAACACCCAATGACCAGCTAAAGCAAAGCAGATTTAAGTGAGTGTTCTATATTATATACTTCTGACCCTTGTTGTTATTGTGTGCTGTTAAGTCTGAATTGGCTCATAGCTGACCCGCCAGCAGGCTTTCAGAGAATTTTAATCACATGAGAGGAGCTCGCCCACCTTTCTCCCGTGGAATTACTGATGGATTAGAACTTTGACTTGACAGTGTGACTGTTTAGCCACTACAGCTCCAATTCTAACTCCACATTCCAAATGCTGATTTATATCCCTGTCTTCCTAAAGAAAATTCTTTTCATAACTGATATGTGTGTGGTGATGTTATTAAGTGCCATTGAGTCAACTACAACTCATGGCAATCCTAGAAACAACGACTCTGAACCTTGCTCTATCCTGTGCTGTCCTCATCATTTCTGACAGGCTTGAGCCCATTGCTACAGACATTGTATTAATCCACATTATTGAGGATTTCCTCTCTTATACTGACCATCCACATTTTTAAGCATAGGGACTGACTCTTCCTTACTGCATATTCAAAATACATGAAACAAAGCTTTGCTATCCTTACCTCCAAGGAATATTCTCATTTCACTTTCTTCAGGACAAACCTCTTTATTATTTTGGCAGGACATAGCATATCCAGCACCACATTCCAAAGGCATCAGTTCTTCTTTTGTTATCATTAGTCATTGTTCAATTTTCAAAAGCATAGCAAGTACTTTAAAAGACTTTAGCTTGGTCAGACACACTTTAGTCTTTAAACTGACCTCCTTGGTCTTTAACACTCTGTAAGGATCTCTAACAGCAAGTTTTCCCAGTGCAACTCATCTTTTGATTGCTTGACTCCTGGTACCAAATAAGATTAAACAGTTAACAACTTCAATCTTTTCTCCATCTATAATCTTATCTATAATCCATTTATAATCTCACCTGGTCGTGAAGATTATTTTTTTCTTGATGCAATCCACATTGAAGACTTTGTTTTTCTTTGATTTTTTGCAGCAAATGCTTCAAGTTCTTTGAAGTTTCAGTGAGCAAGGTTGTGTTATTTGCACAATGCATATTATTCATGAGTCTTTGATAAGTCTTCCTCCAAGCCTGATGCTTCATTCTTCTTCATAAATTTCAGATTCTTGAATGATCTATTCAGCATACAGATTGAATAGTTGTGGGGAAAAGATACATCTATGATACACACCTTTTTTTATTTTAGTGACTAAATAGACGGTAAGAACAAATCAATGAACACTTTCTTCTGAGTGCATCCACATTGTCAAAGTGTCACATTAAATATCTTCTGGATCGATTCTTGAGAGATGACAGACATTGAAAATCTTGCTAAAGCTCAAGATAGTGGCATGTATTCAGAGTGACAGCAGGACACCCAAGTACCATTGAATTCTGCTCTCATAACTTGAACTTTTGAGAACTTGCATTTATGTGTGTTTTAAATTCTATTTTACCAATAATAGTAGAGCTTTTAGCACCTGAGAAGCCCTGGTGGAATAGTGGCTTAGTGCTTGGCTTCTAATGGAATGATCTGGAGTTGAAATTCAGTAGTTACTCCACTGGAGAATGATGTAGTAGTCTGCTTCCATAAAGATTATGGTATCAGGAACTTTACAGGGTGGTTCTACTATATCTCATAGTGTTGTTAAGAGTAAAAATAGACTCAACAATGGGTTTTTTATTTTATTAACACTTAACTTTTAACCACTTGCCATGAAATGTATTACAACTAAATCATGGTGACCTCATGTGTGTCAAGAACAGAACTGTGTGCTCCACAGATTACAATAAAGAAGGCCTTTCAACATAAGGCTTCCTTCTTCAGGTGCACTTCTATGTCTACTTTTAAGTTAGAAACTGAGGGAGTCTGGACCACCCAGATATTTCACCTGATGTTTGAATAACTGGAACCCAACCCTTTGGCATGAATTGATTCTAACTCAGAACCATCATATACAACAGAACTGCCGTACAGGGTCTCCAAGACGGATACCACCCATATAAGGAGCCCTGGTAGAATAGGGGCTAACTGCTTGGCTGAAATATCTATGTCTCTCTATCTCTCTCTAGTTGTGTCTATGTACAAACATACTATTAGACAAATAAGCCTGTTATTATTTTTATTTTAGGTTTTATGCCACATTTTCTCCCATTATATCCAGGACCTGATGATATGATCCCTTTCAGAGTCATCAGCAATTTTAGGTGAGCATTATCTAAATTTTTGGTCAGGGTCATAGAAGCTGAAATTTGCATGGTCAACTAATCTGTTGGACTAATTGCTTCCTTGTATCTTTGATAGTCTTCATTCTCCTTTGATAGGAAGAAACCATTGGTTACACTTTAGATAATTGGTCCCAAGCCTTTAAAGATCCCAGTTGACACTCCTCAAAGCTGCCTCCTTTGTTATATTGTCTTTGGGAACTCTCATCAACTATGTTTTGCCAGCTGACCCAGATGTCCCCTCTACCTACTCACTACCACCCCTACCACCAACCAAACTATTGTCCTGAGCCTTCAAGTCAAGTGACTCATTCTCTCAAGGTATTTGAGTACACTTAGCCAGTATTTTCTTAGATCTTCAGTTGGGCTCAACACACCCAAGTCCAAATACAATCTTCTTTATAGTTTTAGTCTTCTTCCAGACAAATTTCCTTAGTCTAATCACCATAGCCACATGGCTTGCTTTCATAATGCTGCTTTCCCTGGCCATACAGAGAATCTTTCTTTGCTCTTAAGACATTCTGTGTCACTTTGTGGGGTTGGTCTTGCCACACATCTAACAGAAAGTCCTCCAGGTTTTAGGGAAGTTCCCTATGTTTGAAGAAACACTATCAGCACAAAACGCCCATGGCTGTAATCTTTATAGAAACAGACTCGGCTTTCTCCACGGAACAGTTGGTGGCTTCAAACCCCCAGCCTTTCATTAGCAGCCACGCAGGTGAAAAGCAAGTGGATGTTTTGAAAAAATATGAAACATCAAGATATAATACTGATCTATGGTGGCTACTTAAATATGAGTGCATCAATATTTTATAATATGTTGAAATTATATGTATTATTTTCTTTTCAGGCATTGGCTATCCTTTAGGTGTAAGAGATGTGAACATAATGTTTGAAAAGTTTTCTAATTTTGAATTCTGGTTCCTGTTAAAACCTGGGAAAGAGGAACTTCCAGTTCTATAGAAGAGGAAAAATCCCAGGAGAAGTAAGATGTATTTTAATTTAGTGAGAATAGATTTACAAATTAATTCATTTGTCTGGGCTGGGGAGGGTGATTAACTAACGGAGACAATTTGAAACCAGCTTGCCTTCTTTGGAAAAAAGAGCTCTGTTTTGCTGGTGCTTTAAATTTGAACGTTCTCTTCTTCCAGAGTGGTGATTCTTTTGACTGTTTTGGTCCCTACAGACTCCCTCTTGTAGGGCAGGAAGTCGGTCTGTCACGTCCAGGTTTTCATTCTGTGATAGTCTGTGCACTGGGAGTAGAGCTGATATAGGCAACTGTCATTTTCTGACAGCAGAGTGACAGTGGGAGCTGTACTCACACTCTCATTATGCCGTTTTGAAAGGAACGATGTCTCTGGAGTAAACACTCAGTGGTTTATTGGTATTAATTTGATGTTTGCTTTAATAGATGTCTCTGTCATTCCATTTCTTTCTCCTTTGCTTAATTTCATTTTTTTTCTATAAATATGGATGTCTTTAAAATTTTCCAAATCTAAAGCCTTAACTTGTTTTAGCTTTATATGCCATACATCCGAGCATTTCTCAGACTATTAAGTTACTGCTAAGCATCTGACATAAGCTAATACCCAGGAATGGTAAAACCTGAAGGTGAAAATGAAGTAGGGGAACATCGCAGGCCTCAACTTTTGATGAGTGATTTGGTGCATCTTCTTCCTCCTCTTCTTTAACAAATCAATTAAACTGATAGTTCTCTCCTTACAGGGTCACTTTATCCAGTAAGCAAGGTACACATGGATTTATTCGTGTGTTATTCACTTATCTGTAGGAAAACAGTAAGCTATAGAGAGCTCTGGTGGCTTAGCAACTAGAGAGTAGTACTACCAACCCAAAGGCAGGTGGTTTGTATCCACAAGCTGCTCCGAGGAAGAAAGATGGTCAGTTGTGAGTCAGATTTTACTTGATGGTAATGAGCTATGAGTTACTAATCCACAGCAGACAATTTCACTTCTTACCAGCTCACTTGGTAAAACTCATGTGAAATTGTGCATTATAGATTATTAAGTAAACACAAGTAAGCTTGTGCCTATCTTCATTTTCCATAAACCAATGCACCATGCTTCTTCCTACTTGTCATTTATATCTCTTATCTCTCTCTCTCTCTATCTATCTCTCTTTCTATCTGGGTGATACCTTCTCTTTTTAATAAGATAATATAGGTTGCTGTTGTTGTTTATTGCCTTTGAATTGAACACAACTCATAGCGATGTTATGAGCAAAAGGCCTGAAGCCTTTCTATGACTGCCGATATTTATCAAAGTTCATAGAGTTCCCAGAGGCATGTTGTTTAGGAAATGGATGCCACTTCTGCTAGAAAATGTAATTATATTTGTAAACCCCACCTTTCAAAGCTTTTTTTTATTTTACTGTTTCATCTTCATTCTACCTTTTAGATACTTTATCTTCCTATCTCTGTCTCTCAAGGAATCATTTTCGTCACAATTTTGGGGGTTTCTAAAAGCATAATTTCTAGCTTGCTGTTTTTCATACTAATTCTTTTCATTCCTCTTCCTGCTATATTTTCCTCTTACCTCACATCCTTTCTCCTCTCATTTCCTCCATACATTCTCCGCCCCCCCCAATAACCTCAGTTTTATGGTGTCAGTTGTTGTTCTATGAAGAACACTAACAGATTTATATGTCTGCCTTGATCCTTCTGAAGCTGTGTATCTACCTGGATTACAATGACTGCTTGATTGGCCGTTACCTCAAATCACATGTTATCTTCTTCTCTATACTTGCTTTTTAGGGAGCTATGGTGGCCTAGTGGTAAGAAGCTGTGCTGTAATCCCGAAGGCACGCCACCAGCTGCTCTGCCGGAGAAGGATGGGCAATCTCCTCCCGTGTGATTAACTGCCTCTGAAAACTCACTGGAGGGTCAGCTATGGGTCAGTTCCAACTCAATGATATACTACAACAACATACTTGCCTTTTAGTTAGACATCCCCTCATCCCTCACTGGTCTTCTGGATAATGGATAATAGTTTCAAGAGAACTTAAAAGTACCCTCAACTGTATCATCATGAGCTTCTCAGTCACTCGATTTTATTTATTCAGTTCTCAATACTGGCCTCCTTCTCTCCCATACATTTTATTACCAATGCCCTTAGTTTATACACTGTCACAGTTTAATCCTCTCATTGCTCTCAAGTCAGAACAAACTTCTGGCTAATCCTTCTGCTATCACTTCTGAGGCTGTAAATTGCCTAGAAGGAGATTGCTCATCTTTCTCCCTTAGACAGGGAGAGTCCCTTGGTGGACTCCAGTCCTCAGAGAGGCCCGGGCTCTGGATTAGCAGAGCTCCTTCATCGTTAACTAGTAATAAACATTAGCATAGGCTCAGTTACTCAGAATTATAGTTGAACTTTCATTGGCTCTTCTTTCTGTTTTGAACCTCTCAACTAATTCAGTTTCAATATTCAGTGACCTTCATATGTATCCCCTGCTTCTCCCTCCCAGAGCCACTACTCTAAGACATAATGCCCTCTCCTCTGACTGTCCCAGTATGTTTCTAGGGACTCACTCAATGCTCTTCCTGCCTCTTGCATGGCATAACACACGCTGCCGCCACATTAGACTTCCTGTGATGGAACTCCGACAAAATCGTTCCCCTACTCAAGTGTCAGCTGTGACGTCCCTTCTCGCCTCTGATGCAAAATCAATTCCTCCACATTCTCACTATTACTCCAGGGTTGCCAGCAGGGCTATGCTCCTCTTAACTGTTAACTCTCTTCGTTCCACCCACATTCTGACCTGTTCTCTAGACCCTCACTTACGTGTTTGAAGTTGTTTTTCCCCGAAGAAGTCCTCCCCTAAAATCTTACCCATCCTTCTCAGATGAGAACCGCTTTCGAAGTCTCTAATTCCCTGGAGATAGACATGTTTTCTAGTTATTTCAATCCTCATCATGTCTGCAAGACTTCACATACCTGGCTTTCTGCATAAACTCTATTTTATTCCAGCCCACTGGCCTTCCTGCCTGCTTTTTAAATATGCTAAGCCTTTTCCTCTTTCAAGGTCTTCCAAAAGCTATTTCGTCCACCTAGAACACTATTTTTTTTTTTATCCTTAGAATGCATTACTATTTAAGAGGAAGCTCTTTTGAAAGTCCTTCCATTGCTACCTTATTTAGAGTTTCAGAACTACCTACCTCTTGGGGAGATTTGATGATATAATCCATAGGGAGTGGTATTGCTAATCTCAAGAAGTCACCTTCCTGTGGTTCTAAAGCACTAGCTACTCTGCAGGGGAAGGATGGATGGACAATTTCCTCCTGTGTAATTTACAGTCTCAGAAAACCTCTTGGAGGGTACGCTATGAGTCAATGGCAATGAGCTTTGACCTACCTCTCTTGCCTAACAGTTATTTATCATAACATTTTGCTACCCTTTTCTCCAATTCACTAATAATTTAAAGAAAGAGCAGAACACAAATTTATTTTGTTAAGCCATATGTATATACAGTGTAGTCATTTATTCTTGTCACAAACAAAACAACAAAAATACAAACCCATTATTGTCAAGCAGAAAAAGAAACCCTTATAACAAGTACAATTATGGTCAAAAGACCAGCCTATACTTAGCTGCCAAGCCCTTTAACCATTGCACCACAAGAGATTATTATTACTGATATAACAGACCAAGGAGACAGTGCATGATTCAAAATAGGAAGAATGTCCACCAGGGATGTATTCTGTCTCCATAAGTTTTCAATCTTTATGCAGAACAGATCATTCAGGAGGCTGGGCTGTATGAGGAGGAAAGTGGCATCAGGATCAAAGGAAGATTCATTAACAGCCTGTATTATGCAGATGACACAGCCCTGTTTGCTGAAACTGAGGAGGGCCTGAAGTGCTTGCTACAGAAGGTCAAGGACTGCAGCCTTCAATATGGATTGAAGCTCAACATCAAGAAAATAAAGATTCTCATCACTGGGCTGATTGGCAGCATTGGTTAAGAGATTGAAATTATTAACAGTTTTAGCTTGCTTAGCTCCACAATCAAGACTCTTGGTACCAACAGCCAGGAAATCAAGAGATAAATTGCATTGGGGAAGTTGGCTGTCAGGCACCTCTCCAGAATACTGAAGAGCAATGATGTCAGTATGGAGACTAAAGTGTGCCTGACCCAGGTCATAGTCTTTTCAATTCCTTGCGATGCGTCATGACAAGAGCTGGGCAATGACTAGGGATGATAAAAAGAGAACTGATGACTTTGAGATATGGTGCTGGAGAAGAATATTGCCTATACCATGGACTGCCAGGAGAACAAACAGGTTCATCCTAGGAGGGTGAAACCAGACTGCACCTTGGAGGCAAGGATTCTGAAGCTTTGTCTGACATCTGTTGGGCATGTTGCAAGGAGGGACCCGTCCTTGGAGAGGGACATCATGCTTGGAAGGGTGGTGGGACAGTGCAGGAGGGGAAGACCCTTGATGAGATGGACTGAAACAGTAACTGGGGTAATGAGGGTAGGTGTGTTAGATAAAGTAAAGTTGACACAGAATAGAGCAGGTTTTCAGGCTGTTCTACATAAGGTCACTCTAAGTTGGCAAGTGACTCGACAGCACATAAAAACACATGTGCCATCGAGTCACCTGCAACTCATAGCGACCACACCTACAATACTTTGCCCTGCCCTGAGCAAGTGCTAAATTATTTATTGACTAAATAGTAAAAAACGACAGCAGTCTTATATGGTAGGAGCTAAATTATTTATTGAATAAATAATAAAAATGAATGATTAGCCACTTTGTTTATGATTTTATTACTATGTTCTTTACCTGTATTATACTTTCTAATATAGTCATCTTACAATTTTTATAAAGGTTCTAAGTCATTTAAAACTGAAAAATAATCTCAGTTTTGCATTATTCAAGGTATTTCCACAGCCCCTAGCATGGTAGCAAGCATTCATGGCATTAATAAATGTTTGTTGAATTAGATTGATTTGAATTAAACCTTCAGAACACTATTAAGTTATGGCCAGGACATCACAGATGGTGAATGGTAATCTCTTTTGCTAATAGCTTCCAAGGTTGATGATGAGATAAAATCAGTCAAGCATCCATCAATGTGGGAATAGCTCCTAAACACTAAATCCATTATTTTTAAAGTTGCTTTAGTCGTGGTTCCTTTGTCTTCTCGCAGTGTTTAGTTTTAAATGCACATCCTTCCTCAGGGCATCAGTCTTGGCTCTTACATGTCTCTGGAAAAGCTTGGTAAGGGATGTTGGCAGAAAGGAGAAAGGGCTACCAAAATATCAGCCTTTGTATCGGCAATGTTCTTCTTGATTTCCAGACATTGTCTGTGTAATTTTTTGCTCCTTTCTCCCTACCTAAATTCAGTTTCATACCCCAGCTCTAAAGAAAGAATAAGCATTAAATTCAAGGAAAAAGTCAATGAGAACCCTAAAAAAGCACTTCAGGTACAAGATGTAAAAGCTACCTCAGGATTCTGCAGATGGTAATTATGATAAAACCAATTGAAGTTGAGTAAATTCCAACTCCCAGAGGCCTCACGTGTATCAGAATAGAACGGTGTACCTTGTGGCTTGTTTTTTAAAGTAGGTCACCAGGCCTTTCTTCCTAGGTGGCTTTGGATGAATACAAACTTTCAATAGTTCAGTTAGTAGCTGAGTGTGTTAATTATTCACATCAACCATAGGCTCTTTAGTATAGTAGAAGCTATTATAATAGTAAAGAACAATTTCTAAGCCCTCAACTGCAAATTGGAAGGTTACTAGTTCTAAACCAGTAGTGACTCTGTAAGACTAGACCTCAAGATCTCTGCTAGTAAAGATTCCAGCACAGGAAATCCTATGGACTCCTCAACTCTGTTTTATAGGATTGCTGTGAATTGGAATCAGCTTGTTGACAGAGAACATCATCCAGGTGAAACATGTCAATGGGCTTTCTCTCTGCTCTTCATGCCTTCTAGTGCCCTCTAGTGTCTCTAGGGGAGAAGTGCCAAATAATTATCAATGCCACCAGAGATGCTCACAATGTATTTGGAAGTGGGAATGTTGGAAGAGAGAACAGCTATCCCCAGACTATGGAAACTCACATATTTTAGTGTGTAGACATTTATGCAAATGAGAGAAGAGGATATGCCCATCGAGTTCATGTTTGCTTTTTTGGTTCTCTACCAGCCATTGACTTTCAGAAGGATCCTTTTGTTTTCCTCAACTCATTAACTTTTGCTAACAGAATACTCTAAAATAATTCTCAAATATTCAAATACTCTCATAAAACATTGGGAAAAAAAGATAGGCTAAATATTCATGTGGGTTTTGAGTGCAGTTTTTAAAATCCCATAGATATGAACATAATTCAGCAGATGTAAAATTATTTTAGGGATGTAAAATTAAGCAGCATGTAGCTAATTTTATAATCTCTGTTTCTTAGATGCATAGTTATATGAAGTTACTTATTTATCTCTTCAAGGTTAAAGATAACGTGGCTACAGGGTTAATATTCTAGTCACGTACTCCCCAACTCTAGTCCTAGGCTTCCTAGGTCCCCAGTTATTCTTACCATAAAAAATGAGAACCACACAACATAAAAACAAACTAAACCCAGGAATGGATGATGTCATCAGTGATATTAGGAAGTTATTTATGTGAATAATTTTCAAGTTTCTACTCTGCTCACAATATCTTATGTTCTTGTCTTCCACACTAATCATGACTATTCTTTGATCTTACCAGTGTACCAGATATATCAATTCTCTTTATTAAGAATTGAAACTACTGTTTTTCTTTTATGTAAACTCATGAATCACATCCTCAGCTCATTCAGAAGTGAAATCACCAATATGAGATAGAGATATATAGTTATATGGTGGCAAATAAGTAAAAATGTTTAGATAAAAGCAAGAAGATGTCACAAAATTAATTTTAATATTTTAAGATAGCATACCTCTAGAGCAATTTTTATTTAATCTATCAACCACATCTAATTTAGAAGATGCCAATTTTCCCATTTCTTTTTTTAAAAACTATCAGTTTGCACAAACCCTTAGCATTTTGTAGAGTTAATAAAAACATGCATCTGTCAAAAATAACTCAACTACAAATGATTTTCTAAGACATGAGAGTATCATTTATTGTGTTACAAAGACAATAAGAGACAAAATTTAGAAAAAAGTTTTAGCTATATCTTTTAGAATTCTACCTTTTGTGTGTTTTTTGTCTCTGTTCCTTGCTTTAGCCAGATAATACAGTGATAGAAAGAGAGTTGGCTGACCTTCGTTTGAATCCTAGTTCTGCTTCTTACCAGCAGTGTCATCAGGTTTGAATTACTTGATGTCTCGTGGTCCCATCACTTCTCCGTGGAGACCATGCACACAGCACCTAGTCTCCACCATTCTGCTCCAAGCCTCCAGTTTCATGGCTACATGAGCATTTCCCCAAAAAGTATCTTCAGTACCAGATGATATGGAGGCATTGGCTACTATCTTCTGTTCAAATTCAGCATGCTGAAAATGGCATGTATTTTCTTTCACTAACTAGGCTTTAATTCCCAAAATTCTGACTTCTTTTATAGGCACCCACATTCTCTCTCTTAAATAACACTATAACAGAGTCATCTTTGCCCCTGTCTTTATAACTTCCTTAGTTCCTGGAAGAATTATCACATTGTACTGGGCCTCTTTCCCTTTATCTCTTCTTTTTGTTACCACCCTGCTCTAAACCTGGACTATATCTCTTTTCCTCTTACAGTGCAATTCTAATGGTCTGCCCTGACTTTGTAGCCTCTGTTCATATCGATTTATCTATGACTTCTTCTTAAAGGAGTTTTCTTAACACCTCTTATCATGTCATTACTCTTCTCTCTACAACTTGAGCCACATGTCAACAGCTTGTCATACAACAGCATCAAGAAACTGATTCTCTCCTAACACATTTTAATTTCAATTGCATTCAAAACAAATGCAAATATTCACTGTTACTGAAGCATTACTAAAATGTGAGCACTGGCATACACTGAGGTTTAATTATTCTGCTGCTGCTGCCAGGAAATACTTTTACCTAAAACAATTTTACCCACCACCACAGCGCAGGTTAAAACCCACCTGCTCCATGAAGATTTGCTTCATTATGACAGAAACAACAAATCTTTTTGCCTTCTATAGCTTCCACTTTATGTTCATGATTCAGTGGTAGAAGTCTTGCCTCTCATATGAGAGATACTATGTCAGGAGAGACCAGTCCTTGGAAAAAGATATGATGCTTGGTAGGGTGCACAGGATAGGAAGACCCTGACGTAATTGATTGATACAGTGACTGGGGCAATGGTGGTTGGTGTGTCAGAATTAGACTGGCTCAGGATAGGGCTGGTTTCAGAGTGGCTGTACATAGGCATGCTATGGGTCCTAGGCGACTCAACGGCACATACTAACAACAACAATGAATGTATATCATCACATGATGTTGCTATGGTTGACTAGTGGAGGCTGAAATGTTTTTCTGATGCAGACCAGGTTCAAGTACTTTCCAGACTGATGTACACCAGGAAGAAAGGTCTGGTGATCAAGCTCCAAAGATCAGCAAAAACCCCTATTATGGATCACAATGGTCACTAATATTTACTAAGTGAATATAAGGTTAGTGTAAAACGGGGTTTTCATAAGTTGGGAGCTGACTCAATGAGCACTAACAACAACACCAACACTTGAATACTAATTCTGTTACAGGGCAGCTCAGGTGGGGGGCGGGGGTGCTTTGTCCATAGGGTGATACATTGTTTACCAAAGGCCAGGACTCTCTGACAGTTCAAATCCAGGAGCAGCTCTGCAGAAGGAAGATGGACTATCTCCTCCTGGGCAATTTACAGTCTCTGAAAAACCTGCTGGTAGATCAGCTATGAGTTCATTTTGAGTCAATGACAATTAAGTTATTTGAGTTAATTTTACAACTAGATTTTAGGATATTTTATAATAGACACATGGTAGGCACTGAGTAAATGTATTCTGGAAGTTAAAGTGAAAAAATAAATAAAATATTTACTATATTTACATTATGTTATGATGTTTCTCAGCTGATGAAAGCTTTATACAAAGTGATGCTTTATGCCATTTCAATTTGATGTAGGAGAGTATTTTCTTAAGTCAAACTTGAGAACTATTTTTTTAAATTTTGATATGTGTCAAATTACAGTATTTCAATCTTAACTATGAGATTGCAGGAGGAATATACTTATATTTTAGTGCCTCTCTAATTTATAAATGTTCTCTAATAAATATGCCATATTTATCAATAAATTGTGTAGACTGTCTACATAAAGACAGATTATTATAATCTAATGCCTCAATATTTGCATAAAATCAACATATCTTCTCACTCTTAAAAATACTATTTTCTGTCATTGTACAAGTAGTAAAATTTTTTTTTTAATATAAGAAGAACTCTAGCCTCATTTAACAACTTAAATAAATGACTTTACCTCTTCCTTCCACTGGCAAATATTTTACATTATCTTTAAAATTCCTCACATTTCAGAGGAAATTACTATGAAATTTATGCCATAATGAATCTTCCTTTCAAGTAGCAAAAAGTTCAGTGCTTATAGTAAAACAAAATTTCACATTTATACATAGAAAGTGTTCCTGTTCTGAGTTTTAACATTTGGGGATGTGAAAGCCAGCCTATCTAACAAAGAATTGTGTTTAACCCATCAAATGCATCTTGTCTTTGCCCCAAAGCCATGTTCTGACAACCAGAACACCATGTTCTGACAACCAAAAGTCTCCAGACATCATCAAATACACCTTGGGCAGCAAAATCACTCCTACTTAAGAAGCACATAAAATCATTTCATGATTTTGTTGTTGACTTTTGTTTAGTTTTCTATATTCTTTTTTCTGTAAGTAAATATGTCTAAACAGGTTTCCCCCCACCCCTTACTATCTTTTGCTCCTTTCAAATGTATCCAATCATGAAGATGTTACATTTTCTTCATCTATTAGAATATGCAAGGAGGCTTGGTTAGCATTCAATTGTGGACCAAAGGTCAATTGTTAGAACACAGCTCCTGGGAGAAAAGATCCTGTAATCTGCTCCCATAAAGATGGTAACCTAGGAAGCAACCCTTTGGGGGCAGCTTTACTCTGTTTTACAGAGTCAATAGGAGTAGAAATTATCTGAACTACTTGATAGTTGTTGTTATTGTTATTGTTGGTAGGTGCCATGGAGTTGAGTAGGACTCACAGCGATCATATGAGCAACAGAGCTAAACCTTGTTCCGTCCTCTGTCACCCTCATCATCTCTGGCCCACTTGAGCAGATTTCTTCAGTCATTATGTCGGTCCATCAGGTTGAAGATTGGCCTAAACTAACCTCTGCCTTCCCAAACATGATGTTCTTTTACAAGAAATGTTGCTGCTATTTGGCTCATGTTGTTGTTGTTATATGCCATCAACTCGACTCAGACTCACAGTGACTCTATGTACAACAGCTCTGAACCTTGCTCTATCTTGAACCAATTTCATTGTCTCTGACACACCTACCCCCATTACTCCAGCCACTGAATCAATCCATCTCATCCAGGGTCTTCCTCTCCTGTGCTGTCCCTCCACCCTTCCAAATATTATATCCCTCTCCAAGGACTGGTCTCTGCTTGTAACATGCCCAAACTATGCCAGAGGGAGCTTAAAAATCCTTGCCTCCAATAAGCTACCTGGTTTCACCCTCGCTAGGATAGACCTGTTTGTTCTCTTAGCAATCCATGGCATATTCAACACTCTTCCCTAGTATTACAGCTCAAAGGCATCGGTTTTTCTTCTATCATCCTTGGTCATTGTCCAGTGACCCTATAAACAAAATATCTAAACCCTATCCTATCCTGTGCCATCCTCATCATTTCTGACGTTGTTGTTGTTATGTGCCATTGAGTCGTTTGTGACTCTTAGAGACCCTATGTACAAGAGCCCTAAACCCTGCTCTATCCTGTGTCAATCACATTGTCTCTGACACACCCATCCCGATTACCCCAGTCACTGAATCAATCCATCTCATAGAGGGTCTTCCCCTCCTGATATACTTGAGCTTATTGCTGCAGTTACTGTGTCAATTTATTTGAGGGTCTTCTTCTCTTTCACCAACTCTCCACCTTTCCAAACACCATGTCCCTTTCCAAGGTTTCGCACCTCCTAACAACATGCCCCATGTATGTGAGAAGTTACACCATCCTTGCCTCCAAGGAGTACTTTGGCCGCACTTTGTCTAAGATATATCTAGCCATCCCTTTTGGCAGTCCTTTGTTTATTTAGTATTCTTTTCCAACACGGTAACTCAAAGGCATCAATTCTTCCTAGCTGCTGTATTACCATGAGTAACTGGTTAAAATACATCTCTAGTTTCTTTTTTTGGGAGCTCAGGCGATTTACTGGTAAGGAGCTAACTACCAAGTGGAAGGTGTGGTTCAAATTCCCCAGCTGATCTGTGGGAGAAAGGTGGGCAATTCCTTCCTGTAAAATTAACTGCCTCTAAAAAATCCACTGGGAAGTCAGCTATGGATTGGCTCTAACTCAACAGCACACAATATCACCACATGACTGTTAGTGTGCTTTTTGTCCACCTACACTTTTAGGCCCTCAGGTTTCTTGGGAAGCTGCTTTTCTGGCAGGTATCACTGCTGCCTCCTGGAGGGGACCTGTACAATTGTGTGAATTGGAAGAAACCAGCCTCACTCATCAATCCTACTACCTCAGCCCATTTGGGACAGCTATGTCCCATAAACAGTCCAGTGGGAATTCTGAGGAAGATATACCTGAGGGAGGGTGAGCTTATCATTTTGAGTGAATGCTCAGGGTCAGTCTCTCTCTGTAAAAGGGAGTTGATGTTGGAGCAGGTGAGAGAGTGTGCCTGAGAGCACCACCAGAAAAGCCTTTTTGATAGAAGGAACAGCACGTACAGAGGCCAAAGATAGAGGTGATTCTAGTATTGATGGAGAATTACAAAAAGCTTAGTGTATTTGGAGTGACTGGGGTCTCCTGAGTGACACAGTGGCTCTGCAGGTAACTAAAAATTTGGTGGTTTAAGTTCATGTAAAGGTAACTCCTAAGAAAGGCCTGCCTGGCCTACTGTCTACTTAAAAAAATAATAAAATCTGCCATTAAAACCTTGTCAAATACAATTCTACTTTGCCACACACTGGGCCTCATGAGTCAGAATGATAAAGCTCATGTTTAGTCTGGTGTGACTCAAGAGAGAAGAGTGGTTAGGGATAGAAAACAACGAGACATACTTAGATTTTACTTAAGACCTTTGCTCTCTCTGTAAAGGATAAATGTACTATTGCCAGTGAAGATCGATGCAAAGCAATGGGAAAAAGTTCTCTCTTTTTCAATTCTTCAATTACCTTTTGCCAATTGCACTTAAGATCCTAGTCATGATGGTTGAAGATCCCTGCAGTAATGCCTCTCTAGTCAGTCTTCTCTTGCAATGTCTACACTCCTGACCATTACCTTCTGTCGTCTTTGGTCGATACTAAACAATCTGTGGGTTTAATCTTTTAAGACCTTGCTAAGAAACTGGTTTATTGAACTGATATACAAGTGCATGTGAAGGGACTAATAGTTTAATGATTCGTCTTTCATGAGAATTTGCAGCTCAGAGGAAGGTTTCCTGAAGAATTGATTCCAGAACTCAGTTTTTAGGTCAACTAAGTAAATCATTGGTTTTAGAACTGCACTCAATTGCACCTGCTAAGAGTAAATGTGTGAGTCACTGTGGGGCTTTAGAAGACTTAGGTTCTAGATCTGATAATGTATGCAATCATCTTGTGTCATCAATTAAAAAGATATATACCAGAACTCTGTGATGCACCAAATACTGACTTCATGGCTGCATAGACAGTGGTTAGGCAGATAAAAGCCTTAGTTCTTTCAAAGCCTACTTCTTATACAGTGAAAGAGATAGAAAATAGAATAGAAAACTAAAAAGAGAAAGAGTATCAGTCATGAATAAGCACTATCAAAAACAATGAAAATAAAGTAAAAATAAAAACTATTATTATTTGATCAATTGCAACTTATAGTGACCTTCCAGGGCAGAAAAAAAGTCTTAAGAAGCAGACTACTTCTCTGTTTCATAGACCGGTTGGTAGATTAAAAATGTTAATATTTTGGTTAGCAAAATAAAAGTTAACCTATTTGTACTATACTACCATAGCTCCACCCTTAAAAACAAGGTTGTATTTAAAAGTCCATGGGGCTAACTCATGTGAGGATTCAATGAAAATTCCTCTGAAAAGTGATGTGTAAGCTGAGATCTGAATGACAAGAAGCAATAGGAAGTAGAATATTCTGCAGGCAGAGGAAATAACTAGACCAGAGGCAATTTACCATCAAAAAGCAGGCTAATGTTTCAGGCAGGCAGTCTGTAGAAAGACATAGCTAAGAGAAGGTGGCAATATCAGGAAGATTCTATAGGTCATGATGAGGAAATTAGATTTTATTCCTATGTAATATCTAGCCAAAGAAGCATTTGTGCACAGAAGATGTTCTAATTTGTGTCATACGGATTACAACTTAACATCAAACAAATTAAAAAATCCTCACCACTGAATAAATAGGCAACCTCATGATAGATGGAGAAAAGAGTGACGCCAAAAATTTCATTTTACTTGGATCCACAATCAATAACCTTGGCAACAGCAGTCAAGAAATCAAAAGACACATAGCACTTGAAAATCTGCTGTCACAGACCTTTCCAAATTGTTAAAGAATAAAGATATGTTTAAAGACTACTACTATACCTGTTCTAGCTTGGTCTTTTCAATCACTTCCTATCGATGGAAAGTTAGAAAATGAATAAGGCTAACAGAAGCATATATTCCTTTGAGTTATGATGATGGAGAAGAGTATTGCATATCACATGGATTGTTAAAAGAAGATATAAGTCTGTTTTGGAGAAATTGCAACCAGGGTGCAACTTAGAGGCAAAGAGAGAGCGATTTTGTCTTATATATAGTGGGCATGTTATCAGGAGAAACTCATCCTTGGAAAACATCACCCTGGGAAAGCCGAAGGCTCATCGAAAGAGGAAGATGCTCAATGAAAAGGACTGACACGGTGACTGTGACAATGCACTCAAGTCCATCAGAGGGCATGAGGACAGGGTAGGACAGGGCAACATTCAGATCTGTTGTTCATAGGGAAGCTATCAGCTGTACTCAACTCAACAGCATCCAACAACAGAAGACCGGAGGTGATAGTGGTGGTGAGTAAAGACAGACTGCCCAGGAGAATACAGACAGGAAAGATTAGAAACCCAGAGTCCAGAAAAGCAGTGCTATAGAAACTCTTAAAAAAGATGATGATCGTAGTGATGGTGAAGAAAGATGGATGGATTTGGGATAATTTTTTGGAGAACAAGTAGTGTTTTCTGATGTATTGAACATAAAGGTGAAGAATAGTGAGAATGATGTCCAATAGTGATGTGATTAATTTTATAAAATATAATGCATAAGAATGATTGTCTGAAACACAATGTGAATTAAGAATAGTGTGAAACACAGTGCACATACACTTTGTAAGAAAACCAATTTTTTAAAAAATATAAAATAGAATGCAATAAAATACAAAATATAAAATGAATGATTGTATGGAACACAATGTGAC
>NW_006400006.1:2982654-2993608 GCF_000299155.1 Elephantulus edwardii
TTTTTTTTTTTTAATTGAACAGAAGTTTATTTGGGGAGGAAAGCAAGAATTCAAGTTAGAAATTTTAAGTTTCAAGTTCACACATATTCATCCAGGTAGAGATGTCAAGTTGACCAATGGAGATACACATGTGGATTTCTTGAGAAGTGTAGCGTTTGAGTTATAAATTAAGCATGCGCAAAAGTGACTAGTGTTTCACAAGAAAAGGACTTGGAGAATCACTCAGAATCTAGAGAGTTGGAGATGAAAATTTACAATGCCAATGACTGTTTTCTACCTAGAGATTGAGTGGTGTCAGATAAATTAGCAAAGGAGATTGAGAAGAACACGTAAACGTAAGTGTGTGATGGTATAGAAACCAAGAAGATAGAATGGCCAATGATATTAAGTAACTCTTTAGAAGTAATGGGAAAAAAGATGAGACATTGCACTTGATCAGGCTTTATGACAGTCATGCCAACATTTGAGGAGATTTGGTAGTATGGTGGCTAACGCACTAGGTGGCTAACTGAAAAGTAAGCTAGAACTCATCAATGTCTTTGCCCAATAAAGATGTAGTAGTCTGTTTCTGGAGAGATCACCTTGAAAATGCTGTGAGGCAGTTCTGCTTTGTCCTATATAATTTGATATGAAATAGAATTGACTTGGCAACAATGGTTTGAGTTCTCTAGCAACTATAAAAATGGTGTACTTGTCTCTTGTGTATAGTAGACATGGAATAGATTCTTGTGAAAGAAATTAAAATGCAAAAACAAAGGAGTAGGGAGCTCTGGTGGCCTAGTGGCAGGAAACTGCACTGCAATCCCAGAGGTAGGCGGTTCGAATTCCCTAGATGCTCTGCTGGAGAAAGAGAGGCAATCTCCTCCTGTACCAGTCAGATCTGATTTGATGGTACAAACAGAAAAAAAAAAAGATTAAAAAAAACAACAACAAAACACCAACCCAAACCAAACTAACAAAAACAAAGGAGCACTGGTGGCCTAGTTGCTAGATGCTGCACTGCAATCCCCATGGCAAGGGTTCAAATCCACCAGCTGCTCCGCAGGAGAAGGATGGACAATCACCACACATGTGATTAACAGTGTCTTAAAATTCAGCTAAGGATCAGCTACAGGTTGGTTCTGACTCAACGGTGCACAACAACATGCAAAAGCATAATGATTTGAAAATCATTCATTCATTTATTCTAAGGTTTTTACCCTCTCCTAAATCCTAGGCTCTGTTTAGCATTGGCAATACAAATACAGAAAATACAGATCTAAATCTTATTCTCCAGTGCTTACACTCTAGGGAACAAAAGGGAAGCAATAAACAAATTACTGATAATTTAATCTCAGGCAATAACAAATGCAATGATGACAATAAGGTAGGATAATGAGATGCAGAGTGCCTACAGAGAGGAGGGTTGTCCAGGACTCATGGAATAAGAGAGAACTGGATGATGATAATGAGGTGGATGTATAAACTTTGAGAGATGGCAGAATCAGGAGAAAATCTACGGGCTCTGATGTTACAGTGGATGTGTGCTTGAGGTGCATTCAGAAGCTCAATGTTGGTTGTGTAGAAAAACAAAAGGGGAAATGTTAGGAAATATAGTTAAACAGCTACAGCTAGTCAATCATGTAGAACCATCGGAAGCACTCTGGATCTGCCTCCTCAAATCTGACTGAAACTTGCTGGCAGGGTTTAGGTTCAGCCTCAGCAATATGAGATTCATACTTGTGCAGAGAGAGAACGAATTACAAGAGGAGAATACTACATGGAAACAGAGACATCAAGCCGAATTGCCAGTGCAGTGGCCCCGTCCGGTAAAGAGGGTGGCTTGAAATAAATTGTATAAATGAAAGCAGAGCACGGTGGTAAATGGTAAAGCTGGGACTCCTACCATGGACTTCAAAATTGTGTTCTTATTATTTCTCACTGCCTTTCAAGCCCTGTCAGTAATCCATCACAACTTGACAATGAAACAGGAGCCAGTTCTGTAGACATATGCCAAGTTACGAAGAAATTCCTCTTACAACAATGTATAAATGTGACAAAGTTGACATTTATATAAGGAATTTATATCCAATCTCTCTGAGAAATAATAATGGAGGCAATGAGTTAAAATTCACATAGAAAACCATGTTTAGACTTAGCCAGGCATTTATCAGAACTTTCAGTCTATTACCAGAAGACTTCCATCTTGAAAACAGATTATTTTTTTATTATTGTTAAAATAGTGAATGTTATACTAAAAAGAAAGTAATTAATGTTCATAATGTTGTTATTGTTGTTGATTATTTCCTTCAGGTCAAGCACAACTCATAATGACCCTATGAACAAAAGGCCTGAAGCCCCACTACAACTATTGACATTTATCAAAGTTTGTAGAATTTTTGGAGGTATATTATTTAGGAAGTGGATGCCACTCCTGCTTAAAATTACAATAAATAGGTCATTTTAATTACAGATAATATTTGATAGTTCAAGAATAGTCTTAGAATTTATATTGTAACCTATTTCCTCTAACATAGCCACCTTGATTTTGAGTTGCTGAGTCAGGTCTCTAAAGTCAGCTTAAGGTCCCACTCTACGTATCTATCACTCCCTAGTGTCTTATGATGACAATTATTCTCATTTCTCCAAGAAATGAAAGGTGAAGAAATTCTTTGGTTTTTCCTAAGAGGTAAATGGCAGAGAGTGACTCCCAGAGAGAAGGCTACAAATGGCAACAAATGGCATTCGTGGCCACGATTCTTCTTGGTACATAGACCCCTTCTCAAGCAGCATCTTACTTACATGTCACAAGCTTCCAATGTCTTCCTAGAGTCCCCTTTGCCCACCTTTGAGTGCTATTCACATAATGGAAAATGAAAAATTTTAAAGTTCACTAATGAATGATATTTAGTACATTTTACACAGTTTTGTGCAGCCACCACCACCTTTATCTAGTTCTAAAACCAACTCATTTAGTGTTTGTTCCATGATCCATTCTTCCAGCAGTCCTGGCCAAGCAACCAACTGTATTCTTTCTCAATAGTTACTTATCTCACATATTTTACATGTAGATTATATCCTAAACCATATGACTTTTTGTGTCTGATTTCTTTCATGGAGTATGTTTTAGAAGTTCATTTAACTTCATGGTGTGTATCAGTATTTTATTCCTTTTTATGGCTGAAATCAACTTTCCTGATTTGTATTAATCACAGGCCCCTAAAAAGGGACCGTAGACTGGGCTCTATGAATAATTTGAAACTGCTGATTTGAGCCCACTCAATAGTGAATTGAGCCATTAACTTAGGTTATGCAATTAACCTGGCAGTGCAAATCAACCAGCAAATCCTCAGAAAAAATGTGAGCAGTCTACTGAGGTTTACAGCCTCAGAAACTGGGTGACGTGTGTTGGAACAACACAACACAACAGGGAGGTTGATTAATTGAATGACACTGAAGAAACCAAGTTCTGCTGCTTCTGTAAAGATTAATGCCAAGAAAAGTCTAAGCAGCTGTTCAGCGCAGTAACACAAAGGGTTGCCATGAGTCAGGATTAAAAGAATTTCAGAAGGATTTCAGTTTGAGGTTTGAGGTTTTGCTTTTTTTGTTTTGTTTTCTGATGGACATCTAAAATATTTTCAATAGTGCTGCTGTAAACATGCATGCACGTATATGTATCTGAGAATTGGTTTTCTGTTTGGAAGATACATACCTAGAAATGGGACCAGTAAGTCACAGGATGATTTCACATGTCAGCTTTTCAGGAACTACCGAACTGTTTTCCACAGATGCTGTGTCATTTTACAATCACAACAACAATATGTGAAGGTTCCAGTTTCCCCACATCCTTGCTAACATTTGCCAGCAAACTCCCACCCCAACCTCTCAATAATAGCACTTAGTGGCAATTAACTCCCAGTTGTGGCTCCTGTAGGAAATGATTTTTCTAGTGGCTGTTCCTGGAAGGGGCTGGATGGTTCTTATTTCTTCTCATTTGTAGAAAGTCTTTTAGATCTTGCAATAGAAGCTGGACTGCTCAGTCCTAAAATATCAAGAAAGTTCACGACACTTTCCTTCAGAACAGCTGCATAAAATTCTTTTGAGGAATTTGCTCAGGGAAACATGGCACTGAGAAAGAGAAGCAACCAGCCATGTGAGATGATCCAGGGACATTTTGTTTTCTTTTTTTACAGTTACATTTTATTTGGACGTTTTTTCTTTTTTCTTTTTTTTATAGATTGGGTACAATCAATCATATATATTGGGCTTCATTCATGTACGTTTTTTATTTACTTTATGTAATGAATTGCTATTTATCTGTGCCTTTATCACCCCATCTTTTCATGTCTGCTTTGAAGCCTTTCATTGACTATTTTTCAGAAGTAGATCTGCAGGCCTTTCTTCCTAACCTGTCTTAGTCTGAAAGCATCACTCAAACCTCTCCACTGTGGGTACTGTGGCATAGTTTCCAACATCATAGGAACATGCAAGCCACTAAAGTACAACAAACTGAAAGATAAATCCTTACCATAAGGTAAGGATTATATATCACTGCACACATAAACACATATACATGCACACACTTTTTGCCCCAAAAACGAAGAACGTGAAATGCATAAAGGAAATTATCTGATATCTCAATGAAGCCACGCTGTAAATCAAAGAGTAAGAATAAAAAAGAAAATTCTAGTATTCACTCTGGACTAAAATTTGTCAAAAAACTGGTAACCTGAGAGTGGGATGGACTAGTGTCTAGATGATTCTGCCAAGCAGCCAGAGAAAATGAGAGGCTGTTTACGCTAAGTTCTTTGCCTGCTGGAAAACCCCCAACTGCAGCTTGAGAGCCTTCACAGAGTCACAGGCTGCTACAGTCACTGCCAGCCTAGGGATGCAGTGTCATCATTGGATTCTGCTCATGCTTTCTTTGGCTGGAGACCAGGGCTCTAGAGAATTTTCACCTACGGAGAACAGAGTGGAGGGAAGAAAGAACCTGGCCCACAAAAAGCTCATCTCTGTCTCTCACTTGTACCTTCTCCATCTTTCATCCACTATTCTTTCACTTGTACCTATCTCGGAATGGTGTTCCCAGCAAATGACTCATTCTGTATCTAACATGATAGGTGAGTAATACTTCTGGCCTTGAATTTGCAATGGCTCCTTGACAAACCTTTGATATTTTGATTCTTATTAAATGTAAAGGGTTTTATTGGCTATCAGTATGACTTGGAGGAATGAATGTTAAAAAAATAATTATTACATCTTGATCTTGTTTGTTGTTATGTGCCATAGAGTCGCCTCTGACACATAGCAATCCTGTGTACAGCAGCTCTGAAGCCTGCCCTGACCTGAGCCAGTATCACTAATTCTCACACATCAACCCTCAGTGCCCAAGTTACTATATCAATCCGTTTCATCCTGGGTCTTCCTCTCCTGAGCTGTCCTTCCACCCTTCCAAGCATGATGTCCTTCTCCAAGGACCAGTCTCTCCTGGCCAAATGCCCAAAGTATGTGAAATGGAGTTTCAAAATCCTAGCCTCTAGATTGTATACCCATGAAAGAATTTTTCTTTTACTTTTCAAAGAGAAGAGCGGACTGGGGGGAGGAATGGTCAGGGAGAAAAATGCAACAATGAATGAATGGAAATCCAAAGTCTCCGTTAACAGTCATTAAAATCAATAATACAAAAATTAAAATAAAAAATCCTTCCCTCCAAAGAGAAACTTGATTTCACCTTCTCCAAGACAGACCCATTTGTTTTCTTGGTAGTCCATGGTATGTTCAAGACTTTTCTCCAGCACCACAACTTGAAGGTATAAATTCTTCTTCTGGTCATTTTTAGTCATTGTCCAGCTCTCTGATACATAGCTAGTAATTGCAAAGACCATAGCCTGGATTGGGTGCACATTAGTCTCCAGACTGACATTGTTGCTTTTCAATACTCTAGAGCGGTCTTTGACAGCATATTTTCCCAGTGCAATTTGTCTTTTGATTTCCTGACTGCTGGTACCAAAAGTGTTGATTGTGGAGCCAAGTAAGCTGTAATTGTTTACAATCTCAATATCTTTTCCATTTATCATGGTGCTGCCAATTGGCCCACTGGTGAGAATCTATCTTCTTGATGTTGACCTTCAATTCCTATTGAAGACTACAGTCCTCCACCTTCTGCAGCAAGTGCTTCAGTTCCTCCCTTTCAGAAAGCAAGGCTGTGTAATCTGCATACTGTAAATTGTTGTATAACGTATTCTTCCTCCAATCCTGATGACACATTTCTCCTCATAAAGCTCAACTTCCCGAATGATCTGTTCTGCAAATAGATTGAAAAGTTATAGAGACAGGATGCAGACATACTTTTTCTGCTTTTGAACCATGCAATGTTTCCTTGCTCTGTTCTGAAGACTATTTACTGGTTCAAGTATCGATTTCACATGAACACAACAAAGTGTTCTGGGATTCCCATTTTCCTCAAGGTTAGCCACAATTTATTGTGATCCACACAATCAAATCTTTAAATACTGATAGACTCTAACATGCATCTAACCAAAAGATGTGAGTGACTGGTGGAATGAATTTACCAGTTGCTCCTCTGGAGAAAGATGTCTAGTGTTGATGTTAGGACAAAACTGGCCTCTTATATTTATTCATACTCATAAGAGAGCTCTGGTAGGCTAATGGTAAGGAGCTGTGCTGCCAACCCAAAGGCACACAGTTCAAATCCACTAGTTGTCCCATAAAAGAAAAATGGGCAATCCTTTTCTAGTTGATTTACTGCCTCTGAAAGCCTGCTGGACGTTCAGCTCTGAGTTGGTTCTGAATTGATAATAACAAAACAGCAGCATATGGAAATAGTTATTTCTGTTCTTTCTCACACACATTTTTATTTTAGATATTTCTACTCCATATTTTGCAATAAAATATTTTATTTTTAACTCTATGCCTTTTATAGAGATTAAGAGAAATCTTATCCTATTATTTCATTTATTATCTAGTTTATTTGCTAATTATTGAATTTATTAGGTCCTCATGACCTAGACAAAATTTAAGTTAAAAATCCAGGGTGCCTAGAGTCTTTCCTCAGTGCCCTAAGTCACCATTTATGGAATATAGACCACAGAACGCATCCTTCCACAACCTTCCTCATTTACTCTGACATCAGTTGAACTTGAAATCACCTGCTGAGTTCTTTGCAGAAGTAGCTTATGTTCTTTTATTTCCTGCAAGAAACACAGAACTGACTGCAGGAAAGAAAGCAATAAGCCAAACATTCAGTGGTCTTATGCTTTTAATGAGCCCCTTGTTTGTAAAGACAGATCAGTCATAAGGCCCCTAGGTAGCATATTTATATTTATGATACAGCCGTCCAGGGTCTAGAATTGAAGATTTATTTGCTATACTAAGCACAGAACAAAACTAAACACCCAGTAAGTGAATTTTTTGTATGACAGAAGAGACTTTCATATTTAGTCTGCTGACAACATCCTAACAATAAGAAACTACATAAAGATTGTGCTTTCTCTGTTTCTTGTCTGCACCATTTTTTAATGTCTGTCTGTGCATATTTACTCTCATTACAATCCAGTTGGCACCAACTCATAGCTAGAAATCACAATGGAGGATATTGCCCATCCTTCTTCTGCAGAGAGCTCCTGCAAAGCTGCTGATGGTTTCAAATTACCAGAGATGTAAGACCTTGGGTTAGCAGAACAATTCATATGGACTATGCCACTAAGTTGCCTATGTGTATATGTTGCTAAGTGTAATTGAGTCTGAATGGACTTCTAAGTAGCTCTCCAGTGAATTTTCAGTGGTTACATATCAAAAGGAGAAAGTTGGCTGATTTGTTTTCCCATGGAGCAGCTGGTAGATGTAAACCATGACTCTTTGGGCTAGCACCTCTATACTAACAGCTCTTAACACTAGACCATTAGGGCTCCCTTATGTGTGCCTACTATGCACATATACAAAATATGTCTATACAATATGTGTGTGCATACTTTACTATTAAAATATATACTGAAACATTCTGAAAATGAAAAGCCATAAGCATAATTTTGATGAATTAACATTTAAAAAAATTTACTCTTGAGATTTTAATTACAACAATATCTCTGGTGAGATACATATAAAATAAATTTCCATATGCTTCATCTGGAGAGTTTCTGTGGAGGAAAAAAAAGTAGATTCTTGGCTTCCATTGTTAGAAATTCTGATTTGGTAAATCTGGAATAGAGAGGTATCTGTCCTGATACCTCTGTGTGTGTATGTGGTTGCACAGAATTGTTTCATTTTGTAGTTCTATCTCAATTGAACTACATATTGAACAAGTAAAAAAAAAACAAACCAACCTGTAATAAATTAAGTCATTTATTGTACATTCCAAACACCAAGATCTTAATTATTAGCTTTTAACTGTTTTAAAGGCATTATTTGGAAGTACCATAAAATAAAAATAACAAATAATTCAAATAATAAGGCAATAATTTTCATCAAGCAAATAAACAAAACAATATTTTAGCAAAAGCAAAGTAATTTACTGCCATTTAGTTCATATTGATTCCTAGTGACACTACAAAAAATTATAAAATGCCTCATAGTATTTCCCAGATTGAGGCATTTGAGCTGTGATGTTGGACAAGAACACTAAACCTCCCATCATCAGCAAAGAGAACAGACCGGTTTTGGAGAGGGTGCTGCAGGGGTGCTCTTCGGGGACAAGAATGATGAGGCTTCGTCTCACATATTTTGGGCATGTTACTATGAGGGACTTTTCCTTTGAGAAGGATATGATACTGAGAAGGATGGAGGGTCAGCCAAGGAGAGGAAGGCTCTCAACCAGGTGGATTGACTCTGACTGCTGCAATGGGTTCTTGTGTATTAGGAAGTGTGAGGATGGTGCAGGATAGAACAGGGTTCAGAACTTTTGTTCATAGAGTCACCATGAGTTGTACTAGACTTGAAAGCACGTAACAACTACAACAGTCTTCACAGAAGAGCTATATCCAGAGCAACTTGTGGATTTGAACCATCAATCGTCATATTAGCAGCAGAGGGTTTTAACTGTTCTGTCAACAGGGTTCCTTGTGATACTTAAATTATTTAAATTTCCTGTTTATAATGATTTTCATCTTTTGATATTTTTTATTTGGAAGACAGGGATTGACCTCACTTGGAAGTCATTGATACATCCTTCTTGTAGCCTGTCACACTACTAAATTAAATTTATTTAAAAATAAACAGACCAATATGCAATAATGTTATTGTTACACCTATTTAAATTTAATTTACAGTGAAACTATGTAGATAATTATTTTCTTTCTTTTATTGGCCTTTTTTTTCCCCACAGGAAACTTTTGAAAAAATTGTTTCATTTTATACAGATTCCAGTTGCTGTTGAGTCCACTGGAATTCCTCTTATTTCAGCTGTGTTGAAAAAGACTGTAGTTTTCAATGGATATATTTTCAGATGTAGATCATCAAGGCTTTCTTTCAAAGTACCTCTGGGTGAACTCACACTGTCATTATTTTTGGTTAGCAGCTGATCATGTTGAACATTTGAATCAAATTTGTTAAATTGTGATTCTTTCCAGTGCTTCCCCACTTACTTCACAGGATCATATACCTTCCTTAAAAAGTACAGGTACATGAATTAATTTACTAGGCCAATAGTTTTTCCCACTCAGAGACATTGTTTATATCCTGTTCCAATATGAATTAATTGACTTCTAGATCAACTATATAACCACTAAATTTTATCTTTGTACTTGATTCTAAATCTTTTACTCTCTCAGTGGAAAATGTTCTCCCTCATATTTATGATGTTTGTCTAATAGAGCATTTAAAAGCTGAATCCATTTAATGAAACTATGTATTTTTATATTTTTATTTGACCACAATTATTAGAAATTTGCAAATGAATTAACATTCTTTCAAAGTTTTTATTATTCCCTTTAACAAAAAGAGTCACTAGCATTAAGTAAGAACCAACTCTTAGCTGACCCTTTAATGAGTTTTCAAAGGCTATAAATCTCAGGAGAGGAGATTGCTCATCTTTCTCCTTTGTAGCAGCTGATGGATTCAAACCAGCTGCCTTTGCATTGGCAGTTCCTTTCCCAAACCACTGAGTCATGAGTGCTCCCTCTTGCCTGCCTTAGCTGAGTCAAATGATACTTTAGAAATTATACTACAGTAGAATATCATTAACAAACATGTTTATATACAACTGTGGTTGTTTTGTGCACATTTTCTACCCTTGAAACTATCCTCTTTCCACCCCCCAAAAATAATGTACCTCAATTCACTTATTTTTTTCCAATTTTCTTAAACATATTTATAAGTTATAATTATTAAATTCTGATATTTACTATTCAAACATCCTCACACTTTTTTTTTTCCCCTTCTGAAATGAATACATAAATTTCCAGGCTTCAAGTAGAACAAACAGCCCTGTTAGGTCTATTACAGTAATTACAATGAAATATGTACACTTGATGGAGGCAAGCAGATTTCAGTAAGGAAACTTATTTTGTAAACATTGGGAACCTTAGACTTACATAAATGAGATAAAATGGTGGCATCAATTACAGAATCGATCTGTTAGAGAGTAGTATTGAGTCATTAATGATGTATCATTTTTAATTAGCAACATGAGAAATATGTGCTATGATAATAAGTAAGATATATAAATTCACCTGAAAACATAGTTCACAATAATTTTCAAAATAAAATATGCATACTGAGTGAAATAGTTCAGTCACAAAGGAACAAATACTGCAAACAGGACTGACATCGAGGTTGGGGAAATCTAAGAAAAGAGGGAATAAATAATGTGTACTGCATTGAAAAAGATGAAGGAAAGAACTGTTTGAAAGGAATATATGATTAGGTATTATTGTCATGACAAGAGTCCAGAATGAGAGCTGCATGGTAGAGCGGATTTGGGGTGGGGGGTGAGGGGGTTGTATAATAATGAAATTTTTAT
>NW_006400006.1:2993708-3010322 GCF_000299155.1 Elephantulus edwardii
TAATTTTTTTACTTTTTAAATTTTTTTTACCAACTTGGGGGAGGGGTGGGCAGGGAAGAAAATTTTCAACAATGAATGAATGGAAACCCAAAGTGTCTATAAACTTTCATTAAAATTTCAATTTAAAAAAGAACAAATATTGCCTAGGGCCACTGTTGTAAAATGGGACTGACATCAGGGTTGAGGGAAGACAGAAAAGGAGGGGAGGGATGATATATATTATTGAAACAGATGAGGGAGAGAAAAGTGACATATGAATGGGTATTCTTGTCATTACAGAAGCCTAGAGTGAAGACTGCATAGGGGATGGACTTGGCAGGGAGGGATTGCATGACAATGAAAGAGTTTTTCTTTTCAAGGAGAAGAGTGAATTGGCGGGAGGGAATGGGTAGGGAGAAAAGTGCAACAATGAATGACTAGAAACTCTAAGTCTCTGTCAACTTTCATTAAATTTATTTAAAAAAGAGAAAATTTTTTTTAAAGAGAAAACATTTTATAAGTAAAAAAATAAGATAACAAATTTTGTGGCAATTTATTATTATACAGTAGTAGGTATAATGTTATGATATAGTCTATTTCAATAATATTTTGGAAGAAAAGGAAATAAAATTAATATCCTAAAAATTAAAATATAAAATTATCTTCGCTTAAAAATATGGATATTATTTTTTGACATATAGATATGTATATCTCTATATCTCTTTATATCTCTCTCTATATGTACCAACTATGAGCTGGTTTCGACTCAACAGTACATAACAACAACGAAAAGTGTTTGTTGTCACATCCTTCCCTGGATGGTGGATGTTGTGCCATCAGGGCTCCTACAGATTTTACGATTTACACACAATTGCAAAGTGATACACTTCAGTCAGATGAACAAGAAAGATGTGTATAGAACGCTAGGGGAATTCCTCTTATGTTTATAATAAGTGAAGAGAGAAATTTTGATTTGTTTTTCTTTTTAATGTGTTTTTGTTGCATAGAAAATATTTGAAAAGAAGCACACTAAATTCTATCTGCTTAAATCTCTGAGATATGGCAGTGAGATACTGGAAAGAGAAAATTACTTTTCTATTAATTTTCTTGGCTGCTATTTGAAATTTTGTAAATGAATATAATTTTTTATTATTGAAAAGAACATTACCATCTAGAAACCTGACCATGATGTTGATGAGTGAGGGTGCGGGTGCTTATGCATATAAGCTATTATGTTATTGCTAGCCAATTACAAAAATGTAACTTCAAAGCAAAAAGTATAATTGCCTTTTAGCATGTGCTCAGCAACTTTTTATAAACTACACATGACCTCGTGGTTCTGGCTGAAATGAGTGACTGAGATCTGTTAAAATTTCAAAACATTGAGGACTACTTAGCTGGCCTCTTAGTGCAGAGCTGTCTTTGTGAATTAGAATGAGAGGTCCTTGGGACATAGATAAGAAAGCTATTTTTCTCAATGAAATAAAAAGAGGCAGTGCAATAAAAATAAAGAAGTAAATAAAATACAAACAAAAGTTTTAAAAAGAAAAAGTAGATAAAAAATGCTTACAAAAAGAAAGAAGAAGAGAGGAAAATAGGTGACTATTGTTGTTAGATGCCATCAAGTCAGTTAAGACTCAAAATGATACTATGAACAAAAGATATAAGCCTTACCCTATCCTATACCATCTTTATCCTCTCTGACATATTGGAGCCAACCACAACAGTCATTGTATCAAGTCATCTTGTAAAGGGTCTTCTTCTCTTTCTCTGACCCTCCACCTTCCCCAGAATGATGTCTTTTTCCAAAGACCAGCCCTTTCTGACAACATCCCCACAGGTATGTAAGAAAAAAAAAATTCACCATCCTGTCGCTGTTGCTGTTACATATTATTGAGTAGGAATGAACTCAAAGCTGAACTTCTAGTGGATTTTCAGAGGCAGTAAATGACAAGGGAGGAGATAGTCTATCTTTCTTTTACAAAACAACTGGTAGATTCAAACCATGAGCCTTTGGTTTGACAGCTCAACTCCTGCTACTAAGCCACAAGGTCTAATAAAAAGAGAAAGGGACAGGATTCCTAGTATGCACTCAATCATTTAAAAATAATCCTGTACCTTCTTTATCAAAATGTTGTTATTGTGTGGTACTGAGTCATAGAGCTCCAGTGTCTTGATAGTAAAAAGCTGTGAGGCCAAATCAAAAGCACACAGTTTCAATTCACCAGCTGCTGTGAAGGAGAAAGATGGGCAATCTTCTATGGTACAATTTACTGTCTTGAAAACTCACCTGCAGGTCAGCTATGAGTTAGTTCCAAATCAATATTACGTAACAACAACATTGAGTCATAACGACCACATGTGATAGAGTAGAACACCTCCAAACAGTATTCTTAGCTGCAATCTTGATGACAGCACATTGCTGGTCTTCCTCCCAAGAAGTTGCATAATCAGGGTTGTGGGTTGAATTGTGTGTTTCTCTCCCTCCTCCTCCTGCCTCAGATTATATCGATATAATTATTGTTATTGTTATTTATCAGCAAGATGACTACAACTCATAGTGACCCTCTGAACAGAGCTGAACCTTGCCCAATCCTGCATTATCCTCACACTCTTTAATAGGCTGGAGCCCATTGTGACACTTGCTGTGTCAATTCATCTTATTGGAAAGTCTTCCTTTTTTTATTTTACTGTTCATCATCTGATATGTTTCTTCAAGAAATGACCCCTTCTAACATGATCACTTATGAGCTTAAGATAATTAAGGGTGGAATGCAACAACTTCAGATTAGATTTAATGGCTTTCTCCTAGGGTATGGCCTGTAACATCTTTTATATCACTAGAGAAGGCTGTCATTTTAAATCCACCACCCCTCAGAAGAAAGGTGAATAGTCAGTCTCCTGTGTGGTTTATAGCCTCAAAAATCCAATGAAGCATCATCTAAGAGTCAATTCTGATTTTATAGTAAGGAGAGAGAAACAGTGACAGTGAGAAGGGGAAGAAAACTATCTGGGGGGGGCAGGGTTGACTTCAGCAATACAAAGGAAGAATTGCCAAAAACAAAGTGCATACTAGTAAAATCAGGGTTTGTGTGAAAATTTCTTGACACGAGGGAAGGTCAAGGTACATGAAGGTCTCCAACGAATACAAGACAAAGAGATGCCAAAGGAAACAGACTATCCTCCAGGACTGAGTAGAGAAAGAAAACCTTCCTTGAAAGATTGCACCTGGATTTGGGCATCTAGGCTCCTAAACTTGCAAGAGAATAAATTTCTGCTTATTAAAGACAAAATAAATAAAAAAATGAGTTGCAATCATCAATATTTCCCTTACCAGCTGAGGTCTCAACTTTTCAAAAGTGTAACCTGGGCCCTTTCAGAAAGTAAATGATGGAGGTACAAGCGAGAAGACTGAGAGAAAAGTGTGAAGAAAGGGAAGCACAAGGGCCATCATATTTTATTTGTTTTTAAATAACCTTCTGTATTGACTTCCTAAATCAATAAAAAATACTAACAAAATACTAGAAATGGAATGTCTTATAAGAGAAATTAATTATTACATAGTTCTTGAAGCCATAAATCCATATCAAGGTGGTAGACAGCCCATACTTATTTTTTAATTTTTTTATTATTAATTTAAATGAAAATTTACAGAGACTTTGGATTTCCATTTATTCATCGTTCCACTTTTCTCCTCTCCCAACCCTCTCCCCCAGTACACTCCTCTCTTGAAAAGGTAAAAGAAAAATTCTTTCATTGTTTTACAATCCCTCCCCCCAGGTCCACTCCACTATGCAGCCTTTGCTCTGGACTCCTGTGATGACAAAAATATCTAACCACATATCCCTTTTAAACAGTGCTGTGTAAGGTCGAGTTGGAAATGACCCATAGCTGACCCTACAGCTGGTTTGCAGAGGCAGTTTAATCACATTGGAAGATAAAGCCCATCTTTCTCCCTAAGAGCACATGGTGGATTTGCGCTACATGGTTTCAGGATTCCAGCATAGCTTCTTACCACTTGGTCACCAAAGGAATCCTTTTCCTGTCTTTTTGAGCTTCTGGTAGCCCCAGGCATCCTTGGCTTGTAGGTAGATCTTTACATTTGTTGTTGTTGTTGTTGTTGTTGTTATGTGCCGTCGAGTCGCCTGCGACTCATAGCGACCCTATGTACAACAGCCCTAAACTCCGCTCTGTCCTGTGCCAATCGCACTGTCTCTGACACTCCCATCCCAATTATCCCAGTCACTGAATCAATCCACCTCATAGAGGGCCTTCCTCTCCTGCGCCGTCCCTCCTCCCTCCCAAGCATGATGTCCCTCTCCAAGGACCGGTCTCTCCTCACTACATGTCCAAAGTAAGTTAGATGGAGCCTCAGAATCCTTGCCTCCAAGGAGCCACCCGGTTTAACCCTCTCCAGGACAAATCTATTTGTTTTCCTAGCAGTCCATGGTATTCTCAGTACTCATCTCCAGCACCACAGCTCAAAGGCATCAGTTCTCCTTCTATCCTCCTTGGTCATTGTCCAACTCTCTGATGCATAACAGGTGATTGCAAAGACTATGGCCTGTATCAGACGCACCTTAGTCTGCAGAGAGACACCACTGCTCTTCAGCACTTTGGAGAGGTCCCTAACAGCAGACTTTCCCATGGCAATGCGCCTTTTAATTTCCTGGCTGCTGGTGCCAAGACTGTTGACTATGGAGCCAAGCAAACTAAAGCTGTGTACAATCTCAATCTCTTCACCATCCATCCTGATGCTGCTGATTGGTCCAGTGGTGAGAATCATTGTCTTCTTGACATTGAGCCTCAATCCATATTGCAGGCTGCAGTCCTTGACACTCTGCAGCAGGTGCTTCAGGTCCTCCTCAGTTTCAGCAAGCAGGGTTGTGTCATCCGCATAATGCAGATTGTTGATAAATCGTCCACCAATCCTGACCCCACATTTCTCCTCATAGAGCCCAGCCTCCCAGATAATCTGTTCTGCATATAGGTTGAAGAGGTATGGAGATAGGATGCATCCCTGGCGTACGCCCTTCCCAATTTTGAACCATGCAGTGTTCCCTTGCTCTGTTCTGACGACTGCCTCCTGGTCCAAGTATAAGTTTTGCATTAGAACGATCAAGTGTTCTGGGATTCCCATTCTTCTCAGAGTCAGCCACAGTTTGTTATGATCTACACAGTCAAATGCCTTTGCATAGTCAATGAAACACAGATAGACATTCCTCTGGTATTCCCTGCTTTCAGCCAAGATCCATCTAACATCAACTACAATATCTCTAGTACCACGACCCCTTCTGAAACCAGCCTGGACTTCTGGTAGTTCTCTGTTGATGTGCTGTTCCAGTCGTTTTTGGATAATTTTCAGTAAAATCTTGCTTGCATGTGAAATCAGTGAAATTGTTCTGTAGTTTCCACATTCGGTTGGGTCGCCTTTCTTTGGGATAGGAACAAATATCGTTATACTTTTCTTTGGATTTTGTGTACTCTCCTCATTTGTCAGGAGGACACTCATGCTGGAATAAGAGGCACCTGACTGATGAATGACCTCACATTTATTGACAACAACTTCTAAGGCCCTATTTCTTGGCAAAATTACTTCACAAGTATTAGAAGACTGTACTTCAGCATATCATTTGTGGAACATAATTAAATCAGTAACAGTGTCTCAAAGATAATCTGAAAAGACTTAAGATTTGTGAAATTTTTATCATTTTTTGTTTGGTTTGATTTTCTTTTAAAAACACTACCTCCCCCCCTTTTTTAACGTTAAGTGCATGAACAAGAAATTGAAAATACAGTGGAATGAAAAACAAGTCGGTTTTCAGCATGACAACCGAATATCTATATGTGTTCAAGCGTAGGAATGGTGAGACCCCAAAGAGAGCACCTAGAGAAGAAAACATTGAAGTTTACTTGGGGGGGGGGCGGGGGAAGGCAGAAAGCTATAACGTGCTTTGGAATCTTTAGTCTATTTTTGTTGTTTTGAGAGCTCTGTCCAGACTCCTGAGTCTACTAAAGTTTCTCTATAAACAGTTATTTTTCTGATCTTTATATTTCTTTGTATCCATTTTTATGGAGTCTGTATTTTTACTTTGATACTTGCCAAGGCAGTCGTGGGAAGTCATTAAATTATGCAACAGGGACCTAAATATATACTTGGTTAAGTCTAATGGGAAATACTATCTAGCATTACTAGTGTTATTTCTCTCCCTGATTCATTCACAGTTTCTTTCAATAACTACATACTTATGTCCTGCTCAGTGATGTGAACAAATACAAAACATTTGCTCAGGAACCATGGGGTGACATTATGAAAGTGGTGGGGGAGAAAAACCAAAATAGAGTAGATGAAGATCTTCTTGCTAATGAAACATTTAAGCTAAGAACAGAATCACACTCCTGATTTTATTGCAAGGGAACTAGAGTTTGCTTCAAACTTTGAGAGCACCCTGGGAATCAAAAGGGATCACATTCGTATAAGTTAGTGCCAATGTTAAAATGAGGCTAGAACTACAGACATAAATATATATATACTGACTAAAAACTTATAAAGATAAAAATTACTACTTTTTTTTAGAAAATGAATTTTTTATCAAGGTCTCATCACAAATCGTCACAAATAATTGCTACTGATTATATTATTGGTTATTTCCTTGTAGTTGCATATATATATATAATTTGTCTTATATTTCTAAATGGTGAAAAGTATAATCTTTAACAGGTCTAGAGTTTAAAGATGTATTGCACTGAAAATCTGCATTTAGGGACCTCTCCAAATTATTGAGGAGTAATGATGTCAGTTTTAGAACTAAGGTGTGTCTAATTCAGGTCATAGTCTTTCCAAATACTTGCTATGCATCTAAGAGCTGGACAATTGATAAGGATAACAGGAAAAGAACTGACACTTTGAGCTGTGATGTTGGAGAAGAGTACTGAACATTGCATGGATTGCCAAGAGAATAAGCAGGTATGTCTTAGAGAGAGTGAGGCTGGAGTGCTCTTTGGAGACAAGAATTATGAGGCTTCGCTTCACATAGTTTGAACATATTGCTAGGAGGGGTTATTCCTTGGAGAAGGACATGATGTTGGGAAGGGTGGAGGGTTGATGAAGGAGAGGAAGACCCTTAACCATGTGGATTGACATGGTGACTGCTGCAATGAGCTCTGTGTGTCAGGAAGTGTGAAGATGGCGCATGATAATGACTAAGGATGACAGGAGAAGAAATGATGCCTCTGAGTTGTGGAGCTAGAGAAAAGTCTTGAACATACCATGGACTACCAAGAAAACAAATAGGTCTGTCTTGGAGAGGGTGAAACCAAGTTTCTCCTTGGAGGCTAGGATTTTAAAGCTCAGTCTCACATGCTATGGGCATATGGCCAGGAGGAACTGATCCTTGGAGAATGACATCATGCTCAGAGAGTGGAAGGACAGTGCAGGAGAGGAAGACCCATGATGGGAGAGATTGATACAGTAACTGGGGCAATGGGGGTTGATGTATTGGAATCAGTAAGACTGGCTCAGGACAGGGCAGGGTTCAAAGCTGCTGAACATAGGATCACCATGGGTCTCAGGCAACTCAATAATAACACATGACATCAACACCAAAATATGAGATCCTATTCTAAGACTTCTTTATCTGCACTGTATAATTTTTAGAAAAATCAAATTATTTAGTTAACATCAGTAAGTAAATAAAATAAACTAGCTAATATTTCTTTCTGCTTTATCTGGCTCATCATTCCATTCCTTGGATTTGAGCCAGTGGTCAGTACATCAGCTCCTACTACTTTGTGCAGAATTTATCTTTCAATATTATTTTCCTAACCACTATTTTACAGAAAAGAGCAGATGAAAGACATTTACCCAATTAGAAAAATGACTGATAGAGCCAATGTTGCCACCCACACTTGCTACATGTATTTTGACCCATCTCTTTCCCTCCTTTACCACCATCCCTTTCTACTTCTGCCTACACCATTCAATACTTCTCTCCCCTTGACCAGGCCTTGATATGATGGCTTAAGTTTCAAGCCATCAGGATTTCTCTGATTCTGAGCACATCATGCTGCTTTCAGTCTCTTATGATGTGACTAACATCACTTCAGTTTAAAAGTCTCTAAGTACAAATGTCATGTACAAGTATCAAGGATGGCTTCTTTCCTCAGAAAAAGTCATTTGTCTTGAACTTTAACTCCAGGATTGACTTCTTGTGGGTTAATACATCTTCTCTTCTATTTGTAGTTAACAGTTTTAGTTTGCTTGGCCCCATAGTCAACTCTCTTGGTGCCAGCAGCCAGGAAAACAAAAGACAAATTGCATTGGAAAGTCAGCTGTGAGGGACCTCTCCAGAGTACTGTAGAACAATGACATCAGGCTGTAGATTAAGGGGTGCCTGAACTGGGCTATCGTCTTCACAATTGCATGCTATGCATTGGAGAGCTGGACAGTGACTAGAAATGATAGAAAGAGAATTGATGCCTTTGAGCTGTGGTGCTGGAGGAGTGTTGAATATATCATGGACTGCCAGGAGAACAAATAGGTTCATCCTGCAGAGAGTTAAATCAAGCTACGCCTTGGAGTCAAGGATTCTGAAGCTTCATGTGACATATTTTGGGCAGGTTGCAAGGAGGGACCAGTGCTTGGAGAGGGACATCACATTTGGGAGAGTGGAGGAACAGCACAGGAGAGGAAGACCCTCGATGAAATGGATCGATTCTGTGATTGGGGTGGTGGGAGTAAGTGTGTCAGAGACGGTGACGTTGGCAAAGGATAGAGCAGAGTTTAGGGCTCTTGTACATAGGGTCGCTGTGAGTTACAAGTGACTCGACTGCACATAAAAACAACACAAACAAACCACTATTTGATATTGTCATGTAGATGGGCAGGAATATGTAAATAGGATATGTTAGCTTATCCACAAAGGGATTGGCTACCTACCAATCCACAAGGGAAATTATTAGTCTTATTATTAAATTGAACAATATAGCAGCAGGAGAAATAGACCATTTCTGTAGAGAAACAAGGAGCAGCAACAGCCAGAGAATGTAGCGCAGACTTCAGAGCAAGAAATTCTTTCTCCAGCTACACCTACAGCAGAAGCAGCCATAGCCTAACTGGAGATCTGATATGAGATCTTGGGACTACTACACACATGGAACAAGAGCTAAGAGACTTTGCCCAAGTTTGTTGGACAACTGGGAATGCTAAGTCAATATTTCCAGGACTGAGAACTTTGTACTCCTGACCTTACACTGTAAGGCTCAAGGCTGAGGTACCTTATACACATTTCAGAAGCTTTCCTGAGTATATTCTGCTATTAATCTGGGTTACAACCTTTGACTTCCCCTACATGGTCTGTGTGGTCTGTGAACTATCACATCAGATTGGTGTTGAGATGAGTAAAAGGAGGTACAGAAGAGTAGTAGAAATGTCTGACATCACGAGAACTGGTTTTGTGTTATTGATGCTGTTCATGGGGACAGTTCTCTCTGTGAAGTTGTTAAAGGTAAGATATAGTCATCCCAATGCAGCACTTGCTCTTCTTACAGTTGGTTTTAGAAGCCGGGTTTGATGTTATGGCTCAAGAATCATGCAAATGTGTTTTGTAAGAAGTTAGGTTTCTGACAATTGCAGTAAAAATGGCTACTTTTGGTGAGACTAAAATGGAAAAAAAAAAAGTAAAACTATTTTAGCCTGGATCCATATGCATATGAATTAGATTCTAAGTTACGGTCCAATGAAGTTGAAACTATAAATTCCCAATTATGGTCTGTGTGGTCTGTGAGCTATCACATCAGAGTTGGACCCATTAAAGCAATAAGATTAGTGTTGAGATGAGTAGAAGGAGGTAAGAGAGTGTGGTAACATGTCTGACATCATGGGAATTGGTTTTGTGTATTAATACCGTTGTTGGGGATAGTTCCCCATAGTGAAATTGGTAAAGGTGAGAGATGATCCTCCTCATAGAGTACTTGTTTGTTTTTTTTTTTTTTATATTTTGTGAGCCAGGAGAAGCCTTTAGCCTAATATTAAATCTTTGGACTTGATACTTCCTATATATAGTCTTTGTGCTTTATACAATCATTCTCATGCATTTTTATTTTCTAAAATTAATCACCATTGGACCTTGCCCATCATTGTCCTATCTTTTTGCCTGGATCTTTCCCATTTCCTTCCCCCTGTTCCCTCCACCCACCAATCTGTGCAGTCCTGTGGTTTTGCCCCTACCATCCTCAGCCCTCCCCCTCTCCTTAAGCTCTCATACACGTTTTACTAGTTATCCTTCTAGTTTTATAATAACGGTCTTATGCAGTATTTTTGAACTAGATTTTTTTTAATATAAGTTGATGAGGAAGATAAAGTCTGGTTTCTTCAACAAAGGAACTTACCAAGTAATTTAAGAAAGACGCAAATATATGGGCACATAGCTGATAGTCCAGGAAAAATTATAGTGCTGTTAATAAAACGAAAATGAGAGTACAAAAAGTGTAGATTCAGCACATTGAGTCATGGCTCTTAGTATTTTGTCAAGATTTCCACACAGGAAGAAGTTAGGGGAAGTGATTATAAAAAGTTCATTGCTATTGAGTTGACTCTGATTCATACCAAACAAGCAGGGGAGAGTAGAATTGCCCCATAGGATTTCTAAGGCTATAAATATTGAGAGAAGTAGACAGCCACAGAATAGATAGTAGTTTTAAACCACTAATCTTTGATAGTTACTGTTATGTGACATCAAGTCAGAAACTAACTCAGAGCTGATTCTTCAAGGAATTTTTAGAGGCAATAAATTGCTAGAGAAGAAATTGCCCATCTTTCTCTAGCAGAGCAGCTAGTAGATTTTAACTGCATGCCTTTGAGATTGCAGCACAGTTTCTTACTCAGTCACCAGAGCTCCTTTTTTTTAGTAATCTAGCAGGTGACTCGACAGCACATAACAACAACAACAGATGAGTCATGGGAAACTCGATAGTATATAATAACAACAACAACAGTATTTTAAATGCTGAATCAACAAGGCTCTTTCAGCCCTCATCATATCAACTTTTTTTTATGGATACCACCCAGATCCCATCCACTTGTGCTATAAGAGATATAAAGAAGTTTGAAGGAGATATGTATATGTCAATCCTTGTAAAGGCTTCAGCGAGGAGATAGGACATAAGGGAACTAACTGAAAAATTTCAGATTTCAACATATCCAGAGGTACCTCAATAGAAAATCCTGATTACTTCTGAAAAATTAGTTATGGAAAAAACTGTAGAGCACAGTATACATACAGGATGGGCATGAGTCTGATTCAACTTGAAAGGGCCAGGTGGTCATTTAGTGGTAAGGAATTGCACTGACAAACCAAAGGTAAGTGGTTCAAATTCACTAGCTACTCTGTAGGGAAAAAAATGAGCAATCTCCTCTGGTGTGGTTTACTGCCACTGAAAACCTGCTGGAGGGTCAGTTTTGGGTCAGTTCCAAATGGATGGTACACAACAATAGTCTACTATAGCAAGATACTCTGGATTAATGACATTAATGAATAGAAATGATTTCGCTTAGACTTTGAAATCTAGACATATAAATCATGGCAGTGACTTGTAGAGAAAGTTTTTATTGTTAGTCCTTGGTTGTCCTTGGCTTGTTGATAGCTACTCCAACATTTCTTCTTTCTGTATAGGGTATGTCTCTCTTCTTGCCTATTTTATTTATGTGTGTGTGTGTTGTGTTTTTTTTTTCTTTTGATAAAGCCACTCAGAAAGAATAAGGCATGATCTCATTAACCTAGCAAAATAAAACATTATCTCCAAACAGAATCACTTTAGCAAAACAGGTAGAGAAGATATTTTTGGTGGGTGGGAAGACACAATTTAATCCATAATATCAATTTTGAAAGGTACAAATAAAATACAAACAAGAGAAAAGTGAAGCATATTATCTGAATAAAGAAAGTAATAACTAAGCCACTTGGAAGTAAACTGCTTACATGAGTTGAATGTGCTTAGGTAGGAAATTAGAGGACACATTCTAAAAACAAGAATAACAGAATATTAAAAGTATCAAGGATCTAATTTTAAAGTACTTTCAAGTTAACTCCAACTCACAGTGACCCTTCTTTACAAACGAACCAACACCATCCCTAACATTTGCACGGTCCTCACAATGTCTTCTGTGGTTAAATAAGTCGATTGTTGCAAACACTTGGTAAATTCTTAGCATTTTTATTTGCTCTTACTTCCTGATTGTATCAAGCATGTATTTAAATACTTGTTCTTTGTTGTTGTTGTTGTTGTTGTTATGTGCAATCAAGTCGCTTGCGATGCATAACGACCCTATGTACAACAACCCTAAACCCTGCTCTATCCTGTGCCAATCACACTCACTGCCTCTGACACACCCATCCCGATTACCCCAGTCACTGAATCAATCCACCTCATAGAGGGTCTTCCCATCCTGGGCTGTCCCTCCACACTACCAAGCATGATGTCCCTCTTCAAGGACCTTTCCCTCCTTACAACATGTCCAAAGTATGCCAGACAAAGCCCCAAAATCCTTGCCTCCAAGGAGCAACCTGGTTTAACCCTCTCCAGGATAAATCTATTTGTTTTCTTGGCAGTCCATGGTACATTCAATACTCTTCTCCAGCACCACAGCTCAAGGAATCAATTTTCCTTCTAACCTCCCAAGTCATTGTCCAACTCTCTGATGCATAAGAAGTGATTGCAAAGACCATACCCTGTATCAGATGTACCTTAGTCTCCAGAGTGACACCATTGTCCTTCAGTACCATGGAGAGGTCCCTAACAGCAGACTTTCCCATTGCAATATGTTTTTTGATTTCCTGGCTACTGGTGTCAATAGTGTTGACCATGGAGCCAAGTCGACTAAAGTTGTTAACACTCTCAATCTCTTCACCATCCATCCTGATGCTGCCAATTGGTCCAGTGGTGAGAATCTTTGTCTTCTTGACATTGAGCCTCAATCAATACTCCAGGCTGCAGTCCTTGACCCTCTGCAGCAAGCATTTCAGGTCCTCCTCAGTTTCAGCAAGCAGAGTTGTGTCATCTGCATAACACAGATTGTTAATACATCTTCCACCAATCCTGATGCCACACTGCCACACTTCTCCTCATAGAGCCCAGCCTCTCAGATAATCTGTTCTGGATACAGGTTGAAAAGGTATGGAGATAAGACACATCCCTGGCGTACACTTTTCCCAATTTTGAACAACGCAGTGTTTCCCTGCTCTGTTTTGATGACTGCCTTTTGGTCCAAGTATAGGTTTCACATTAGAACAATCAAGTGTTCTGGGATTCCCATTCTTCTCAGAGTCAGCCACAGTTTGTTATGATCCACACAATCAAATGCCTTTGCATAATCAATGAAACACGGATAGACATTCCTCTGCTTTCATCTAAGATCCATCTAACATCAGCTACAATATCCCTAGTACCACGACCCCTTCTAAACCCAGCCTGGACTTCTGGTAGTTCTCTGCTGATGTGCTGTTCCAGTCGTTTTTGGATAATCTCCAGTAGAATCTTGCTTGCATGTGAGATCAGTGATATTGTTCTATAGTTTCCACACGCTACTGGATCACCCTTCTTTCGAATGGGAACAAATATTGGTCTCTTCCAGTGAGTTGGCCAAGTGGTTGTTCTCCAGATTTCTTCGCACAACTTGGTGAGCATGTCCAGGGCAGCATCTGTTAGCTGAAATACGTCAATGGGTATACCTTCTATAATTGGGGCCTTAGTTTTTGCTATTTCCTTCAAAGGGGCTTGAACTTCTTCCTTCATCACCATAGGCTCTTGCTCATATGTTATTTCATTAAATTCTTCTGTGTCTGCCAATTTACTAAAATGGGCTCTGTTGTACATAGAATAATTTTAAATTAGAGACTATGAGTCGGAAACGACTCGACGGCACATAACAACAACAAAGGCCCAAGTAGAAACAAAATGGATTTTTAAAAAGCATGATTTGTGGCAATGTTAAAAGGTATTGCATAAAGCATATCTACAGTTAAGTAAGATTGAATAGTATAAACAAATTCATTAGGAATTTTTCCAATCAGGATTTCTCAGATTTTTATATGCTGAAATTTGCTCTAATTCTGCAGGAAAGAAATAGAGAATCCTGGTGTTTAAGAATTCAGGGTCTGCAAAGGCACATAATAGGGTTAAATACCTATAAAAGCTCATAGATTTGTGAAGATTAAATCATATAATGTACATTGCCAGGGTTCTTGGTGTCTAGAACAAAGAAAAAATTTAACAAGTGTTAGCTAATATGATGTTGTTGTCGTTAAGTGTTGTTGAGTGGAGTACAACTCACAGCGACCCTATAAACAAAAGATTTGAACCCTGTTCTATCCTATGCCATCCTGATACTTTCTGAAACAGAATGACCATTGCGGTAGTCATTGGTATTTTCTAACTTAGTTGGCCATGTTGTTGTTTTTGATTGCCATCAAGTTAAGCACAATTCATAGAGACCTTATGAACAAAAGACCTGATGCCTTTCTATAACTATCATCGTTTCTCAAAGTTAATAGGAAGCAGGAGTGGCATCTACTTACAAAACAACATGTCTCTGGAAACTCTGTACTCTAAAAAATGACAGTAGTTGACCATAGAACCTCCTTTTCTGTTATGGAGCATCTAGCAGAGAATAGATAATATGCTGGGAAGTATCAATACAATTAATTATTTCTCATGAGAACAGTTGGAGTCAGTTTTTGATGTTCTTGAATGATAGGATTTTAGACTTCATTCTTTTTTAAAATTTTTAAAAATTTTATATTTTTATTATTTCTTGTTCATGTACCGTCAAATCAGATCTGACTGGTACAGGAGGAATTGTCCCTCCTTCTCCAGCAGAGCATCTGGTGGATTTGAACTGTGCACCTTGGGGATTGCAGTGCAGCTTCTTGCCACTATAGACTTCACTCTTGAAAAACAAATGTTTCCTACTAATCAAAGGAATAGCATTTTTGAAGTGACGTTTCTCGGAAGTGTATAGTATGCCTTGAAGGAGTGCTGGTGGTACAATGGATAAGAGCTCAATTGCTAACCAAAGGGCAGGCAGTTAGAACCCACTAGTTGGTCTGTGCAAGAATGATGTGGCATCTTGTGTCAGTGAAAATTACAGTCTTAGAAACCCTGTACATCTAGACAATCGCACAGGACTGCTCTCAGCTGGGTTTGTTGATAGGACTCATTGATAATAGTTTAGATCTCTTTTGTTTTCTTTATCTTTATAGGGTGTAGTGCGTTGGAAGGAATGGATCTGAGGAATGGATCTGAACAATCAATAGGGAGGGAATTGCAGTAATTCCCTCATTTCCCAATGTGGAAACACATTGTTCCTTCCAATTGATTAGAAACATAATTTTTTCTTTTTTTTTTTGTAAAACCAAATCTCTTCAGTTGGAAACATCTCGGGGTTTTTTTGTAGGAAGAAGTCTAAACTTCTAACATTTGAAGATCTTCAAAATTGACTCCAATTTTTCTTATGGGAAATAAGTAACTAAAAAATTATTCCCCAGTGTATTCTCTAAGAAACTATGTTCTGCTCCATGCTCCATAGTAAAAAGAGGTTCAATGGTTAACTAAAGACTGACTGGTAAAAGGAGATGAGAGAGCTGAATCTGAAAGATATCATAAAGTTATTAACAGAGGGAAGCATAAATTATACATGGGTAGTTTGACTTCATCCAATATAAACCACTGATTCATGAGTGATTATCCTAAGTGTGCAATTTCAAGGTTTCAGATAGCATTTCCACAATCTCAGGTTATGAATAACAGCTATGATATGGATTTAGATGATAATTTCTTGCCATGTTTCAGAGAACTGGACAATGACTAAGGAAGACAGAAAAACAATTGATGCCTTCTAATTGTGGTGCTGGAGAAGAGTCTTGAAAACACAATGTATTGCCAAGAAAATAAGTAAGTCCATTGTGGAGAGGGGGAAACCAAGTTTCTCCTTGGAGGCTAGGATTTTGAAATTCTGTCTCACTCTTTGGGCATGTGGCCAGGAGAAACATGTCCATTATGCTCAAAAAGGTGGAGGGACAGCTCAGAAAAGGAATACCACGAATGAGATGGATTAGTACAGTAACTGGGACAACGGGGGTTGATGTGTTGAATTAGTGAGTTGGCTGAGGACACAGCAGGGTTCAGAGATGTTGTATATAAGGTTGCTATAGGTTGTGGGCCACTGGATGGCAAATAACTACAACATGGAGATAGATATTTATACATATTTTAATCGATGCTCCTGTTTTTAAGTAAAAGTGTGTATGTTGCCAAGTTCATTCTTCTTGCTTCCCTGTAAGTGATTAAGCTTGCAAAAAAGCGGGTTTATTTTACTAGCAGCATCAACTTATCAATACTCCTTTCTAAGTATAGTCTGTTTCCCCTGAACTTCTGCAAACCAGATCATTGTTTAAGGTCTGTAATTGACTTTATCAAATACTACAAATATCTGGATTATCATTACCTCCAAATTTCCTCAAAGAAATACAACTGTCTTAGTATAATGCCATTGTTGTTGTTGTTGTTTTATGTGCCCTCCAGTCCTTTGTGACTCATAGCGACCCTATGCACAACAGCCCTAAACCCTGCTCTATCCTG
>NW_006400006.1:3012857-3014572 GCF_000299155.1 Elephantulus edwardii
TCATCTCTCCAATGCCTAATATTTCAATATTTATGCGTTCCATTTCTTTCTTAACAATTTCTAATTTTCCTTCATTCATGGCTCTCACATTCCATGTTCCAATCAATAGGGTCTGCTTACAACTGATAATGACATAGTAAAATCAATAATCACTATACATCTTCCTTGGGTCACGGGAGTCTCACCCTAGGGTAGCTGCATTTTGATCCAAAGTGATTTGGTTCAAGTCTCTTTACTGCTGTTCTCAACATACCATTTTCTGTTGGTTATCACCTCTGTGAGTAAATACTAAACGTTTTCTATATTCAACTTCAATAGTATCTCCCACATGCTGTAGCCACCACAGTGACTTCTCTCAGGTCTCAGCAGAGCCTTCCTATTAGGATAGCTCCTAGGAGCCATGTCTCCTCTTTTCTCCTCATTTTTCCCACCTCCTAATCCTCTCTTCCTTTTCTGCTTCTTCATGTTCTTGTCTTTCTTTTCCTTCCTCATCCTCCTTTCACAACCCAAATGCCACTTTAAACCCTTCATATATGTTGCTATTAATTGTCCTAAAACTGGTTCTGATACACAGTAACCTTGTCTAAGTAACATAGTGTATGTATATAACAGAATGAAATGTTCCCTCTACAGATCTGTGTTCAGAATTTTTTTAGTCTATTATGGGAGCTATTTTGATATTTGTATAATCAAGGATGCTTTAGGCAGAATATTAAATGATCCACGAAGTATTAAAAGAAGATGGAAGGAATACACTGAGTCATAGTATCAAAAGGAATTGGCAGACACAGAAGAATTTAATGAAATAACATATGAGCAAGAGCCTATGGTGATAAAGGAAGCTCAAGCCCCTTTGAAGGAAATAGCAAAAAATAAGGCTCCAGGAATAGATGCTATACCAATTGGCGTATTTCAGCTAACAGATGCTGCCCTGGATGTGCTCACCAAGTTGTGCCAAGAAATCTGGAGAACAACCACTTGGCCAACTTACTGGAAAAGATCTATATTTGTTCCCCTTCCAAAGAAGGGTGACCCAACTGAGTGTGGAAACTATAGAACAGTATCATTGATTTCACATGCAAGAAAGATTCTACTGAAGATTATCCAAAAATGACTGGAGCAGCACATCAGTAGAGAACTACCCGAAGTCCAGGCTGGGTTTAGAAGGGGTCATTGTAATAGGGATATTGTAACTGATGTTAGATGGATCTTAGCTGAAAGCAGGGAATACCAGAAGAATATCTATGTTTCATTGATTATGAGAAGGAGTTTCACTGTGTGGATCATAACAAACTGTGGCTGACTCTGAGAAGAATGGGAATCCCAGAACATTTAATCGTGCTAATGCAAAACCTAAACTTGGACCAGAAGGCAATTGTCAGGACAGAGCAGGGTAACACTGCCTGGTTCAAAATTAGGAAGGGTGTACCCCAGGGATGTGTCCTGTCTCCATACCTTTTCAACCTGTATGCAGAGCAGATTATCCGGGAGGCTGGGCTCTATGAGGAGAATTGTGGCATCAGAGTTGGTGGAAGATCTATTAACAATGTGTGTTCTGCAGATGACACAACACTGCTTGCTGAAATCGAGGAGGACCTCATGCACTTACTGCAGAGGGTCAAGGACTGAGCTTTGTCAAGAAGACAAAGATTCTCACCACTGGACCAATTGGTAGCATCAGGATGGATGGTGAAGAGATTGAGATTGTTCACAGC
>NW_006400006.1:3014672-3090973 GCF_000299155.1 Elephantulus edwardii
TTTGGAGAGTAAGGTGCACCTGATACAGGCCATGGTCTTTGCAATCACTTGTTATGCATCAGAGAATTGGACAATGACTAGGGAGGATAGAATGAGAATTGATGCCTTTGAGCTGTGGTGCTGGAGAAGAGTATTGAGGGTACCATGGACTGCTAGGAAAACAAACAGATTCATCCTTCAAAGGATCAAACCGGGCTACTCCTTGGAGGTAAGAATTCTGAGGCTCCGTCTAACATACTTTGGAGATGTTGCAAGGAGGGGCACGTCCTTGTAGAGGGACATCATGTTTGGTAGGGTGAAGGGACAGTGCAGAAGAAAAAGGCCCTCTATGAGGTGGATTGATTCAGTGACTGGGGTAATCGTTATGAGTGTGTCGGATAGGGTACGACTGGCACAGGACAGAGCTGACTTTAAGGCTGTTGTACATAGGGTCACTATGAGTCACAAGAGACTGTACGGCACATCACAACAACAATAACAACATTCATTTTGCAGATGAGAAAACTAAAACTCATGAATACCCATTGGGATTTTGGAGCCTAGCTGATTCTGATGCTCGTACACTGATTTCTTAAAACAGTGGAGGCATCTTCTTATGTTGGAGGATCTAGGTAATTTCTTATGTTTTCTCCTCTCATAAGACTTTTTAGATATTCATAATACAGATGGAAACTGCTCTTTACTTTTGGGTTTTTGACTGTCCCAGGTCATCCTGGTCAGCAACTTAGTGCAGGTTCTCCTCAGAGGTAGGATACATACTGAAAGTGATAGTCTTTCATCTTCAGTAAGTTCTTCACATTTTCTTCCCTCTCATCAAGCAATGTTCTGTAGTCTATATATCACAATTTGTATAAAAGTCTTCCTCAATACTGATCACACTCATCTTCATATAACCCAGATTTTTCAATTATTTGCACAGTATACAAATTGAATTGGTGTGATGCACGCCTTGTATCCCTGTTTCTTTATTTCAAACTAAACAGTATTTCCTTGTTCTGTTAAGCAACTGCTTCTTGGTCTATGTACAAATTCCTCAAGAGCAAAAATGAAGGGTTCTAGAATTATCTTTATTCTTTGTGTTATCCATAATTTCTTATGATCCATAGAGTTGAATACCTTTGCATAATCAATAAAACACTGGTAATCATCCTTTTGATATTTTCTGATTTCAGTCAAGATGTCACTAATATCAGCAATAATCACTCTTGCTTCATGGCTGAAGCTTCTGAATTCAGCTTGAAATGTTAGTAATTCCCTGTGGAGATTCTGCTCCAGCCATTTTAAAAATAATTCTCAGCTTGATTTATTTGCATGTAATGTTAATGATATTGTTCAAAAATTTCCATTCTCTTAGTTCACCGTTTTCTCCATTGGGCACATAATGAATTGGTCAGCTAGTTATTTTCCAAATTTCTTTTCATAAAGAAGTGAGAATGTCCAGTTGGTAATCTATTTGTTGAAACATATCTAATGGAATTTCATCAATCCCCAGGCCTTTATTCAGTTTTACTTGTTTCATTTTGCCAATAACTCAGTGCAATTAATTTGGGCTTTTTCCTTCGGTATCATTGGCTCTTGTTTATATTTGCAATGGTTCAATGTCAACTAATTTTTTTTAACTGTGACTTTTATGGTTTCCGTTCATATTTTTTTCTTCCATCTTCTTTTGATGATTCTTACATAACTCTGTATTTTGCCCATAGAATCCTTTGGGATTTTAACTTTAACCTTGAAACTTTTCTTTCATTCATCCTACTTGATACATTCTAAGAATGTTCTTGCAACGGGTCTTTGCACATTTCTCTGTAATACTTTACTATGTCTTTTCAAGTCCCCCTTTTGATTAATAGAATTTGTAGATATCTTTTTGTGACTTTTGAGATTGGAGTATAAGAAATTTGCAGTTTCTACTGTCATATACTTGGAACGATCGTTCTTGGAATTTAAGAAGTGCAGGAAGCAGTTATCAGAACAGAGCAAGGAAACACTTCATGGTTCAAAATTGGGAAGGATGTGAGTCAAGGGTGTGTACTCATTCCATATCTTTTCAATCTATATGCAGAACAGATTATCCAGGAGGCTGGGCTCTATGAGGACAAGTGTGGCATCAAGATTGGAGGTAGACTCATAGACAACCTGTGTTATGCAGATGACACACCCTTCTTGCTGAAACTGAGGAAGACCTGAAGGGCTTGCTGCAGGTTAAGGATTGCAGCCTTCGATATAGATTGAAACTCAGCATCAAGAAGAAGAAAACAAAGATTCTCACCATTACTGCCTACTGGCAGGATCATACTAAATGGTGAAGAGATTAAGATTGTTGACAGCTTCAGTTTGCTTGAATTACAGTCAACACTCTTGGAACCAGCAGCCAGGAAATTAAAAGACAAATTGCATTGGGAAAGTCTGCTGTCAGAGTTCTCTCCAAGGTTCTTACTTAGGAGCAATAATGTCAGTCTGGAGACTAAGGTGCACCCGATACAGGCCATAGTCTTTACCATTACTTGCTATGCATCAGAGAGCTAGATGATGACTAAGGATGATAGAAGGAGAGTAGATGTCTTTGAGGTTTGGTTCTGGAGAAGAGTGTTGAATATACCATGGACTGCTAGAAGAATAAACAAGTTCATCTTCAAGAGGGTGAAGCCAGGATGCTCCCTGGAGGCAAGGATTCTGAAGCTCTGTCTGACATACTTTGGATATGTTGCAAGGAGAGATCAGTCCTTGGAGAGGAATATCATGCTTGGGAGGGTTGAGGGACAGCGCAGGAGACGAAGACCCTTGATGAGATGGATTGATTCCATTCCTGCGGTAATGGCGATAGGTGTTTCAGAGACAATAAGTTTGGCAAGAGATAGAGCAAGGATTAGGGATGTTGTACATAGGGCACCTCAATGGCATATAACACCACCAACAATATGAAGTGCAAGCCACACAGAGTTGCCATGGTGAAGAAAAACTGAGGCATCCTGGCTGATAGCCACAGGTGATCACAGAGCTAACAGCCAATAACGATGACCAGGCATCTTAGAGTTCCAGATCATTTGCACTCCATGGAACAGAAAAATTGTTCAGTGCTAAAGCAGTTGCATTTTTACACAGTTTCAGCTAATCTCTTTTTGGGAGGTTGATTTTTTTCTTTTAATCTTTTGCTTACTTCTTCACTTTTATCACATACACAAATTAAATAACTAAACTTTGATCATTCTTTTAACATTTATGAAATAATTATGGTTCATCAACTATGCTTCCTAGAGGAAACACTGAACCAAGAACACATTTTACATGATAAATTACAATCTATTTAATAATCTGGAAATGAAGAAGAGTTAGCTCACAGGAATGTAAATAAAACAGGCTCTGAAGATAAAGCTTTCTCTAATGCAAAATAGGACATACAAGATACACTCTAAAAGCTATACTCTTCATTGCTTTCAGTATAAAAGCTTGCTAAAATATTCTTAAAATGTATCTTTTTAAAATCTGTATCTCCATATGTCATGATAAAGATCAATATTTAGTTATGCTCTTGCAATAAAAACAGTGTCGTCTTTTTCCTCTAGAGCTCACAGCAATAAGATATTTTATAACTCCTTTATATTTCATAACTTTAAAATTTCATTGATGTTATCCAAGGAATAACATAGAGATGTGGTCTTTGTGAGGGAGTTTTAATCCTTAATCATTTCTCCAAATCTATTGCAGAGGGGTCTTTGAGAATTAATGATAAAATGTTTTAAGTCATTTACTTATTAGTTCTCAAAATCTTGGATAACAGATATTAGATAAAGTGAGAAGGATTTTATTACTATTGTTCAAAACAATAAAGTAGAACATTGAGTAAATCCTTAACTAAATTTTATGGGATACAATATATACATAACAAAGAATTGGATTATCAAGATTACATGACACCAAACTCTTCAAGTGATATCTTGTAACAGTGAGGACTTTAATTCAGTCTTTTCACAGATTCACAATGAATCACATGAGGACTATTTGTGGCAGATGTATCTCCTAATATTATTTTATGTAGCTGAAGATGTTTTATATATGTTGATTTTTATCACATTTTTTTATTATTTCAATAAAACAAGATTTAATGTAGTTACATTAGGGAGGATAGAAGGAGAATTGATGCCTTTGAGATGTGGTGCTGGAGAAGAGTATTGAGGGTACCATGGACTGCTAGGAAAAAAAACCACAGATTCATCCTGGAGAGAGTTAAACCAGGGGGCTTCTTGGAGGCAAGGATTCTGAGGCTTCGTCTGACATACTTTGGACATTTTGTACGGAGGGACCGGTCCTTGGAGAAGGACATCATGCTTGGGAGGGTGGAGGGACAGCACAAGAGGGGAAGGCCCTCTATAAAGTGGATTGATTCAGTGACTGGGATATTTGGGATGGGTGTAACAGAGACAGTGTGATTGGCACAGGACAGAGCAGAATTTAGGGCTGTTGTACATAGGGTTGCTATGAGTTTCGAGCGACTCAATGGCACATAACAACAACACCACAAACATTAGCCCAAACTTATACTTGCACCAAGAGGCAGTCATCAGAACAGAGCAAGGCAACACTGCATGGTTCAAAATTGGGAAGGGTGTACTGTACGCCAGGGATGTGTCCTATCTCCATACCTTTTCAACCTGTATGCAGAGCAGATTATCAGAGAGGCTGGGCTCTATGAGGAGAAGCGTGGCATTCGGATTGGTGGACGATCTATCAACAATCTGTGTTATGCAGATGACACAACCCTGCTCGCTGAAACTGAGGAGGACCTCATGCACTTACTGCAAAGGATCAAGGACTGCAGCCTTCAGTATGGACTGAGGCTCAATGTCAAGATGACAAAGATTCTCACCACTGGACCAATGGTAGCATCAGGATGGATGGCAAAGAGACTAGATTGTTCACAGCTTCAATTTGCTCGACTCCACAGTCTACACTCTTGGCACAAGCAGCTAGGAAATCAAAAAACATATTGCGATGGAAAAGTCTGCTGTTAGAGACCTCTCTAAAGTAATCAAGAGCAACGGTGTCTCTCTGGGGACTAAGGTGCGCCTGATACAGGCCATAGTTTTTGCAATCACTTCTTATGCATCAGAGAGTTGGACAATGACTAGGGAGGATAGGAGAATTGACAACTTTTAGTTGTGGTGCTGGAGAAGAGTATTGAATGCACCATGGACTGCCAGGAAAACAGATTCATCCTAGAGAGGGTTAAAACTGGGTGGTTCCTTGGAGGCAAGGATTCTGAGGCTCTGTCTAACATACTTTGGACATGTTGTGAGGAGAGACCGGTCCTTAGTGAAGGACATCATGCTTGGGAGGGTGGAGGGACAGCGCAGGAGAGGAAGGCCCTCTATGAGGTGGATTGATTCACTGACTGGGGTAATCGGGATGCGTGTGTCAGAGGCAGTGCGATTGGCACAGGATAGAGCATGGTTTAGGGCTGTTGTACATAGGGTCGCTATGAGTCGCAAATGACTCGATGGCACATAACAACAACAACAAGAGCTGTTTAATTGAACACACACACAGTTTGTCCCCATGTCTTCTATGTGCTTCTGTATACCATGGGCAAAAACCACCACAATTTTAAAACCTTTAAAGATTAATCTTTAGTATGGCGTATGAAGAAACAGTTTACACATGCACACACACACACACACACACACACACACACATACACACACACGTTGTTGCTATGTGAATTGGAACTGACTCATAAGTGACCCTCTGACAGGTTTTTAGAGGCAGAAAATCTCATGGAAGGAGTTCATCCATCTTCCTCCTGTGGAGTGGCCAGTAGATTCCAATGACAGGCCCTTGGGATCGCAGTACAGCTTCTTACCCTTGTTGTTGTTTGTTGTCGAGTCACCTGCAATTTTTTTTTTTTTAAGAATTCAGTCTGATATCCTTTTTCTGCTAAGAATTTTTTTATTATTAATTTTAATGAACGTTTACAAAGGCTTTAGATTTCCATTCATTCATTGTTGCACTTTTCCCCATGCCCACCCCTCCCTCACAGTTGGTTTTTCTCTTTGAAGAAAAAAATATTTTTTTCATTGTTATACAATCCCCCCAGTTCACAGTCCACTTTAATATGCATTTCTTTTTCTGTAATCTTGTCGTGAAAATAATACCTAATACTATATTCCTTTTAAACAGCTCTCTCCCTCATCAATTTCAATGTAGCATACATTATTTATCCTTTCTTTTCTTATGTTCCACCCAACCCTGATGTCAGTCCGACTTTACAACAGTGGCACTATACAGTATTTGTCCTTTTGTGACTGAGATATTTCACTCAGCATAATGCTTCTAGGGTCACCTATTTTCTGTATTTCATGAATTCTTTTGTTTTCAATGCAGCATAGTATTCTATTGTTTGAATATAGCACAGCTTCTATCCATTTGTTTGCTGGTGGACAACTCTTTGCTATGTGAACAAAACCACAATAAACATAGGTGTGCATATATCTGCTTGGGTGGCAGTTCTAGTTTCTTTAAGGTTTATTCTCAGTAGTGGAATTGTTGGGTCAAATAGTATTCTATTTGCAACTTTTTGAGAAAGTGTTATACAGCCTTCCATAGTGTTTACACCATTTTACACACCCACCAACAGCGAATAAAGGTTCCAGTTTCTCTGCAATGTCACCTGCAATTTATAGCGACCGTATGTACAATAATTCTGAATCCTGCTCTACCCTGGGCCAATCTCATCGTCTCTGACAGACCTAATTTTTACTCTTGCTCCACTATTTATAGCTCTGCAAGCCTAGTGGTGAGAAACTGCACTGCAATCCAAGGACACACAAAACGAATCCACCAGCTGCTCTGTAGGAGAAGGATGGATAATCTCCTTCCATGTGATTTACTGTCTCTGAAAACCCACTGGAAGCTCGACTATGCGTTGGTTCCGTCTTGATAGTACACAACAGCATATACACACACAGAGAAGTAATAACTTAGAAAGCTTTTACTCCAGTGAAAATACCTGGAATAAGTGCTTTGGAATTTATAGTACAGTCAAATCTACTAGTGTTAATGTTTGAGTTACCAATGTAGAGAAATGGCAGAGATGATAGTGTCCAGAAGTAGATGAAAAAGAAATAGAAAATGTCAAAGAAGAGAGTTAGTGAAACCAAATAAGAAGATACCTGTAATACCCTGGAGTCTAGAGGAGGCAGAAAATTTTAATGTATATGGGTGGTATGAGATGAGAGAGATATTTTTTTTATATATCCATCAAAATTAAGAAACCCAAGCCTGAAGAATATAGATGAAGAGACCTGTAAAATATATAATGAAATAAATAGAAAAAAAATGTTCCATATAGATTGAATATGAAATGATTCATTCTATTTAGGATAGCTCTTAGGAAAGCTTGAAGGAGAAAATATTTGAACAATGCTCTTAGGATAAATGATGCTTCTTTGAAAGAATCCTGGAAATGGGCTAAAGCAGAGAATTAAGGACAATTTAGAGAATAGAATGAATGGAGGTTTGTAATTGTTGTGCATCATCTAGTCAGAACCAACCTATAGCAGCTGGTGGATTTGAACTGCATGCCTTAGGGATTGCAACATGGCTTCTTACCACTAGGCCAACAGAGCTCCCTAATAGAGACATGAGAAAGCGACAGGACCAGTGATAAAATTGCACTGCTTCCTTAGACTTTGGGGAAGAGATGGCAGGAAAGGAAGACCAGCCAAGGTCTTGGTAAGAACTAATTGGAAAGTGGACACATGAGATGCCAAACCAACACAAAGGAGTTAAATACACCAGGATTTTATGGGAGAAAGACAACTAATTTTCTCAATTTACAGTTTTGCAATTTAAAGATTTGGAAACCTGGTGGAGGGCAGCTATAAGTTAGAACTGACTCGACAGCAACAAGCCTTGAGGCTCTTCTTAATTGTTCTTCTGTCAAATGTGACTCATAGTGGACTCTGTAAAAATCCTGAGGTTTTCTGAGGTTGTAAATATTTATGGAAGCAGACTGCCTTCAATTTCTCCTATAGAATGGAGGATTCAAACCGATAAGCTTTTAGTTAGTAGTCTAATGTTCAGCTTACGGCTCCAGCAGGAATCATTCATCAATACCACTTATTGCCATGGAGTTGAAACCAACTTATAGGTGACCCTCCAGTGAATTTTCACAGGCTGTAAATCACAAGGAAGAAGACTGCCAATCTTTTTCCCACAGGGCAGCTGGTGGATACCAACTGCCTGCCTTTAGATTACCAGTGAAACTCCCTATCAACTAGGCCACCAGAGCAACCTTGTTGTTGTTGTGCACCATTGAGTCAGAAATGACCCGTAACTGATTGTCCAGTAGGTTTTCAGAGGCAGTAACGCGCATGATAGAAGATTGCTCTTCTTTCTCCCAGGAGCAGCGAGTGGATTCAGACTGCATGATGTACAAAGGTTAATTCAACAATCATTTCTTGAACACCTTTGTATGCTAGTAGATACGGGCATGATGATGAAAGAGCTTTTACTACATCATCAATTAGACTATGTGAGACTACACATCAGATACCACAACAACCATCAAGAGAAACAGCCACTTGACCTGGGAATAAAATGACTAGTCACAGGGCCATGGAAAGTACTAAACAGGGTAAAAGAATTAAGACTTTAAAATGGGAAGATCCAGTCACTAACGGCTGAAGTAGGAGCTGAAAAGAATTAAAAATAAATCTGAAGTTTCTGATCTGAGAAAGCAGGTCAAAAACTGTTAATTCCATAAACAAAATTAGAAAGCATAGAAGAAACAGCTGTGAACATGCTGAGTTTGACTCAAATGAAGAGAATCTGACAGGGTCCAAAAACCTTTTGGAATTGCTGGGCTAGAGTTCACAGAGGAGGTCAGGTCTAGAGGACTGGGTGTATGGAAATCCACCACAGGGAAAGAGCAGAGACTATACCCTCCATGAGAAATTGAAAAATTAAAAAAAGGAAGTCAAAGAAGAAGTGTTAATGAAAGCAATTAAGAAGGCATTCATGCCATCCTGGGGTTCCTGAACGGTGCAAAAGGTTAATGTGCTTGGCTGCTAACCAAAGATTTGGAGGTTAGTGTTGCTCACTGTGGTGTAGATCTGTCTCCAAACAGTCAGACTTTGAGAACTCTATGATACAGATACACGGCTTCACTAGATCTAAATATGTAAAGAGATATCAAACACCCTTGTTACAGTGTATATACAGTATTCTTTCCCCATCAATTTCTAGTTATATCTGAAACCCCTGAATTTTTATTAAGAGACTTGTTATCAAAAGTAAATGTTAAAGTGCAGAATACATTATTGAACCCATCTTACTCAGTCTCTCCCCAACCCCAAGGTTAGTCCCATTCTACAACAGTGACATCATGCAATATTTGCCCTTTTGTGACTGGGATATTTCACTCAGCATAATGTTCTCCAGAGTCAACCATTTTGAATAATATTGGATGAGTTCCTTGTTTTCAATGCAGCATAGTATTCCATTGTGCGAATATACCACAGCTTCTCTACCCATTCGTTTGTTGATGGGCACTTAGGTTGTTTCCAACTCCTTGCTATTGTGAACAAAGCTGCAATAAACATGGGTGTGCATATATCTGCTTAGATGTCAGCTATGGTCTCTTCAGGGTATATTCCCAGTAGTGGAACTGCTGAGTCAAATGGTATCTCTATTTGCAACTTTTTGAGAAAGCGCCATACTGCTTTCCACAGGGGTTGCACCATTTTACACTCCCACCAACAGTGAATCAGGGTTCCAGAGAGGAGGGAGAAAACTGCTTAAAAGAGATATGTGACTAGGTATTTCTGTCATCACAGGAGTCTAGAGTGATGGCTACATGGTGGAGGGGACCTGGGAGAGGGTTTGTAAAACAATGAAAGGATCTTTTCTTTTACTTTTCCATAATTTTTGACTCATGTACTTATAACTTGTTAGTCAAATTTGTGTCTTCTAGGTTGCAACACCCCCATGATACATCTTGAAGGATATGTACATGTACAGCCAAGCACAATCAATAAGAGTGCATCTGAATTCCAAAATCAATCTCCATAATAGTCTATGTGTTTCCTACTGCCAAAGGGGCCCTTTAGAGTAGTGAGAGAAGATCTTCTCCCTGAAACCCACAGCGTCCCTTTTCAGCAGGAAGTAGCTAAAAGAATACGCCATCCCCTTTTCCTTATGAATCAGGGTGAAGTCTCTCTCAGAGAGGAGTGATAGGGAATGGCAAAGGACACACTGACAAAGGAGATTAATCAGAACTGGCTTTGACAAGCACTGTGGCAATTGGACAATTAAAACAGACATTCGGATGGCGGGGGAAGAAGAACAAACTGGGGAGGAGGGTAGAGAGAATGGTGCAGCAATGAAGGAATGAAAACCCAAAATCCCTGTAAATGTTCATTAAAACTAATAAAATTTAATAATTAAAAAAATGTTACAGTTCTTTTCACCCCAATATTTCAGATAGCCATAAAGTGAGTCTTGTTATACCTGCAGAGTCAAACAGTATACAGCCAGCGTCTAGGCTGATGGCTAATTAGAAAAATGTTACCTGTAAAAATAGCATTAAAACCAGTACAAAACCTTTTCCCCTAACTGACCCTTGGAGAGGGACCCCATGCTTGGGGGAATGGAGGGACAGCGCAAGAGAGGAAGACCTTGGATGAGATGGACTGATTCAGTGACTGGGTTAGTGGGGGTAGGAGTTTCAGAGACAATAAGATTGGCCCACGATAGAGCAGGGTATCGAGCTGTTGTACATAGGGTTGGTAGCTATGAATCGCAAGTGAGGACACATAACAACAATAATGTCCTAAATAGTCAGGAATCTTAATGGCAACTAGAAATAGTCCTCTGGCTACTCCCCAGCCTAACTCCTTTTCTAGTTGTCCTTTTTTTTTTATCTAGTTGTCCTTTTAACTATCCCGTTGTATATCTTGCTTACAGAATTTTTTAGTAGAATGCTTCATAGCCATCTCCCAAGGGACCACTCCAGAATACATGAAAATGATGCTTCTCCTTCAGACCTTACAAAGAACCAAACACAGCATTGTCCTAGTCCAGCAGGAAGTAGTTTCAGACAACTCTGACCCTGTTCTCTATACCCTTTAAGGTCTGGAATGGAGGAAGAATACCACTGTTCTGGCCCAGCCCAAGCATTTAGCCCAAGGTTTCACCCTGACTGTACTTGAAGAGGTCAGAGAATGTCCTGACAAGGCCTGTCCATACCCTGACAAGGTCACCTGGACAGCTAGAGCGTAATTGATCTCTGGACCAAATCACATCCTGACAGGACCCCTGCCCCCAAATTCCTGAACAAACTACCATCCCCTCTAACTCTCTTTAACAGCCCCTATATAAAGAAACTGTCTTTGCCTGCATGCCATTCTGATCTCTCTGCACTGTCACCTGGCGTCCATCTCAGGTCTACTCTATAAAGGCCTGTTCATTTCTTGGGACCAGTCTCTTCTGTTCTTTCTCTCTCAGCTCTCTTTCTAGCTAACACAATAGACTGCTTATACTACATTGACACATATTTTTTGCATATGTAAGTTGCCTCATGGAAAACAAATAGCTATGTTATTTCCTTGGATGTGTTTAAGCATCTCTGATAACAAAAATAATTTATTTTCTAGATCTTTCTTTTAATCAGGCATACTTAACATTGATCCCTGAGCTTTTACTGATTATGTTTAAAACAATTGTTGATTCCCTGTTTCTCCATTACTGCTAATTTTTTTCCCCTCTAAATTAAAAACTAGTGGAACAATTAGCAGTCCCAATCTTTCGTCTAGAGAATTTTAGGCAAGACAGTTGCTAATTAAAGAGTTATTTTATTCAAAAGAAACAGGATAATAAGGACAAGCATTTTTTCAACTGTCTTTTACTCATTTCCTTAAGATGAAAGGTAATAAAAACCCCTTCACACAGCTCCAGTTCTTTGATTTTTTTCTCCTTTATTTTTTCACCAAAATGCTTGAGATCAAACAGGAGATGAAGAAAACCTCAAGTAAACAATCTCAAAGGTATATTAGCATTTAGCCTCTTAGTATTTTGTGGTGAAAAGATTTTATATGTGGACTTGTTAAGATAATGATTCCCCAAAGCCCTTGGTACCTTCCTATGTATTACAGTAGGTCTACAAATTGTCAAAATCCAATTTTATAATGACCCAGTCAGGAAACACAATTAAACATGTATCGCTGTATTTTAAACCTAGCACGAATATACCTTTTCAGTAATAAGAAACCCTGAGGTGATATCTATATTTACGGTCCTTAAATCTATGTTATTATGGGTTGTGCCAGTTGTATCTCTTAGATATTGACAAAAAGACTATTTGTCTTTTATTTGTCAGTAAAATTTTGAAAGTATCATTATTAGAAAAATCTTTATCAAGTTATTCATGTTTCTTTAGAATAGGATGATTTTATTTTTCTGAGAAGGAAATGTAGCTAATATTACTTGTGCGTTAAGGATAATGGTCTAGTAAGATAGCAAATTTCAATTTCCTATGATCAGAGACTCTTATTACCTTTATCCTCTCTTTCCTTCCTGTTCACAAAGGAAGTTAACTTTTTTTTTCTATTTGAATTTGCTTAGCTTTAAATTCTTATAAGTAGAAGGTGAAGTGTTGGGGACAGATCAAGCCATAACTGCATTTAAAGAACACAATTTCAAACTCAAGTTTATCTCTGGGAGCTGTTAAATTCCTCCATTTATTGTTAAATGTGCAGACTGCAAAGTAACATATTGTTTGTGACAACTTTACACAATGGTGTAGATCTGCAGATGGTGTGTCTTTTCAAATATGATAAATGCCTAATTTAATGCTGATTTGTGGCAATCAGAGCATTGCTGCAGGCTTTTGAGGCTGAGGGATGTCTTGATAGTGAGTCAAGAGACAGAAGGTGGCTCAGGCCCATTCATGGGCTTGTGACACGACTAGCAAATATCAACCACTGTAACTCTCAAAGTATTTAAGCTGGAGGAGAAGACCATATTATAAGTGGGCACAGAGAGGTCTAAAAAACTGAAGCAAGAGCATCAAGATCTTTTGAGGGTTATAGACAAAGCCAGTGTGATCTGCTTTGATAAGCACAAATGTGTATGTGAGGGGAAATCTTAAGAAAGAATTTATGCAGAAAACTCTCAACCTGATTTATCTTTATAACCTGAACTTAGGTCTTAGTACCCTGTAAATGAACCATAAATAATTGTAGAACAGAAGTAAGTGGAAATGACTTACAGTACTCTGAACAAACTCAGTTTGGTGAGTTTTCTCCCCCTTTTCCAGCTTTGTCTTGCTCCTCCTCTAATTAGTGCCCAATTTCTAAATTTTCTGAGTGATAGACATTTTTCAATTGGTACCCAAAAGCTCTCAGGTATGTATTTCTTAATCTCGAGGGGGGAAAAATAATTTTTGAAGAGTGATTCTCACCATTAGGCCAATTGGCAGCACCATGATAGATGGAGAAGAGATTGAGGTTGTCAACAATTTCAGCTTTCTTGGCTCCACAATCAACACTGTTGGCACCAGCAGTCAGAAAACCAAAAGACAAATTGTACTGGGAAAAATTTGCTGTCAGGGACCTCTCCAGAATACTGAGTAGCAATAATGTCAGTCTAGAGACTAAGATGTTTCTGATCTAGGCCATCATCTTTGCAATTACTTACATCAGAGAGCTGGGCAATGACTAAGGATGACAGAAGAAGAATTGATGCCTTTCAGTTGTACTGAAGAAGATAGAGTTTGAACATATATGGACCACCAAGAGAATAAATAGGAGAGGTGAAATCAAGTTTCTCCTTGAAGGCAAGGATTTTGAGGCTCCATCTCACATGCTTTGAACATGTAGCCAGGAGGACTTTTCCCTAGAGAAGAGTATTATGCTTGGAAGCCTGGATGTATGGCACAGGAGAGGAAGACCTTAGATGATATGAATCAACACAGTAACTTGTATAATGGGGGTAGGTGTGTCAGAGTCATTGAGAATGGCTCAAGATAAGGTAGGCTTGAGAGCTGTTGTACATAGAGTTGCTATAAGTCAGAGGTGACTCTATGGTACATAACTACATAGAGTTGCTGTAAGTCAGAGGTGACTCTATGGTACACAACAACAACAAAACCAATAATTTTCGTTTCATAGAGATCCACCATAAGGCAGACTTGATAAAGGTGAGACCAATAGTCAATAGATAGTAATTTTGAAAGTGGAGAATTAAGGACCAGAGAGGTTTAATGAGTTGTTCTATATTACACAGCAAAGGAATGTTGTTATCACCTAAGAATTCAGTTAATCTCATGACTGCCATTCTGTTGGAAATGTTTAATTGCAATACCTTCATTTTTTAAGACAAGAAAAACAATGTACAAAACTATTAAGGTATAAACAGAGGCTTCCAAGACTATCAATGATAGTCATGGAATGATAATCAACTCATTCCCAGTTCCATTCACTATCTACATTACCATGAACCCTTTGGCTTGAAGAGCAAATCAGTACTTCTTATTAGTTGATAGTTTCTGTAATTTGTACTATACTGCTTAACTTGTTGCTACGACGTTGAGAGCTATGGATCAGCATTTCAAATATGAGCAGAGTCATTCATAGTGGACAGGTTTCCAAGGAGCTTCCAGACTACAACAGAATAGGGAGAAAGACCTGGTGCTCCACTTCTGAAAATTGTTATTGTTGTTATGTGCTATCGAGTCATTTGTGACTCATAGAGAACCTGTGTACAAGACCCCAAACGCCGTTCTATCCTGTGCCAACCTCACTGTCTCAAACACATTCATTCCCACCACTCCACTCACAGAATTGATCCATCTTATCGAGGGTCTTCCTCTCCCTCCACTCTCCCAAACATGATGTCCCTCTCCAAGGACCAGTCCCTCCTTGCAACATGTCCAAAATATGTCAGATGAAGCTTCAGAATTCTTGACTCTAAGGCTTCACCCTCTCCAGGAAAAAAACTGTTTGTTCTCCTAGCAGTCTATCTTATATTTAGCACTCTTCTCCAGCACCACAGCTCAAAGGCATCAATTCTCTTTCTATCATCCCTGTTCACTGTCCAACGCTCCGATGCATAGCACATAATTGCAAAGACTATAGCCTGGATCAGGCGCACCTTAATCTCCAGCCTTTGCTCTTCAGTACCCTTGAGAGGTCCCTCACAGCTGACTTGCCCAATGCAATTCTTCTCCTGATTTCCTGGCTGCTGTTACCAAGAGTGTTGAATGTGGAGCCAAACAGACTAAAACTGTTAGCTATCTCAACACTGATGCTGCTAATTGGCCCAGTGGTGAGAATCTTTGTTTTCTTGATATTTAGCTTCAATCCATATTGAAGACTGTAGTCCTTGACCTTCTGCAGCAAGGACTTCAGGTCCTCCTCCGTTTCAGCGAGCAGGGTTTTGTGTCATCTGCAAAACACAGGTTGTTGATGACTCTTCCACCATTCCTGATGCCACATTCCCCCTCGTATAGCCCAGCGTCTCAGATGATCTGTTCTGTATACAGATTGTAAAGGTGTGGAGACAAAATACATCCCTGAAGGACCCCTTTCTTGAGTTTGAACCATCCAGTGTCTCCCTGCTCTGTTCTGTTGACTGCCTCTTGGTCTAAGTATAGGTTTCGCATTAGGACGATCAAATGTTCTGGGATTCCCATTCTTCTCAGAGTCAGCCACAGCTTGTTGTGATCCACACAGTCAAAAACCTTTGCATAGTCAATGAAGCACAGATAGACATTCTTCTGGTATTCTTTGTTTTCTGCCAAGATCCATCTTACATTAGCTGTAATATACCTAGCACTACGACCTCTTCTAAATCCTGCGTGCACATCTGGCAGTTCTCTGTTGACATATCGTTCCAAACGTTGTTGGACAATTTTCAGCAGAATCTTGCTTGCATGTGATATCAATGATATTGTTTGATAATTTCCACACTCTGTTGGGTCACCTTTCTTTGGAATGGGAACAAATATTGATCTCTTCCAGTCAGTTGGCTAGCTGGCTATCCTCCAGATTTCCCGGCACAATCTAATGACAAGTAGTATTAACCCACAAGAAGTCAATCCTGGAGTGGAAGTTTAAGAGGCCTTTTTCTCAGGATCTTCCAGGAAAATAAGATGTACATGAGAGTTGAACTTAAGAACTTTAAACTGAAGTCATACTGACAGCATCATAAGAGACTGACAGCAGCATGATATGGTCAGAGTCAGAGGAATCCCGATTACTTGAGACTTAGGACATCACATCAGGGGCTGGTCAATGGGAGACAGGTGATGAATGTTTTAAGCAAAAGTAGGAAGGGTTGGTGGTGGAGTAGGGAAAGGTGGATTTTAAAAAAGAAAAGAAAACAAAACAACAACAAAACCCCAAAACCCCAAACCAACCAAACATGTAGCCGGGTGGGCAGCAGCATTGAATACTGGTCTTTCTAACTGGTAATGTCTTTCATTTACTCTTTTCTGTAGAATGCTTATCTGTCAGATACTATTATATATATTTAAAAATTGAGGCAGACTAGGAAGAAGGATTGGCCATCCCCTTCCAAAATTACAGGCCTTCGAAAACTCTATGTACAATAAAGCATACTTAGATTAGCATTTGGACTAACAGATATGGCAATTGAAACTGAGATCTTAGAAATGGAAACACGGGGAAAGAGAAACAGCTGTAAGGAGATACTAGTGATTAGAATGTGGAACGTGAGCAGCATGAATGTAGAAAATTGGACATTGTTAGAAAGAAATGGAATGCATAAACATTGACATACTGGGTATTGGTGAAATGAGATGGCTTGGCAGGGGACATTTTGAATCAGATGATTATATACTTTACTATTCTGGGGATGAAAAGGTGAGAAAAAATCGGGTGGGGTTCATAATTTTAAAAAATCATTTCTAGATCTATCCTGAAATACAATGTCATGAGCATACAATATCCATATGCATACAAGGAAGTCCAGTGAATACCACTATCATTCAAATATATGCACCAACATCCAGAGCCAAAGAAGAGGAAACAGAAGATTTTTACCAACATTTGCAGTCAGAAATTGATCAAACATGCAATCAAGATGCATTAATAATAATGGGCAACTGGAATGAAAGAGTTGGGAACAGGGAAGAAGGATAAGTAGCTGGAAAACACAGGCTCAGTGAGAGAAATGAGGCTGGAAATAGAATGATAGAGTTCTGCAAATTCAATGATTTATTCACTGCAAATACCTTTTATAAGAATTATAAACGCAGGCTATACACATGGATCTCACCTGATGGCATGCATAGGAATCAAATCGATTACATTTGTGGAAAGATTCACTGGAGAAGCTCAGTATTAGCAGTCAAACCAGACCAGGTGCTGATTGTGGGACAGACCACCAACTACTCATATGCAAATTCAAGCTGAAGTTGAGGAAAATTAAGTCAAGTCCATGGGAACCAAGATTTGACCTTAAGTCTGTCCCACTCGAATTTCAAAACCATCTCAGGAACAGGTTTGAGGTCTTGAGCACCAATGAGCGTAGACCAAATGAGCTCTGGGAGGATATCAAGAAAATCGTCCATGAAGAATACAAAAGATCATTACAAAGGCTAAAGAAGAAGAAAAGACCAAGATGGGTGTCAGATGAGATTCTGAGTATTGCATTAGAGAGCCGAGAAGCCAAAGCTAAAGGAAGAAATCACGAAATCAAAGAGCTGAATAGAAAATTTCAAAAGGCAGCCCGGGATGACAAAGCAAGATACTATAATGAAATGTGCAGAGCTGGAGTCAGAAAATCGAAAGCGCCAGACTTGCTGAGCTTAGCTTTTTTCTGAAAATTAGACAGTGGAAATCCTATGGATCACAATAGAGTAATACCTAATATAATGCTAGAAGATGAGTTCTTACGTTAGACATCTGCTGACATTTACTAATGGCTGCAACATGGATTTGAATACTATATGATCATGAAGTAAATGCAGATGTGCGACACATTCTGTTTTTAAGTGCACAGGGTCACCGTGAGTTGGAACCTCTATGACAGTAGTTAATAACAAATTATCAGTTAGAATAATTCCATGCTATAAAGGGCTATTGTGTGATAAAAGCTCACTGATTTTGGTGGTCAAGTACTTCCCAACATTATATTCAAATTCAAGACAATATGGAATGAATGAACAATCAGACCTTATGTGAATGGTAATTGATGTTGTGGAACTAAATGTAGATGGATTGAGAAAACAATATGCTTTGTAAACTTTCATTTAAAGTATAACAAAATTTTGGGGGGTAAATGTAGAATGCTAAAAAAAAAGAAAAGAAAAAAAATGTCCTTCAGAGAAAATACACTTCCAATTTTCAGTTGTACAATTAATTTATGTCTTTTACTCATTTATTGACTTTACACTATATGTTGCACGCACAATACTAGGTTATGGAAATTAAAATTTTAATACAACTTGGGTTTTTACTTTAAGAAGGCACAACAAGCAAGTCGTGTTCAGAGGCTAATAGAAAGGTTAGAGGTTTAAATGTATGTATGCATCCAATCTGTGAGAAAAAGACCTAGTGATCTGCTCCCATCAAGATTACAGTCTGAAAAATCTCAATATTCTAAGGGGCAGTTCGATGTTATTGCGTGGACTGACTATAAGTTTAAAATCAATTCAATGGTGTCGATAAATGATAGTTCCTGGAATTAAGGAATTAAGATGAGAAAGAGATAGTTTGGGAAAAGCAATTGTTGTTATGCACTCTCAAGTTGGAACCCAAAGTTGACCCTCCAGCAGATTTTCAGAGGCAGCAATTGCACAGGAGGAGATTGCCCATCTTTTTCCCTCACAAGTGCTAGTGGATTCTTGCTGTGTGCCTTTGGGTTGGTAGCACTGTTATTTGGTCTATAAGGAGACTTCAGGGGATATTTTTGCTTTCAGGTTTAAAGATTATTCAGGGAAATTGTTTCAGGGGTTCAGTCATTCTTCATGGCTCAAGGGAATCTAGTCAACATGAATTTTGAGGCTCTGTCTTCCATAGTTTGGCCACATGGTCAGGAGGGACTAGTCTTTGGAGAAGGACATCATGCTAGGAGGAGTAGAGGGACAGGGCAGGAGAGGAAGACCCAGGATGAGTTAGACTGATGCAGTTTGGCAATGGTGTTAGGAGTGTTGGAATCATTAAGACTGGCTCAGGATAGGGTGGCTGTGAATCACAGGCAACTTGAAGGCAGATAACAACAGCAACAACACATGGATATTAAATGCTGTTTTGTATTTCTTTCTTTTGGCTAGGAGTCCTATATTGAATCCTTGCTCAAAATATTAAGTGATGGTAGCTGAGAACCATCCTGTTCTTGTCTCATAGGAAAGGTAATGGCTGTTTATAAAGGTTATTAGCCATAACTTTAATATTTTCCTCCTATTCTTACCTTACCCTCTTACTCTATTGCCAAGTTTATTCCTAGATCTAAAGACTTAGTCTTCATCGATATCAAGAATTTGGTGATGGTGGAGAAAAGATAATATTTACAGTGGGAGGTCAGTATTATTGATGGAGATGCTATCAGCAATTACATAGTTAAAAAATTTTAAAAACACATTGGGCAGTATGATTGATTAAAGCTGGCTACATTCTGTACAACTCCTCCCCCTTAAGTTTTAGCTGCTCTATGGAGCCTAAATAAAATATTATCTAATAGCTTACACCTCAAGGAATTATATTAACTATATTCTATAGAAGTAATGATATATTTAGAGTGGGTCAACTACCCACTTCAAGGGTTTCAAATATTGAAATGAAATTCCCAACCCAAATCCAACAAAACTTTTAAAAATAAGTTAATACTGACTCATGGAGACCCAATAGGTTCCAGTAGCACTACCTCATAACATTTTCAAGGCTATCTGTTTTTACAGGAGAAGACTGTAACATCTTTTCCCATAGAACATTCAGGACAATTGGTGGGTTCAAAACATGAACCTTTTCATTAGCAGTTGAGCATTTCACCACTGCACCACTTGGGTTCCTTTTCAATTATTCAGTGAGTAGAAAATGTTTCTATGTATTCAATATAGAAAATATCTCCAGAGTTTTGGGTAACTATATGAATTTATCTCCTAACACTTGAAAACCCTTACTAAGTGAAATATCAGCCAGGGGAGTAAAATAAAAATAATTGGCTTACATTTGACCTTCAGCAAATAGAGAATCTTCAAGTATAAAACTTGCAATAGTTCTGCTTCATTTTGTTACACTACAATGCATTGACTAATGGTTGTTTCAAGAAAGAAAATTGTAACACACAGGGAGTTCTTAATGCTGACCTCTAAGGTTCCTGACTTGTCCCAAAGGCAAGAAGTACACATTTTCTTTCAAAAAGGAAAGTAAAGATAAAATGTATACTCACCAATGGGTGTCTAAATTTGGATTTATTTAGAAACTTGCAACACCCTCAGATAGATATTAGCTTAAATAGATAACAGGTCATAAAGAAGTCACTGCTTACCTTATGAGATAGTGAATGAAATTAAAATAGTTGGTTCATAATGATTTAAATATTTTCAATTTTTATTTCTTCTCATAGCCCAGTTTGTTGTTCTTTGTTCCCATCCTCCCTACCCACTCTTCCCTCAACCATTCATTGATGGGAAACTTGAGCTAAGAACTTTTTTTTTAAATAAAACATTTTAAGACCTCTCGGTTTTACAAAATAAACCAAACTCACTGTTGAATTTTTAAAGCTGTAAATCTTACTGGAGGGAGACTACATAATCCTTCTTGTAAGGAACATCTGCTGGATTCAAACTGTCAACCTTTAAGTTAGCAGTTTGCGATGATACACACTAGGCTATATTTACCAGTTAATTGAGGAAACTACAGTATGATTATAAGGAAAACATCTAAGATAAAGCTAATCAAAAGAGCCTCTACAGGCTTGAAAAGGCTTTCCTCAGATATGAGGTATTGAAAACCTTTTGATCTCTGACTTGCTATTAAAAGAATAGTGCCTTATTCTTATAAGAAATTATTTTTTTTGTAAAAAAAATGTCTTAACTCCCATATTCTGTTCCATATTAAAGAGAGAAATACTTTGTCTGCTATGAAATAGAAATTTATCTTTAAATTGTTGTTTCACTTGCTATGCATCAGAAAGCAGGGCAATGACTAAGGATAACAGAAGAATGAATGTCTTTGTGTTGTGGTTCTGGAGAAGAGTATTGAACAAACCACAGACCTCCAAGAGAACAAGTAGGTCTGTCTTGGAAAGGGTGAAGCCAAACTGCTCCATGCAGGCTAGGATTTTGAAGTTCCATCTCACATGCTTTGGGCATGTGGCCAAGAGGGACCAGACCTTGGAGAGGGACATCTTGCTTGGAAGGGTGAAAGGACAGTGCAAAAGAAAAAGATCCTAAGAGATGAATTAATATGGTAAGTGGATTAATGGAGTAGATGTGTTGGAATCAGTGAGACTGGTTCAGAATATTCTCCTGTAAATATTGACAGCCTTGGAAACCTGATGGGGTATAAGGCTCTACAAAGGGACTGCAGCAGTGAGCTCACGTATGTATGAGATGATGAGGATGGCACAGGACGGGACAGGGCTCAGGTCTATTGTTCACAGCATTGCTATGAGTTGTACTTGGCACCAAAACAATAAACCACCACAGCAGTGTACTTGACTTTAGTTTATTTATATCACTGGGTAGTACAAATGTTTAATACACTAGATTATTAACTGAAAGATTGAAAGTTCAAGTTCATTCAGAAGTATCTTAGACTAAAGTCCTCATGACCTACTTTTGAAAAATCAGTAACTGAAAATTATATGCAGATCAGTTCTACTTTTTAGCATTTGGGGTCATCATGTATCAGGATCAACTTTATAGCAACTAGTATTTTTTTGTTTGCTTTATATTGTTGTTTACAAAACAATTTACACTTCTGTTAGGGAGCTCTGGTGTCCTAGTGCTAAGAAGCTGCACTGCAATCCCCAAATCATGCAGTTTGAATCCAGCAGATGGGCTGGGACGTTTTCTCCTGTGCAATCTACTGACTCTGAAAACCTAGTGAAGGCTCAGTGATGAGTTGGTTCCGACTTCAAGATTCATAATAACAACAACAACATTACTGTGGTAGAGGGGCAGGATTGCTTTGTTAAGTTTTCACCATAGAAGAGGCAATTTAAATTCTTCAAAACTCCTAGTAGGGAACTTGATGGCATAATCAATAGGAATTTCACTGGTAAACCTCCCCTCAAAAAAGAGGGGGGCACAATTTGCTTCTGAGCCATTTACAGCCTCTGAAAATCCAGTAAAGGTTTAGCTGTGAGTTCAGACTTGATGGGAATAAATTTTTTCTTTTCTTAAAACTTTTAGTGGGAATTTCTGTGACACAGTCCATAGGGAGGTGTGCTGCTACTCCAAAGGTCACATCTCTTTCCAAGTTTGGATCTACCAGTGGTTGCTTGGAAGAAAGTTGGCCAATCTCCTCCTCAGCTATTTGTATCCTCAGAAACACATTGGAGGTCAGGTATGAATCCTTTCTAACTGAGTAGCAATGAATTTCTGATTTGTTTTGTTTTATTAAAATTTCTGAGTAATGACAAGAAAAGCAAAAAAATAAATACTTTATTGTGTCAAAGAGAGTTCTAATTAGTAAAAAATACGAGAACAAAAATAGGGAAATTCAATTTTTCATGTGCAGCAAGTCAAGTTTACCATCACTAAGGATGTCTTAACAATTTCAGAAGTTTTGGGTTAATCATTAAAGAGCTTTCTGAACCAGGTTGCATTAGTAGTATTAACAAAAAAAAACATGATGTATAAAATATTAGGTATTATGCTATGGACTTTTCCTAAAAAGCCCATGAGACTGTTACTATCTTCACCTTAAAGACAAGACAATTGAGATTTAAAGTTAAGTAGTTTAAGTAGTTAACAGATATGCTAAATCTTGTTGTGCTTTATCACATGTTGCTACATCTATAAAGTTGAGCATACCCATGGCCAGAAAAGAGACGTTATGGGCATGCCTACATTTCAGCTGTAGAGTTATCTAGAGGAAAATAGACAAAACAGAGGAAGACTTTGGTTTGTCTGGGAACAACTTTCTTCCAAAGCCTTCATAATAGATGGGGTACATATAGAAGAATTTGAGTATCATTTACATTCCTGGGGAAAATTTCCAGACTCTGGGTCACACTGACTGAATGAGAATAAGCTGCAGTTCAGGGCTTTGCCTCCAAGGCACATCACATCTTTGACAGAACTCCAAGTCAAGACTCTGGACTTTGTGTATGATGTGGACAAAGATTTCAATTCCTAGATGAATTCCAATAAACATAGGCCAATTACATGTTTGTTTCTATTTTTTTTTTCTGTTGCTGTGGTTCCCGTTTCACAAAAGTGTCCAGGCTACAGTTCCTCTAGAGTTGGATGAGGTGGATACATCTTTTTTTTTTCTTACATAATTGATTTTCTCACAAAAATCACTATGTGGAGCTCTGCAAAAAATCATCCTAGACACTGGGCTGTACGAGGAGGAATGTGGCATCAGGATTGGTGGAAGAGTCACCAACAACCTGCGTTATGCAGGTGACACAACCCTGCTTGCTGAAACTGGGGAAGACCTGAAGCGCTTGCTTCAGGTCAGGGACTGCAGTCTTCAATATGGATTGAAGCTCAATATCAAGAAAACAGAGATTCTCACCACTGAGCCAATTGGCAGCATCAGTATGGATATTGAAGAGATTGAGATAGTTAATAGTTTTAGTTTACTTGGCTCCACAGTCAACACTCTTGGTAACAGCAGCCAGGAAATCAGGAGACGAATTGCATTGGGAAAGTCAGCTGTGAGGGACCTCTCAAGAGTACTGAAGTGCAACGACATCAGACTGGAGACTAAGGTGCGCCTGATCTAGGCTATAGTGTTTGCAATTACATGCTATGCTTCGGAGAGTTGGACAATGAATAGGGACGAAAGAAAGAATTGATGCCTTTGAGTTGTGGTGTTGGAGAAGAGTGTTGAATATACCATGGACTGCTAGAACAAACAGGTTTGCCCTGGAGAGAGTGAAGCCAGAATGTTCCCTGGAGTCAAGGATCCTGAAGCTTCGTCTGGCATACTTTGGGCATGCTTCAAGGAGGGACTGGTCCTTGGAGAGGGACATCATGTTTGGCAGAGTGAACGGGAAGTGAAGGAGAGGAAGACCTTCGATGAGATAGATTGATTCTGTAAGTGGAGCGGTGGGAATGAATGTGTGTGAGATAGCGAGGCTGGTACAGGATAGAACAGCGTTTGGGGCTCTTGTACATAGGGTCACTATGAGTTGCAAACGACTCGATAGCACATAACAACAACATAACAAGAGGACAGGAAAGGCTTGGTCCTTGATTGAATACAATACCTATTTTCCATTTAGAAGTTTTAGTGAATAAAAAAGTAGTTTTGGAAATGGACTCTTAAGTATATATTGCTGAAAATGTAGAGGGAAGGGAACATACTGTCCAAAATTTCAACTTCAGTGAATGTGTGAGATAAAAGTACTGTCTGCTGCAAATGGCTGAGCATTGTCAACAGTCTCTTTTTCAAATTGAAGACCCCGTGCTCATGCTATTTCATATTAAACAATACTATTTAGGAGGTGAGTAGATTGAAATACCCCATCAAAAGCTTTCAAGGCTGTCATCATTGTGAACACAGCCAATTATTTGAATTTATAAGTGATATAAACAGGAAAGTGTAAATTAAACCTTTAAATTGCTGTCTCTCTGCCATTTGCTCTTCTTTATCTTTCCCATTAGAACCATTGTTAGTCTAGCAGTCTTTACTAATTCAAAGGAAGTGACAGAGGAAGATCAATGTATGAATCCCCCACGGCCTATTTGATGTTAATACATTTCTTTTGAAAGACTCTTCTTATAGATCTAGAATGTGTTAGTACCACAGTTGCAGCCTGACCTGCAAAATGCTTAATCAACAGTGCAATTTCCTCCCAAATGACATCAGAGGCAAATGCTTGCCAGGCACTTTTTTTTTTAAACTTTAATTACAATGTCAGGTTAGCTGAACAAGACCTGAGGTTAAACAGGAAGTGTTTGTGAATTTCAAAGGATCATTATTAATATAAATGCACTTTGCTTTTTATAAAAGAGATTAAAAAGAAAAGCTCCTTGTTCTCTTTTGTGCTCCTCACTTCATTGATCTCTCATGTTGATTTCATTCTGCATGTAGCCCCTGTTACTCAAACAAGACCATGCTAGACCAGGTTTGAAAACATAGAACTGAGATGATCCTGATATGCTCATTGGGTAGCCTAACAATGGAAGATCTGTAAGAGAAGCATTCTAACGTAGAGATTGTAAAGTTGGAAGAGGAATCCAAGAGGTTTTCCTCTATTGAATACCTACTATGCACAGACTTTGTGGGGACAGATTTCTGGATACCCCATTTGTGCAAAGTTGAATTATTCCATAGGGTTCATAAGGTTTTGACCTTTTAGATAAGTCATGGTAATGTGTGAAAATAAGTAAAGTCTTCACAACTTGTTGTTGTTGTTCTTATGTGCTGTTGAGTCGCTTGTGACTCATAGAAACCCTATGTACAACAGCCCTAAATCCTGCTCTGCCCTGTGCCAGTCACACTGTCTTCTTCCTTTCTTCACAACTTAGTATTAAAAATATCTCTTCTGTGTACAATAACTTTAATGGTAAATAAATACCAGTGACCTAATACATTTAATCTATACATTTCCCCTTTTTCTACTTACAGTGGTTTCTTTTGATACTTTTGCATGTCTCATCACATACTGCTTTATCACCAGATTAACAGAACTATTGGCAAAATTGACAGTCAAATATAGAAGTATATGCATAAACATAAATCTACTTGTCTGTACACGTACTCAGAAACAAAGAGAGAGAACAGTGAGGTGTAAGATAAATGATAACAAAGCCTATTTCAAAGATAAGTTTGTGTTCCCACACGTTGGTATCGCTGGAATAGTTGGTTAGGGGGAGAGAAAAAAAACCATCAAATGGAAGTTGAAGGTAGATATTTTATTAAATTTATTTGGAGGTATAATTAAGGCAGACTTCATTAAATTTCCTCTAGTCTATCTTCTCATTTATTCACCATAGGCATGGAAACTTATGCTAATGGCATGATGGTTTTATAAATATTGAGTAAGATTTTCTGGCTAAATAATGAAAACCACTTTGATTCTAAATTGGACAACTTAGAAGTTTGCATTAACTCTTTTGATGCAGAAAGGTGGAATATTGTGAGTTCTCAGATCATTGCTGATTGGTTTTGTTGCCTTCGAAATGTTACAACATTATCTAAACATATATATTATACCTCTTAGTAAGAGTTTAGACATTAGGAAATCGGGCTACCTGAAACAAAAACCAAGAGAAGTCTAGCATGTTTGAGGCACTTTCTCTCATATCATAGGTATGAAGAGGTCTATTTTTTTTAATAGCATTTATGGCAATTAGCTTTAACTTGCCGAACGATCTCTCACAGCTGGTGATAGAAACTGTTATGGTCAATAGAGATTCTTGACTAGTGCCCTGAGCCGGAGTGGTGCCCAGAGCGTGTGCCATACTTACTATACCGTAGTTTGGCCTCTGTAAGTGAGTAAAGATAAGTGATTCTTAGAGGTGTTCGCCTGCTCAATAAGGTCACCCTGGGCCCAAGTACTTATTATAGTGTGTCTCTTATTCCTCAGTGGGTTGGTATTCTTTCTTAAAATTCTTAAGGAAGGAGCATTTAGATGCCTTTTGTTAGATAAATATGTAACACAATAGCTCCAGCAGCTCCAGATAACACACCTGTATTCATATCAGAAGGAGGGTGATTGGGGTTTTTTAATCCCCCTTCTGTTTCTTGTTGTGTGTCCTCACATCAGATCTGACTGGCACAGGAGATTGCTGATCCTCCAGCAGGACATCTGATGGATTTGAACCTGGTGCCTTTGGAAGTGCAGCAAAGCTTCTTGCCACTAGGCCCCCAGAGCTGGTGAATTGGAAGAGATTCCTAACAAAGGCCCACTTACATGTCCACAGTTATGGAATATAAGAAGTCCTAGGAAGATTGGGAAAATGAGTGTCTTTCTAGAGCTGGGTTTAGTGCTGTTCTGAATAAACTCGGGGAAGGAGAGGATCCTAGCTTGGGAACTAAGAGTGTTGGCGAGCTGAGATAAAATCCAGCTCTTCCACTGGTACCTGTGTTCTTTCCCCTTTCAAAGATTAAGAGATGCATCAACAAGCTTTGAACCACCCTTTCTAACTTTGCTAAAGCTTACCACAGTGTAACCATCTCTTTATAGGAATGAGTTCCCTTACAATTTATGAGGGCCACAAATCTAGGGTAGGACATGCAACAATTCACAAATACCACGGTCTAGGAAATGACATTTCTGTGCCCATGAGAAAAACTATTTAGTAATCGAAAGCCATTGTGCAGCTCAAAATAGCCTGAAATCTTTTACACCCATCTGCAATAACAATGAAGTAGACTTCACAGGCCTGAAAGCTGTGCTCTCCAAAGACTTCCACAATCTGGCCATCACCATGGCGACACTTTGGAGAAGTGTTTTTTGTTTTGTTTTGTTTTGTTGGGTTTTATTCCTTCCAACTTCACTTGAAGAATAGGTGTCTTCCTGACCTTCCATCATAGAAAAGCTTTCTGTTTTATAAATGGCAACACACATTTTTCAATTCTATATTCTGTTCACTTTCTTCTGGAGTCTTTTAATGAAATGTCCCAAATCAATTAGTTTCTCCTTCTCAAAATAGCCATAAGGAAAACTATTTCTCAAGGATAAGGATCCCTTAGGATGGGAAACTAGGCTACTAAAATCATCTGTAGACTCAAAAGAAGAACAATATTTCAAAAGTATTTGAGAGTTTTTACGTCATTATTGTGTTCTGTTGAGTCAGAACCAATCCATAGCTGACCCTCCAGCAGATTTTCAGAGGCAGTAAGTCTCACAGGAGCAGATTTCCCACACTTTTCAGGATGAACAGCTTGTGAATTTGATCCCTGTGCCTTTGGCATTGCAGTCCCGCTTCATACTAAAAGACTACAAGTTTATGACTATAAAATGAAAAATGCATTTTGGGTAATTATTTCTATAAATATGTTTGGACAATATCATAAAAACGAAAATTATTATTATATAATAAGAATTGTATATTTTATTTTAAATATTTTAAAGGATTTGCATATTTGTGTTGTCAACTTCAAAAATATATGAGATCTTTAACTTTTTTTACATTTTTTAAATCCTCTGCAGGAGTGAACATTACTTTTATTTTTAAACCAAGAGTGCTTACTCGTTCTGTGGCTCTCTCTGACTACATTAAATTCAGAAGGAAAGATTTTATCTCTCTACAGAATTTTTCTGAAATCTTAACCTTTGTCTGGTCTATTTTTTGAACTGTCTTTTCTTTTTTCCTTTCTCTCTCCATCTTTTGTTTTTCCTTCTCATTCTCCTTCTTCCTCCTTCTCTATCTCCTCCTCTCCTCACTTGTTGTTTTTGTTGTTTGCCATTGAGTCACCGGCAATGTATAGTGACCCTATATGTAAAACAGCTCTGAAGCCTGCCCTGTCCTGAGACAGTCTCACTGATTCTGACAAACTAACCCACAGTGTCCCAGTTATTGTATCAATCCATCTCATCTGGGGTCTTCCTCTCCTGTTCTGTCCCACCACTCTTCCAAACATAACGTCCTTAGCAAAGCACCCATCCCTTCTGGCCACATTCCAAAAATACCTGAGACGAAGCTTCAAAATTTTAGCCTCCAAGGAGAAACTTGGTTTCACTTTCTCCAAGACAGACCTATTTGTTTTCATGGTGGTCCATTGTATGTTTAAGACTCTTCTCCAGCACCACAATTCAAAGGTATCAATTCTTTTTCTGTCATCCTTACTCACTGTCCAGCTCACTGATGCATAGCAAGTAACTGCAAAGACCATAGCCTCTGCCTTGTACCTTATTAAATACTCTGCTGAAGGATATGCATGTCAAAGTGGGCAATCAAATAACCTTGAATTCTAGAAATCTTCTATTCATTCAACAAAATTTCTGCAGTATATTGTTGTTCTTAAATGCTGTAGAATTGACAACTTGTAGCAAACTTATGAACAATAAATTAAACAAATGAAACCCTTGCCCTATCCTCTCTCTCTCTGTCTCTCTTTCTCTCATACTCTAGTCCATTGCTTCATTGACTGTCAATCCACCTTCTTTGAAGTCATCTTCTCTTCTGCTGACTTTTCACTTTCCCCAGCATGATGTATTCAACAACACCTAACAGGAGATAAGAAGACATGTTGTACTAGGAAATACTGCAGGTAGGTAGTCTCCAAATTATTGAAGAGCAATGATGTCAATTTGAGAACTAAGGTGCATCTGATTCAGACCATGGTCTTTCTGATCACTTGCTAAGCATCTGAGTTCTGGACAATTAATAAGGATGACAGAAGAATAATTTATGCCTTTGAGCTGTGGTGTTGGAGAATAGCCCTGAACATCTCATGAGCTGCCAAAAGATCAAACAAATATGTCTTGGAGAAAGTACAGTCAGTATGTGAGGCAAAGATGATGAGATGACTTTGTCTTACATACTTCGGATATGTTGCTAGGAGAGGCTATTCCTTAGAGAGGAACATGATTCTTGGAAAAGTGGAAGTTTGGCAATGGAGAAGAAGACCCTTCATGAAGTGGACTGATGTGATGACACAATGGGCTTTAATGTGCCAGGAAGTATTAGAATGTCACAAAATAGGACAGGGTTCAGGTCTGCCATTCATGGGGTCGCTGTGGGTTGTACTCGACTCAACAACAACAAAAACTATAAAAATTCTCAGACAAATCAGGCTAGAGTTATTGTGTTCCTTCAAAATGAAATATGTATGCCTTTCACATGATAATTAAATATATGACCACTCTTGTTTGAGTTACAAAGTACTTTCTAATATTGTAGGGAGTTCTGATTGTCTGTAGAGAGTTGAATTGTTAACACAAAGGTCATGCCTCTCCATTGGTTCCAAACTATCAGTTGCTCTGTGGGAGAAGATTGGCAATCTTATGAGTCAATTCCCACTCACTGGCAAAAAAATTGAGCTTTAGTATTATACATTTTTAAATTTATTGTGTCACCAATTAGATTGCAAAATTCACAAAATATTCTGAATTTACTCCATACCTTACACATAATAGTCTTTTAATTTGTTACAAACTACTAATATTTCCTAACTTAAAATATTGCACATCTCCTCTGGAAATAACAATCCTAAGTGCCTATTATGTTGTTCCTGTTGGGTGCTGTTTAGTTAGATCTGACTCAGAGCTTCCTTTTGTCAACAAATTGAAATCCTGTCCTATCTCATGTCATTGGCATAGAGTCTGCCATGTTGAAGCCCTTGGTTACAGTTATAGTGCCAGTCCATCTCACTGAGACATTTTCTCCCTTTTTGCTGCCCCCCTACTTTCCCAAGAATGGTGTTTTTGTCCATGGGCTGACCCTTCCTCATAGCATGCCCGAAGTGTGTGAGAAAAGGTTTTATCATTTTTACCTCTAAGAAATACTCTGTCTGCACTTCATAGATGTGACTTAAGACTATGTAAATCAGATCAATCCTTTACTCCCTTCTTAATGGATTTTCACTATAAACTTCCTTTGGAGCTCTTGAGTTTACTTTCTGCTGAGATTTCAAGTTTAAGGATTTTCAGCCCTGAGCTCATTGTGAATTCTCTTCATCAATACTCAGTTTGAAAAAATCAAGAAACCAGAAGAAACCAGGCCTGCATATCTAGATGCTTGGGCAATTGTAAGTGCAGCTGTAGAACTTACATTTCATCACAAAAATGTGCTAATACATACTGTGTGATACCCGTATAACTGAAATACATGATGAAGCATTTTTGAAATGGTTCAGAATTAAGAATGCAGTATTATAACAGGATTTACAGCACTGCTACAGAAGGTCAAGGACTACAACCTTCAATACGGATTGAAGCTTGACATCAAGAAAACAAAGATTCTCACCACTAGGCCAATTAGCAAGATCATGATAGATGGTGAAGAGATTGAGATTATTAGTAGCTTTAGTTTGCCTCATTCCACAATCAACACTCTTGGAATCAGCAGCCAGGAAATCAGAGATGAATTGCATTAGGCAAGTTGGCTGTCAGGGACCTCTCCAGAGTACTGAAGAGCAGTGACATCAGTCTGGAAACTTAGGTGCATCTGATTCAGGCCATAGTCTTTTCAATTGCTTTCTACATGTCAGAGAGCTAGATAGTGACTAGGGATGATTGAAGGAGAATTGATGCCTTTAAGCTGTGGTGCTTAGAAGAATATTGAATAGACTGCCAGGAGAACAAACGGGTTTGTCCTGGAGAGGGTGAGACTGGGCTGCTCCTTGGAGGTAAGGATTCTGAGACTTTGTCTGGAACATTTTGGGCATGTTGCAAGGAGGGAGCACTCTTTGGAGAGGGACATCATGCTTGGAAGGGTGGAGGGACAGAGAAGTAGAGGAAGACCATAGATAACATGGATTGATACAGTGACTGGGATAATGAGGGTAGGTGTGTCAGAGACAGTAAATTTGGCACAGGATAGAGCAGGTTTCAGGGCTATTACACATAGGGTTGCTATGAGTCACAAAGCGACTCAACAGCATATAACAACAACAACAACAACAGAAAATAATAATAGTCAACAGTGGACTTAAGTCTACTAACTATTATGAAAATAATTGTCAACAATACAATTTCACCTCATGGTTACTCTCAACAAGATTTCTGAAGCTGTTATTATTTTTCCACTTATATTTTTGAGTGCAAGTTTACAAATCATATTGACTTCTATTTGCTCACTCACTCTCTTTCCCTATTGTCATCTTTCAAAGAGATGTAAAACATAATCACCAATTTCTTATCAGAGGAAATAAATGCCAAGTAAGCAAAGGGACATTGAAGAAAGAAAACTAAGTAGGAGGCCTCACACTTTGTAATCTCAAAATTGATTTTGCAGTTACAGGGTTATAATCTTTCTACACGCTTGCTAGTATTTGTTGTTTAAGCATAAATATTTGGGCTGAATTGAGATTATGTCTCATTGTTGCATTAATTTGCAACTTCACCATTCATCAAAATGACGGGTAACAATAATTCATAAAAGAAATATAATTTTATTTTATAATATTAATTAAAAATATTTATGTAATTAATTACAATATCTCATAAACCGTTATTTTAGATGACCTTTCTTTTAACACTTTATCTATTTATTAACTTTTACTCTTCTCTCCTTCCCTTCTAGTTTCTGTTAATCATCCAAGATTGATTCTGTTTGTGTGTAAACCTTCACTTAGCTTTTTATTAGTGGTCTTACACTATGATTTCTTTTTGTGACTGACTTCTGTCCTTCAGCATAATTTACTCTAGTCTCTTCCTTGTTATACAATATTTAACAAATTCTTGACAATTGTTAAAACTACATGATACTCCATTATGCATGTGCTATAGTTTCTTTATCCACTTGTTATTGATAGAAAATTAGGTGGTTTCTCTTATTGTTGATAGTGGGGCCACAAACAAGGTTGTGACTATGTCAGTTCGTGTTGCAATTCTTATTTCATTGGACTATATATCTAATCTTGGAAGCAGGAGTGGCATCCACTTCCTAACATGCATCGGGAAACTCTATGAACTTTGATAAGTGTTGATAACAGTAGAGGGACATCAGGCCTTCTGTTCATAGGGTCACTATGAGTCATGCTTTGCTCAAAGGCAATCAAAAACAACAACAACATATATCTATTACCAACTTTTAAAAGTAAAGCATCAAATTGCTTTCCATTGAAGTTGCAGCATTCTAGTGGCTTAGTGGCAAGAAGCTCCACTGAAATCCCGAAGGCACACAGTTCAAATTTACCAGCTACTTCATGGGAGAAAGATGTGCAATCTCTGCTTCTGAAAACTCACTGGAGGGTCAGCTGTGAGTTGGTTCCCACTCAATAATATATAACAACAACAATATCAATATTGTCAATAGATGTTCTTCCGGTATTCTTTGCTTGCTACCAAGATCCATCTTACATCCACAATGATATCTCTGGTCTGATGGCCTCTACTAAATCTAGGTAGAATTTCTGGCAGTTTTCTGTGCGCTATTATAGCTGTTTCTGTTTTATGACTATAAAAAGGCACATGACAGGGTGGATCACAACAAATTATGGCTAACAATGAGAAGAATGGAAATTCCAGAACACTTAATTATGTTCATGTGAAACCTATACTGAAACCAAAAGGCTTTTGTCTAAATAGTACAAAAGAACTCTACATGGTTTAAAATCAAGAAAAAAGTGTGTCAGGGATGTATCATTTCTCCATAATTAATTAATGTATATGTAGAACAAATAATTTGAGAAGGTGGATTTAAAAAAAAACTGTGAATCAGGATTAGAGGAAGCTTCATCAATAACCTGTATTATGCAGATAACACAACCTTGCTTACTGAAAGTAAGGATGATTTGAAGTCCTTGTTGCTGAAAATGAAAGACTACAGCCTTCAACATGGCTTATATATAAAATCAATAGAATAATCTTTACCTCTAGGCCAATAGACAATGCCACAATAGATAAAAAAAGATTAAAATTGTCAGCATTTTCATTTTACTTGCATCTACAATCACCACCCGTGGTACCAGCAGGCAAGTGACTGTACCAAAGTGCTTAAGTACGAGAGATGGTGATGATGGCACAAAATAGGGCAGAGTTCATATCTGTTGTTTATATGGTTGTAATTGCCAACTTGTGATGGCATATAATAACACTAGCAGTGCATGAGAGCAGTACATCTTGGTACAACAGCAGGTACACAGATCAATGGAATAGAATTGAGAACCCAGAAATAAATCTACTCACCTATGAATAATTAATCCACGACAGAAATTGAATCCATTTTTTTAAAAAAAGAAAACAAAACCAAAAACAAAAACAAATCCCATACCTCACACCATATATAAAACAAACTCCAGATGAATCAAATATTTTGATATAAAGCTAAATGCTGTAAAGATCATCAAAGAAAAAAAATGGGGCAAACTTAGGAGACATATTATGGTATAAAAAGAGAATAAAATATAATGGCTACACAGTGAATAAAGAATAAACTAGATGAGCACTGTAGTATTCCATTATGTGAAATATACCACGGCTTCTCTATCCATTTATTTGTTGATGGGCACTTGCATTGTTTCCACCTCTTTCTTATTGTGAACAAAGCCACAATAAGCATGGATGTGTGGAGATATATAGATGTGTGTGTGTGTGTGTGTGTGTGTGTGTGTGTATACTAGATGAATGGGATCTCCTAAAAATTAAATCTTTGTGTGCATCAAAAGTCTTCACTCATATGGCCAACAGCCACATGAAGAAATACTCAAAATCACTGGCAGTCAAGAAGGTATAAATCACAACAAGAACAATGAAATACCATCTAGCTTTAGTAACAGAAGACAAGTTTACCAGTCCAGAAAATAATAAAAGTTGGAGAGGATGTGAAGAGTGTGGAACTCTCGTGCAGTGCTGGTGGGATCATAAAATGGTACAACTATTCTGGCTGGATTTAGAAGAGGTCGTGGTACTAGTGATATTATAGCTAATGTAAGATGGATCTTGGCAGAAAACAAAGAATACCAGAAGAATGTCTATCTCTGCTCCATTGACTATGCAAAGGCTTTTGACTATGTGGATCACAACAAGCTGTGGCTGACTCTGAGAAGAATGGGAATCCCAGAAGATTTGATTGTGCTAATGCGAAACCTATACTTGGAACAAGAGGCAGTCATCAAAACAGAGCAAGGAAATTGGACAATTAAAACAGACATTCGGGGGGGTGTAGAAGAACGAACTGGGGAGGAGGGTAGAGAAAACAGTGCAACAATGAAGGAATGAAAACCCAAAATCTCTGTAAATGTTCATTAAAACTAATAAAATTTAATAATAAACAACAACAACAACAACAACAAAAAAAAAAAAAACAACACCAGAGCACGGAGACACTACATGGTTCAAAATCAAGAAGGGGTCCATCAGGGATATATTTTGTCTCCATACCTTTTCAATCTGTATGCAGAACAAATCATCCGAGACACTGGGCTGTACGAGGAGGAATGTGGCATGAGGATTGGTGGAAGAGTCATCAACAACCTGTGTTATGCAGATGACACAACCCTGTCTGCTGAAACTGAGGAGGACCTGAAGCGCTTCCAACAGAAGGTCAAGGACTGCAGCCTCCCATATGGATTGAAGCTCAACATCAAGAAAATAAAGATTCTCACCACTGGGCCAATCGGCAGCATCAGTATGGACGGTGAAGAGATTGAGATAGTTAACAGTTTTTGTTTGCTTGGCTCCACAATCAACACTCTTGGTAGGAAACAGCAGCCAGGAAATCAAGAGACAGATTGCACTGGGAAAGTCGGTTATGAGGGATCTCTCAAGAGCACTGAATAGCAACGACTTCAGGCTGGAGACTAAGGTGTGCCTGATCCGGCCTATAGTCTTTGCAATTACGTGCTATGCATCAGAGAGTTGGAGAGTGAATAGGGTTGATATAAAGAAAAGTGATGCCTTTGAGCTGTGGTGCTGAAGAAGAGTGTTGAATATACCATGGAATATTAGGAGAACAAACAGGTTTGTCCTTGAGAAGGTGAAACCGAATGCTCCTTGGAGTCAAGGTTTCTGAAGCTTCATCTGACATACTTTGGGCATGTTGCAAGGAGGGACTGGTCCTTGGAGAGGGACATCATGTTTGGCAGAATGGAGGGGCAGCAAAGGAGAAGACCTTCATTGAGATGGATCAATTCTGTGACTGGAGCAGTGGGAATAAGTGCGTTTGAGATGGCTAGGTTGGCACAAGGTAGAACAGTGTTTAGAGCTCTTGTACATAGGGTCACTATGAGTCGCAAGCGACCTGATGGCACATAACAACAACAATTCTGAAAGGCAATTTTGAATTCTTTCAAAAACGTTGAACATAGAAATTTCAAGTGACCCGGCTACTGCACTGCAAGAAATATACGCCAAGGAAATTAAAGATGAGACATAGAGATTTGTGCCCTTATGTTCATAGCAGTGTTATTCACAATAGCAAGAAAATGGAAATGCCATCAATAAACTAATGGTTTGAGAAATTTTGGTACATTCATGTAGTGGAATACTACATATTATACTAAAGAATAATGATTTTGTAAAATATTATGTAATATGGGAGAGCATGGAGAGCATTATGTTGAGTGAAACAAAATCTCATAAGGACAAATATTATGTAAGGCCATTATTGTAAAACTCAAAGGATAACTAATAATATGTGCATACATGTCCAAAAGAGGAAGGGGAATGTGAAAAGAGACATATAAATGGAAGGCTGGGATCTATTAGGAGTGTAAAGTTTAGAGGTGTTAATATTGGAGTGTATGTGAAGGAATAGGAAAGATACAAAGGTATTTGAAAAGATGATGTTATATTAGACCTAGATAAATGGTAATTAACTATAAAATACAATTATATATAATTATATAAAATACAATGTATATGAATGATTATATGAAACGGAATGTAAATGAAAGATTAGATAAAGCACAGTGAACATGAATGGAATACAACGTAAATGAATTATTGTACGAAAATCAATTAAAAACTATTTTAGAAAAAAGAGCGAGAGAACAAGCTGCGTAGCATATATTCAATCTGTGTCAACCTATATAAGGTTTGAGACGGAAATTTTATTCCAAGGAAGTACAACCAAGTTTTCTTTTTCTCACTGCCATTGGGTTCAAGTCAACCCATAGCTGACCCTTTAAAAAAATAAATTCAAGTCTATAGATTGGGACAAGTATTTGGCAATGACATATTGACAAAAGACTCATGTCTAAAATTTACAGAATATATATGAGGCTCTTAATGGGAAAAGTCTGTCCTTCTTTTTCCCCACAAAATGGCTAGCCAGTTCAAGATGCCAAGCTTTTGGTTAGCAACACACCACCTTACACAAGATGCTGCCAGGGCTCCTAAAGAATCATAAAGAAAGCACAAAATTGAACAATATTCCGTTTTGTTAAGATCGAGACAAGTCAAAAGTGACTCAAGAGCAAAGAACTGTGGCAGAAACAAACCAAAAGGAAGTAACCCTGCTTTTACCAATTCTCCACAAATTATCAGCCAAGGCTGGAATTAGTGTGGGCACTCTATAAATGACACACTCCTCCAGCTTAAACATACACATTCACACACACACATTCCCTCTCTCTCCGAAGTTGTTCTTAGTATACATGCTGACAGGAAAGAATTGGGGATAAACAAAACCAAACCTATGTATAAAATCCAGTGTTAGAAAAACCCACAAAAGTAATGGCGTGATTTGTTCCTTTCTGGAAATCTGTGGCTCACACATCACCATCATCTATAAAATGTCTAGCTGAATCAAGAAGCTATTTATTAATATTGAGATACCAGAATACTTTAAGCATATCCACAAGAAGTTTCTGAAATAATATCTCTTTTGACATTTAATTTAAAAATTAACTAAAAGTTCATGCCTCAGTGGACTGTGTGATACAGTAATAAATTCTGTCAGAATAAAACCCATCGTTTTAAAACCGTTTTGATAAGAGTGGTACTTCTTTCATTTTCTTTGATTGGCCATTTTATTTGTGTGTGGAAAAGCCAAAGAAAATGCCAAGCACTTAGATCAGGCATAAAAAGTGAAATATCTTTAGTACAAATCCAATCATTTAATATCAAGAGGCTCACACAAATATCATACATAAAATATTTTCATTTTATGAGTCAAATGTTGTGAAGGGAGAGTCTATACTCTGTGTAGGAAGGAAGTCAAGTGTTTTGTTCACATTCCTTTACATTTTTATTTCATTCCATCATAATCACAATGACAGTCTGGGTCATGTGTAGAATGTAGCATTTAAAAAATGGTTAGACTGAATCATTCCATCCCCTCTCCTTTCTGTGATAAAGATTTGTTTTCAACATCAACAGTAGCAAAAGCAATGTTCATCTGTGACCATCTGTGCTTATTATAAAACAGTATATTTTGGCAGAATTTTCAAGCATTGAGCTTATCAAAATGATAGAACACCTGTTTGATCTTTACCAAATCAGGCCCCTCAGCTGAATGTGAGTGGGAGGTTGAGTGTAAGGAAGGAAGCATTTCACATTTACTTATGATTTAGGATTAGCAAAGGAATATTTTTCAGTTATAAATGATTATTCAGCTTCTATGTAAAGAAATTACTGTATAAGGTATTAAAAAGGAAAAGGAAGTAAAAGCTATAACTAACACTGGGACATATACAAATATGGGGACTACACAAATATCTTTGATTACCAATACACAAAGAGTTGCTAGTATCATCTATCTATATAAATACCTATGTGGAGACTAGTATCTACACTTAAGTTGCCACCCTATGTAAGTGTTGAATAAATGTATTAATGAAAGACTATCTAACTCTTGTAAAATATGGAGATCGATATTCATATTTACATTTTACAGATGAGTTGAAGTAACAACAAAATAATTTGTTGGAAGTTTGTCTGTTCTCATAATTTTCCACTAGACCGTGTTAGTAATTTGTTCTCCACTATGTTTCTTTTTATCAGTGATACTTCAGTAAATACAAGACTAGAGATACTGAAGCCAGAAGGTGTTGGCGTGTGAAATCGAGACAGAAGAAATGGTTTTTAAACTGTTTTGACAGCAGAAAGCAATACATTTGAGAAGCCAGGGTACATGAAAGAAAAAACCAAGAGAAATCTTGGAATAAGCAAATTCACAAAGCAGTGTCAAAAGCAGACAGGGGAAGAGATGTTTCTATTTTTATAAAGGGTGGAATAATTGGTGGAGAGATTTGAAACCTATAATTAGGAGCTTGGATTTGATACAAGGCAGAATTGGAAAAGTGATTGATGTGATTAAAACAACAGTGGCGAATGAGTACTGCTGCTGAGTGAAGAATAGATTGGCAGACCTGAGGCTTCTGGATGCCTACAAGGTTGGCAGAGTGGTATTGAGCCCAGATTGGTTGTGGTAGCAATGGATGAAGCCAGAATTGAGGAACACTCTTAAAGTACATTCCACAAACTGAAGTCCTATTCAATGACTTCGCTATTCCCTTGAAAGAATTCTACACTGTGATGTGACAGAAACTTAACACTTATTTTTTTTTTTACTTTTTTCCTTTAAGTATATCCTCTATGTCTTTTCCATATATCAAGTACCACAAAAGACTTTCTTTTTGTTTTATCATTATAAAACTTCTAAAATAAAATAAAAAATACTCTGAATGATTTGAAAAGCAAAGCCAAAATAACAATAATTGAATTTGGTTAGAAATGATTGATACTGGTTAACTGTTGTTTAATTTCTTTTATTTTTTTCAAACCAGGGATTGAGGTTCATTTATGTAACATGAACTTTGGAGTCAGAGTTATCTTAGGTTTAAATCAGGTTTCATTTATTATCTGAAGAACTGGATTTAGTTATGTCCTCCTAAGTAAGGTATGCTTAAGTCCTAACATCTGGTATCTGTGAGCATGAGCTTGTTTGGAAATTGGTCACAGGACGCATTTTAATTCCTGAATAAAGGAAGGATACACCTACTCTTGCAACTATAAGCCAAAGAATACCTAGAACTGCTAGAAGCTACGAAAGACATGAAACAACTTACCCCTCAAAATCTCAGAAGGAATCAACAGGGATAACATTCTGATCTACGACCTAGACTCTAACACTCCATGCCAGATTGCTTGATTGTATTCTGATTCTATCTCTCAAAAGTAATATTGTATTGACTTGGAGGACAGGAGGAAGTGTGACTGAAGAGTTAGTGTCATGATAAAGAAGAGTTTTGTCATATGTCAGATGTGCTGCCAATTTAGATGCTGTCTGTCTTGGAGGTGTTTAGAATTAAGCATAATTAAAGGTTTTCAGAGAGATCTCTGATTAGGTTCCACTTGTCAAATATGATAAATGCCTTTTGGGCCTCCTTCTGTCTGAGTATATTGATACTTCAATACCATCACCTGTTCACTTGGATTCTTTCCCTTCTTCTCTAAGATAGTAAGTTCCTTGAGTGTCTTTCTGTTCCCAACATCTCTTGAGATGCCTATAAGAACTACTGCTCAATCAGTGTTGAATGAATGAATTAGGAGAGAAGCCTGAGAATAAAACGACAAAACAATCCATCGAGTGGTTTCACTCTCCTATCTGTGAGGGATTATAAAATCCTAATAGTGATAGTGGCCAAGGACACACAGAGAGAACAAATTCAAAAGTTATTGAAGTAAAAAATGTTGGCAAGTATTTGGCATTGGTTAAACTGGACACTAATCTGGAGCAACCTTAACCTTAGAATTCGGTCAACTCAGTGGATGCTGGTAACATGCATTAGGAGTGAATGAATGCATGTGGGCAGATTCTAAAGTGAAGGTCATGTACTTATTTCTAGACATGTGAGTTTAGAAAACCCAAAAGAAATGGGAAAGAATCAGTGTGAAAAACAATGTATAAGAATTTTGTAGATAAACCAGTATAAAATAAAATTTTTATTAAAAAAGAGAATTCATAGATCAAAGTAAGGGCAGGTGGCTAGACAGTGTCCGAATACTTAGATTTCACGTGCTTATATAGGTAAACTCATTACACATTCCTTGTGTTATAACTTTTAAAAAACTAAAGCCAAGCAAACAAACAACTACTAGAACGTTAATATCATTTGACAATCATTTTTAAATGGTTAAGAAATCTAAAAAAGAAATTTTATTCCTGTCTATCTGGAATACCCCCTTTTTAAAAATTATTATTAAATTTTATTAGTTTTAATGAACATTTACAGAGATTTTGGGTTCTCATTCATTCATTGTTGCACTGTGGAATACCCTTTTAACCTCATCTGTCTCTTGGGATAGCACCTATGAACTACTAAAAAACCCCTCATTGCTACTGAGTTAGAACCAAACCACAGCTGATGTTCCAGCTGATTTTGGGAGGCTGTTAATCACATGGAAGAGATTGTCTATCTTTCTCCTAAGGAGTCACTTTATTAATTCAAACTGCCAGACAGGAGTTACTATTGAGGTAGAAGCACAATTTATTTTGGACTGTAGCACCAGAGCTCCCAGTCTTAGTTGAAAAAACCAAACCAAAGCCCTAGTTAAACTTTTAACCTTAGTGAACTCCTTTAAGAAGGTTTATCTCCTTCAGGATATGGTAAGCACGCTCAGAACACTTCATTTTATTTCATTTATTGTATCTATGTTGTTGTTAGATGCTGTTAAGTGGAGTGATCTCCCGTGCTGTTGAGTGTTGTAGCTCGTTTGTAGTGATCCTATGAACAGCAGATCTGAACCTTGTGCTATATCCTGTGCCATCCTCATCATCTCTGACACACTTGAGCCCACTGCTGCAGTCATCGTTTCAATCGATCTTGCTAAGGTTCTTTTTCTTTTGTGCCTTTCCAAACATGAAGCTCCTCTCCAACCAATAGCTTCATCTAACAACATGCCCAAAGTATGCAAAATGAAGCTTTGTCGTCTTTGCCTCCAAGGAGCATTCTGGTTGCACTTTCTCCAAGACCTATCTGTTTGTTCTTTTGGAAGTCTATGGGATAGTCAGTATAGGTTATTAATTGATAAACTTTTATCGATCTCTTTGCTACGCTGTGGTGTCTTGCATGTTGTTGTGCTGCTGGAAATCATGTCTGGTATTTCAAATACCAATAAGTTTCTGGTGAACAGGTTTTGAGATTACAGTTTATACAGACTAGAAAGAAAAGTCTGGAAACATAGTTCCAAAAATTAGCCAGTTAAAACACTATGCTGTTGCTGTACCATTGAGTCAGAGTAGACTCATAGCAGACTATACAAGAGGTTTCCAGAGGCTGTAAACCACATGGGAGGAGATTGTCCATCTTTTCCTGTGGGGCAGTTGTCAGACTTTGACCACATTCCTTTGTATTGTTAGTGCAAATCCTTACCACTAAGTTACCAGAACTCCCTGAAAACAGTATGGATCACACTTTAAAAAGCATTGAACCACTTGATTTAGACACATTGTTAAGAAGATCAATCTCAACGGGAAGGTAACATGTTTAGTGAAGGAGCCAATCAACCAGGGGATGGGGATGCATTGTGAAGAGGATTGTTGCAATTATTATAATGAAGGACTCAAATATGGTAATGTGATTGTGAGGATGATGCAAGACCATGCCAGCTTTCCTTCTATTATATGTAAGATCACCATGAGTCAGTCAATTCAATGGCAACCAGCAATAACAATAGCGTTTGCACTTATGCACTCATGTTATTTTTACGTTCATCTTCCCTTAATACACGTAACACAAAGTGAGCAATAATAGAATACATTTTAGAATCAAGCAGGCAAGAGCACAAAATCTCAGTTTCACCATTAGCTAAAATTAGCTTGAGGAAATCAGTTGACATTTTCTTAGCCTCAGCTTCTCTCCACTTTAAAAGTTTAAGGGCAGTATCTGTCCTGAAAAGTGAAATCCCTGCACTGGCTTCTCACCACTCTCTGCATAGCGTTCTCACCTTGTCTTCTGGTTCCTTCTGTTCAAGGTACACTGAGTCTTTGATGTTCCTGAAATACCCGAGACATGTTCTTTCGTCCTAGAGTACTCTTCCCCATTATTTGTCTGATTGGCTTCTTTACTCTTTTCAAATATTTTCTCAAAAGTCATCGGCTGTCATAGCTCTCATCGGGAGGAAAATGCTTCTGACTCTAATATAAAACACCTGCATGCATATTGACAAGGCTGGAAGGAAATGCGCTCTAAAGGGAAGTTGTTATATCAGGGAGACTAATTATATTAAAATATTCCCTTTATACCTCTGATATGGTTTTGACATTTGAAATGTAATTAAGAGTTCCACTTCTCAGTGAGATCTTTCCTGGGTAGCCTATGTAAAAAGTCAGTCTCTCACCGCTCTACTGGCTGTCTTCATTCTCTGCTTCATGTGTGTTCCTGAGTGTGATTGCAATAGATTATGCTGTATATATATTCATATTATGTCTACTACTTGATATTTCTAGATGTATACTTTTGTCGAGGATATGAAGACAAAATTTTGCCTATTTGTTCATTGCCATGTCCTTTGTGTCTCAAATAGGATTATAGTAGATATAGATGGGCAACTGCTGCAGAGTTGACCCTCAAGTCATGACAGGCTTCTGTGTAATAGAATGAAATATTCTCTGGCACAGCATCATCCCCATGACTACCAGTATGGTACAGTTCATCATTGCAACTACCGTACCAGTCCTCCGCATTCCTCACAGGGTCTTAACCTCACAAGCTGTCCTTTTCACAAGTTTGATTCATCTAATAATATGCTCACAGTACATGAGCCAAGTATGCCATGCTGCAACTCATGATTTTCACTGGGTAATTTTCAAAAGTAGATCACTAGACCTTTCCTTCTAGTCTGTTCTAGTTTGAAAGCTCCTTGGAAACTTGTCCAATGAGTGACCTTGTCCTTATCTGAAAGAAATGATACATATCTTCAAGCATCAGAGTAACACACACAAAAGAAACGGATATATTATAGTTATTGCATGTTACTGTTGTCCTAACGTGCTATCAAGTCATCTATGACCCATAGGGTCACTATGAGTCGCCTATGACTCAACGGGACTTAACAACAACAACAATTATTTAGGATCTCTAGTAGTGCCTGTAGTAGGTTGCATTGACGACACAAATGCTGCCTGTGCATGGAGGCACAAAATCAACTAGTTTCTTGGAAGAAAGACAGGCAGTCTTCTCCTGTGTGGTTTATAGCCTCAGAAACCTGCTGGAGGGTCATTATGAGTTGAAATCAACCCAGTGGTAATGAATTTGAAGTGATTACATACAACCAGCCAGTACAAGCCAAACGTGTTGTGCTCAAGTCAATTTGGATTCCTGAAAACACCCTGTGCCATAGAGTAGCAGTCAGCTGCACAGGGTACTCTTGGTTGTCATCTTAATGGAAGTTGACTGCTGGGTCTTCTGTGGAACTACCAGAGGAATCTGAGCTACCAACCTTTCAGTTAGCAGCTGAACACAATTGTTACCCACACATGGAATTGCTGCTTGGCACCAAATATATACTAAGCCTATCTTTGTTATTTTGAATTTTGCTACTATCGTATACGATTTGGGTAAATCATGCAATATTCTGTATTTATTATCTTATTCCTATTACATTAGATGCTTAATAGATGAATAAACAAATGAACTTTCAATTAAATGTGAAGATTAGCTCCTTGGCTCACTGTTGGTAATGGGGCTGCTAGGTCTTAATAATTATCACAGAGCTGGGGGAACGGGATGACCTCTAGGAATATTGACACAAAACAGCCTCACTAAGGCCCTGTCATGTATGATGGGTAAATTATTGATAAGCGCTTTTGCATTAATCACAGCCCTCAGTCTGTGGGTTCTTACACCTGAGGCAAAAGGCAAATCTTTGACTGCTTTAGCTTTTTTGTGAAAATACATTTCCTGGTTTCCTATCTGAAACAAATGATTAAAACCCCAAGGTTGCCAGTTCAAATCCACCTAATTGCAGTGTATAAGGATAGTCTGGAGATCCTCTTTTGGAAGATTGTATAGCTGCCACAAAAAACCCCGAAAGAGTATATATCTACTCTGAAGTTATCCAGATATGAATTACGCTAAAACATCAGAGCTCAGAAAAGCAAGCTTAAACACAAAACACATTTTGCTCACAGTGAATGAAGAATGGATTTAAAACAATCTTATAGTACTATAGCATTTAGCCTGCAAAGAAACGCAGGTACACACGCACACAAACGCCATGACCTTATAATTTTTCATCTTTTTTTATGTCTTTGACTCAGTGATTTGTGGCAAGTATGAAGTTATATGTAAAGTGTTATTAATGACTTAGAAAGTGGGAAGTGTGTCTATCAGAGTTGAGCTTTTTCAGACCGGTGCCAGCCAGTACCAAGAGGCAGAGTAAACTCAGAGTTTAAATTACAAAGAGCTATTGATCTTGACAGTAAAGCATGCCTGGAAATGAAATTGACATGGAATGAACCTGACATTGAAGTATTATCTTAAAATCTTGAAAAACATGATAGAGAATTCAATTATGTAGCCAAAGGGAATCGGGGAGGGGGAATGAATAAATTACGAGTGATTGTTTCTTGAAACATGTATTTTCCTGTATAGGTCAGTCTCACAGTGCACGAAATTAGTTACTGTGGTTTCACACTTCTTCACTTCATTATTTTAAAATATAATTTATCTTAATTATTAGAAAATGTGAATAAATGCTTACAGCAAAACAAATATTTGTCAAAGTTGTAGAAGTAATTTTAGTCTAACCTAAGGAAACAAGGAAGTAAGCTTAGGGCCAGACTTGGAGTAAACTAATGTTTTGCTCTTGTGTAATGGCCATATAAGTCAGCTTTGAATGTTGCCTCATCCAGTGTCCTCTTTATCTGTGCTACGTTTGAGCCTATCATTGTGGTTCTCAAATCATTTCATTTCACTCATTTTCTCCACCTCTACTTTACCAAACATGAAATTCTTTTCTAGGTCTTGATCTTTCCTGATGACGTATCTAATGTTGGCACATTAGAATCTTATCAAGCTCACTTCTCAGAATCACTCGCTCTGCTTGCATTTGCTTAAAGACTCATTTGTTTGTTCTTTTCACAATTCATGGTAGAGTTCATATTTTTGACCACCACCACAGTTGTTGCTGTTGTAGTAGTGTACCATTAAGTTGGAATCAACCCAGAGTTTATCCTCTGGCAGGTTTTCAGAGGCTGTTAATAGCATGGGAGGAGATTGGCCATCCTTCTCCTTAGGAGCACCTGGTGGACTTGAACTGCATGGTTGTCAATTCTTCTGTCTTACTTTATTTTCATTATTTGGTTTTCATATTTATTCAGAGATTATTGGGGGGGGAACCCTGTAGTATACATTGCAATTTCTGATTAGAATCCTAACTAACTGAGAGATCATGGATGAGTTATTTTATCTCTGCCCATTATAATCTTCAAGAAGTCTATGTAGCACAGCCTATATAACATAACTGAAAAGGTCAGCAGTTCAAATCCAACAGCTGTTTCAATAGAGAATAATCAAGCAATTTGTTCTTATTATGATTTACAGTCTTAGAAACAAGATTGGAGATCATAACGTCACAATAGATTCGGTGCAAATAGAGTTGCTTTATTTTTGTTAATGTTCTTCAGCTGAAAGGCATGAGCATGCTAATTTTTATTGGACTGTGATTGTTCAGAAAAACATACATAAGATATGTTATTCAGTATAATGCTTTCTAGTCTCTCCCAAGTGAGTTAACTAACTTTGTCCCACAAGGATAAATATTGTATAAAACCATTATTTTAGAATGAGTATAAGGATCCGAGAGGGTTTTATTTTACTAGTTTGTGTTTGCGTGTTCCATCAAATTGGATCTGACTGATACAGGAGGAGATTGCCCCTCCTTCTCCAGCAGAGTATCTGCTGGATTTGAACTATGTACCTCTGAGATTGCAGTACAACTTGTTGCCTCTAGGCCACCAGAGCTCGCCTAAGAATTTATTCTTGAAAACAATATATTGAATTTTGTAAATAAACCCAGTAGAAAATGAAAAAAAAAGATATTATTCATTCAGGCATGTATAATACAACTGATAAAATTCACTTTGACATATATTTGAATAAAACTGCCATATACTTATGGGAGTGAACAATTGTGTTAAACCAGCAGGTAAAATGTGTAAAGTCATTTTATAGATGGAAAAAATATGCTCAGAAAGGGTAAGCAACTTTCCCAAATCATTAAGCAGGGATTAAAATGTAGGTCCTGGATATTCCAACCATCTATCTTGGCATCTTGGCATTAATGTGATAAGTATTGTAATGGAATGTCCTACTAAAAGACTAATATATCCTCCCATGTGATTAATTGGCCTCTGAAAACCTGCTGAAGGGTCAGCTATGGGTCAGTTCCATGGGTTGGTTCCTACTTGGCAACACATGACAACAACCAAAAAAACTAATTGCACTTTTAATTGCCTATTTCATTCATCAAGAGTCATATGACTATATCCCTACATGGTAGACAGTGTTCTTCTGGGAAAACAAAACGTTGTACCCCATGAAGCTCAAATTTTAGTGGAAATGAATAATTTATTCTGTCAACAGTCTTAAGTGATAGTATGTCGGCAGACCGCCTTCCCGCCCCGTGCAGCGCGCTGCTGGCCTCGCTGCTGTCCACGTGCCGGCGTCCGCGTTGCCTCGCCATGCCCCGAGTGACCGTGTTCTACCCGCTGCACGGCCGCCGCGTGGTCCTGCTCGGCCTGCGCGCCCGTCGCCGCCTCGCCCACTCGGACTCCCGCCACCAGCCCGCGTCGGGTGTGGAGATCGCCGTGGGCCTGGTGGTGATCTTCACGACCCTCCTGATGCCATCCGCCTGGGTGCTGCGCAACCTGCACCAGAACCCCAGCCAGTGAGCCAGACGCAGCCCCGAGAGCCTTCCAGAACCTTCCAGAACCCAGCTGTGCCTTCCGGAAGATGAGAGAACCCGCCAAGAGGCTGACTGAGGCACCCTCCCACCTATGCCGCTTCATACCCAATTTTTCTAGTTGAATATTTTCACTACTTCTAGGCTTTAGGGAGATGAACAGAATATTGTTTAAAAGTGTTTTGCAGAAAATGTTCAATAAAATTAAAGCATTTTAAAAAAAAAGTGATAGTATGTCCTAGATGCAGCCTAGGACTCAACAGATGATGACTCCTTGTTCTGATATTGTGGGTGAGAAATTACACTAGCACATGTTGGTTAATGATGGGGACAGGACTAAAAGCTCTGCAGTGACATCCAGTTACTGCAGAACTTACTCCAACACGTGTCACCCTCATCTGTGTCAGACTAGAACTGCACTCTACAGGGATTTCAGTGGGTAATTTTTCTACAGTAGATAACCAGGCTTTTCTTCCAAGGCACCACTGGGTGGACTTGACTATAATTTTTTGTTTAGCAGTCAAGTGTGCTAATCATTCATTTGGATGAGCCAGTGATAGGTATGATGCCTTGAGAAGGGTTGAACTCAACCTCATCAGTCTAGCAAGGTGTTCATAGACATTGAATTTCAAGAGAACAAGCTTGATTTCTGAAAGCAACTTGGAAGTTTCCATTTCCAGAAGTTTCCTTCCTGTTGCTTTTAGAAACAGAACATTTGGTTTAATACCTAGAAAATTACATACCTGTTGGGTTATTAAACCATATGCGTTTTCTGAAATAACTAGGTTTCTTAATGTAGAAAAATAATTTCACTTTAATCTAGTGTGCTTTATTAATATGTCCAGAAATCATGTAGATGTGCTTATGCATGAAGTACTTGTTTAATGAATTCTGTGGAAAATGATTGTAAAAGTGAACATTAGCAGGCATGAATAGATATTAAAAATCGATGTTATGTGTGTCAAATGCCATAATGGTTACCCATAGTGGACAGTGTTTGGTGGAGCTCCCAGAATTGAGACAGGCTTGGAAGCAGGAGAGCATCCACTTCCTAAACAACATGCCTCTGGAAATTCTATTAACTTAGAGAAATGATGATACTTAAAGAAAGCTTTCAGGTCCTTTGTTCATAGGGTTGCTATGTAAGCACTGACAGACTATTCTGTATAGAATTACATTACTAATATAATCTAAAGGCAGAGCCCAATTCACTAGCAAGTCAATTTCACTAGTGACTCCCTAGGAAAAAGATAGGAAGTCTCCTCTCATGTAATTTATAGTATCAGAAACCCCATGGAGTATCAGTTATTAATTGACTTAAACTTGAGATCAATAAGATTTGAGATATATTTTCAACTTATTGCCATCAAGTCAGGACCAACTCACAGCTGAGCCTCCCGTAGGTGTTTGTAGATTGTAAATCACAGGAGGAGATTGTCTTCTTTCTATCTTGATATACATATATTGCCACAAATGTACTTAAAACACATAAAGTAGGTCACTCTTTCAAAGAACTTAATTCATAGCCATGTCCTTAACCTTTCGCCCCACACAGAGAAAGTATTTTATCAGTTTATGTCTATTACTTAGAAATTATAAATGTACTATTTATACAAGCCATAAAAACTTTTCTTAGTATAATCTTGTAGATTCTGGCATTTTTTTACTGCAGTGTGACATCTCTGGAGCCCTCTGTCGCCGTTTCTAGCTAATCTTGTTTGAAATTATTGACTAAACTGAAATAAGAGTAGCATTTTAAAATCATCTTAGTGCATGAAATATTGTTCAAAATGTTCTGAATTATTCTGAAGGACTAAACACTAACAATGAATAAATTTATGATTAGGTCTGAAGTAAATCTTGGCTTGAACTACTTTGGAGTTTTTAAGACCTACTAAATTTTAACTTAAATTGAGTTCAGTCTCATAGGACCTAGGATTTTCAGATATATTTTTGTACAGAGATCCTTGCTAAGCCTAGCTATTACAGCAGCTTTCTCTGCTTGTGCAGGTTTGTCTAACTGGTCCAATTTATTTCTTTTTAAAAAATCCAGTCCCCAAAACTATCCTAATTCTTTCCGTTCTTGACCTGTCATCGTAATAGTGTTGCTTCTTTTGTTCACTACAGCAGCCTTATAAACAACAGATCTGAAACTTGCTCTATCTTGCATCATCCATATGATCTCTGATATGCTCAAGTGCATTGTTATAATTACTATGCCAACCTGTTTTGTTGAAAGTCCACCTTTGCCATCATGATGCCATTTTCCAAGGACCAGTCTATCTGACAACATGCTCATAGTATATGAGATGAAGTACCACTGGGGTTGCACCTCCTCCAACACAAGTATGTTTGTTCTTTGGCCATCCATGGGCCATTCCATACCATCACCACAATTTAAAGGCATCAGTTCTTCCTTTGTCATCCTTATTCCAATGATACACATATAACATATGTGTATATATAACAATTATACAGCAAACGTTGAAGGAAGTATGTTGTTGTTATGTGCCGTCGAGTCACTTGTGACTCATAGCGACCCTATGTACAACAGCCCTAAACTCTGCTCTGTTCTGTGCCAATTGCACTGTCTCTAACACACACATCCCAATTACCCCAGTCACTGAATCAATCCACCTCATAGAGGGTCTTCCCCTCCTGCGCTGTCCCTCCACCCTCCCAAGCACGATGTCTCTTTCCAAGGACTGGTCCCTCCTTACAACATGTTGTCTAAAGTATGTCAGAAGAAGCCTCAGAATCCTTGCCTCCAAGGAGCAGCCCGGTTTAACCCTTTGAAGGACGAATCTGTTTGTTTTCCTAGCAGTCCATGGTATCCTCAATACTCTTCCCCAGCACCACAGCTCAAAGGCTTCACTTCTCCTTCTATCCTCCTTAGTCACTGTCCAACTCTCTGATGCATAACAAGTGATAGCAAAGACCATGGCCTGTATCAAACACACCTTGGTCTCTAGAGAGACACCATTGCTCTTCAGTACTTTGGAGAGGTCCCTAACAGCAGGCTTTCCCATCACAATATGTCTTTTAATTTCCTGGCTACTGGTGCTGAGAGTGTTGACTGTATATTGTCTATTATTGTAGGACACATTGCTATATCTTTCTTTTGTTAACAATTTGCTTTTACTCAATTTATTTACCTACCATAGCTATAGGAAGTGTTCAGGTCTTCCAATCATATGGTCTCTATGAGTTGTCTATGACTCAGTGGCACTTAACAACAATAACAACGAGAGAGCTTTGTTGGCCTAGTGGATACAAAGTGATACTACCAAGCCAAAGGTGATTTTAATCTGCAACCCTCGGGCTGGTTTTAATTGTTTTTGGTAATTCTTCTAAGTGGTATAGCGATGTTCTGTCCATTTGCTGTATAGAGGTAACTCGTAGTTGGTGTGATGCTAAACACTGTGTCACTGATGTGCCAAATATGATAGTGTATACCCATGGTGGACAGTTTTGGTGGAGCTCCCTGATTAAAACAAGGTTGGAAGCAGGAGTGACATCCACTTTTGAAATAGCTTGCCTCCGGAAACGCTTATGAACGTGGAGAAATGATGAAAGTTATATAAGTAAGTTTTCAGGTCTTTTGTTCATAGGGTAGCTATGAGTCGTCTATGACTCGATGGTATTTCATAACAACAACAATCTTTTTAACAGATTTGAATCTCTTTAAGATATATAACAGACCCTTGCAAAGATACTGGTCATGCATACCTAATATTCAGGCAACCTGCCCAAGAATTAGAGAGACGTCAAACTTCATTGTTTTTACATAATGCTGAGTAGGAAATGAGTTGTAGATGACCTTCCCAGAAGGTTTCTAGAGGCTGTAAATTGCATGAGAAAAGATTGCCCATCTTTTTCTTATGGAACATCTGCTAGATTCAAACCACATGTCTTTGGTTGGTAGAACAACTTCTTACCACTCAGCCTCCAGAGCTCCCTTCAAGCTTCACTGAGTGGTGGCAAGAAGCTGTACTACAGTCCCTTAGGTACATGGTTTGAGGCCCTAGTCACTCCTTGGGAAAGAAGGACAGGCAATCTCCTCCCTTGCAATTAACTGCCTCTGAAAACTGTTGGAGGGTCAGCTATGGGTTGGTTCCAACTACGGTACACACAACAACAACAATCCAAATATTGACAATTCAAATGGTCCCAGTGATGAGATGTAAGAAAAGCCAGGTGATCTACTTTGGTGGCAATTAAAGTTAAGAAAATTTTAGGAAGTCCAGTTCTATTCTGAAACATGTGTAACCTCTACGAGTCAGAATCTCGCAAATCTCTGCTGTTTGGCTTTTCATTTTAACTTGCTTTTCTTATTGTAATATAATACGTACTTTGAATGCAAGGACTTTTCCTGTCTGAACATGCACAGTTTACTAAGGAGAGAGGGAAAGAAATCTAGGAAGAACTGTCTCCTCTCATGTCCCATACACATTCATAATTAAAGCTTATCATGTGCTCAATATGGAGAAGATATGGATTAATTTCTTTAGTAAATAACCCTGAAATATTTGCTAAGAAGTAAGTAGGCAATCTGCTGGGTGGTGGCACAGCAACACCTAACCTCACACATCCCTCACCTCAGAGAGTTGCCAGTGTTGTGAATACTCCTTTTGCTAAAACAAAACAAAACAAACAAAAAAACAAAAACACTTAAATAAAAAAGGAAGCTGATCCATTTCCTTCCAAGTTTTTTTTTATTTGCTTTTTATCTGGGATTGGAGGTATTTTGAACATAGAGTAGGGAAGAACATTTGTTTTAACACAATCCAACAAAAAGTAAAGAACAACTCTGTTTTTGTAGAAAAGAAATTGATCGATTGGTTGGTTTAGGTCATGTCTTATGGACTTACGGTTCTCTGGTCTACAAGCCACTTTTGTGAAGGTAGAATTTTCAAGATATACATTATTCCTCTTACATTCATACAATTCACTGTCTTAATTCTAAACTTTACATGCTGTAATCTGCATGGACCCTTCTGAACTCCTAAAAGCACTCAGTGCAGCCATGGAAGGTGTTAGGAGAGCCTCTAGCAGGGAATGCAGAGCTGCAACTAAGACACAACAACATGCTTTTCCTCGTGATAGAGAACTTCTCGCTTCAGTTCTTTGTGGAAGGTCTCCTGTTTCTCAGGTCATCTCTCTAAAGTGTTATCTAAAGATTGCTCCTCCTCTTCCCAGCTACATCTGGCTATGTATATGCATGTAGTTGACATGCAATGACTTGGAGATTCCAAAGGATTTCCCTGGAGGAACTTCCATAGCAATCCTTGGCTGCTAGGGGTCCTCTCCTAGCACCAGAGAAACCTCTTTATCTTACATGATCTAAGGGATATTGGAAATTTTAAATCAGATGTAAGAGTGTTTTGATTTAAATAATTAATTTTAAAATTGTATAAATCCTGTGATCTAATGAATTTAAAAATATTTATTTGCTCATAAATAGGGTCAAATATTAGCTCTATCTTTATTTGATCATGACACAATATTTGGCAATGCAAATTTGAATCCATTACAGAACACTTCTGACCATATGTATGGACCATACTGTATGGGGAAAATGTGCCTATATAGTTGTCCTCTTTGGAAATGGTATTCTTCTTTTGCTATATTAATAAAGTCATACTAGGATTAGAAGCAAGAGTGGCATCCATTTCCTAAATAACATGCCTCAGGAAACTCTAGGCACTTTGATAAATGTCGATAGTTGTGGGGGCTTCAGACCTTTTGTTCACAGAGTTGCTATGAGTCATGCTCGACTCAAAAGCAATCAACAACAACAACTAAGGTTGTTGTTGGATACTGTCAAGTCCAAACTGACCAATAGCTGACCCTCTAGTGGGTTTTAACAGAAAGTTAATCTCATGGGAAGAGATTGTCTGTCCTTCTGAGGAGCAGCTGATGGAGGTGGATCCTAAACCTAATTACTTCTGAGTGTTAAAAATACCAGAACCGACTTACAGAGTAAAGACAAACAATGTGTGAAGAATGAAACAATACCTAGGGTTACTGACAAGGAAGGAACTGACATAGACAGAACCCTGGATTGGATTTTAGTTTCCAGAAAGGTGAGGAAATAAATACTGTTTTTTAATAGCCATTTCGCGTGGCATTTCTGCTGTAGCAGCACTAGATAATGAGGACCCCATGCTGCAGTCTCCTCCCTAATCCGTCAGTAAAGAGAAGAGCTGGGTGCATGACAGGCAGGACTAGATGGCAAGAATGTTTAAGGAAAAAAGTTGTTTTAAAGCTAGTATTTAAGAAGTTAGTATTTTATTCTGTAGTCATGGTGAATGTATCTGTATATCTGTATGTATTCATATGTGTTTATAAGTGTGTGTGTGTTTGTATACACATTTTTGAGGAATATTCTTATATCATATAGTGAAAATGTTAGCCAAATTAGGGGAGTATCAATTGAAAACTATATTAACTAGAAATTAAAGTAAAACTTCTTTTCATCAATCTTATGCAGTAATATTGGAAAGATGAGAGAAAAGGAAAATATTTAAATTAATTATGTATACTTCAGTTTCTTTTCTTGTTGTAATTTATTTCTAAATGCTAAAAATATGTTTTCCCCCTATACCATCCTCAGATGGCTATGAAAAGCAACAGTATAATTTATATAGGATAACTGTACAAATCCAATTACATTTTAAGAAACTTTACAAATTACTTCTGAAGTCTATATTACGTCATTCAAAGTTTTAGAAAATAAGTACAACCTAATTGCTGAAATAGTTTGTCTAGAAATTTTTCATAAACTCTTTCGTTTTCCTTTATGGGTTGCATCAAATTCCTTCTGATGTTAGTTCACAACTGAATTTTTTTCTGTTGATTGAAATGACAGTCAATCCCCAATTTACCATTATTTCATTTTTATTTTAAAATTTACATTTATTTGCATAAGCTCTAGTTTACAGATGTACAGAGTTTAAAAAATTATTACATACAAAAAGGAACACAAAGATGACTTAGCTGTTGTTGTTGTTGTTATGTGCCGCTGAGTCACTTGCGACTCATAGCAACCCTATGTACAACAGCCCTAAACCTTGCTCTGTCCTGTGCCAATCTCACTGTCTCTGACTTCCCCACTCTGATTACTCCAGTCACTGAATAAATCCACTTCATTGAGGGTCTTCCCCTCTTGCTCTGTCCCTCCACCCTACCAAGCATGATGTTCCTCTCCAAGGACTGGTCTCTCCTTGCAACATGTCCAAAGTATGTCAGATGAAGCCTCAGAATCCTTCCCTCCAAGTAGCAGCCTGGTTTAACCCTCTCCCAGATGAACCTTATTGTTTTCTTAGCAGTCCATGGTACAATCAATACTCTTCTCCAGAACCACAACTCAACGGCATCAATTCTTTCTATCCTCCTTAGTATGATAGCAAAGACCATGGCCTGTATCAGACACACCTTAGTCTCTAGAGCGACACTATTGCTCTTCAGTACTTTGGAGAGGTCTCTAACAGCAGACTTTCCCATCGAAGTACGTCTTTTAATTTCCTGGCTGCTGGTGCCAAGCAAACTAAAGCTGTGAACAATTTCAGTGTCTTCACCATCCATCCTGAGGCTGCCAATTGGTCCTGTGGTGAAAATCTTTGTCTTCTTCATATTGAGCCTCAATCCATATTGGAGGCTGCAGTTCTTGACCCTCTGCAGCAAGCGCTTCAGGTCCTCCTCAGTTTCAGCAAGCAAGGTTGTGTCATCTGCATAACGCAGATTGTTGATGGATCTTGCACCAATCCTGATGCCACACTTCTCCTAGAACCCAGCCTCCCGGATAATCTGTTCTGCATATAGAACAAAAGCCCAGAAAATCTTCAGATATAAGCTATCAGATCAAAGGCTGGAAAACGGGGATAGGTGTTGAAGGGAGTGGGTGGGAGTGGATGCGGATGCTGGTGGATGGTGGAGCAGAAAAATAATTAGGTCAAGACACTTGTGCCAAGGGCAGGGACAACACTGAAACTAATGGTTAATTCCACAATTAGGGATATATCTTTCACTTTTTCTGTAAAATGCTTGTCTGTCAGATACTTCTCTAAATCTGAGCATTCAGATTAAGACAGACTAGGAAGAAGGATTGGCCATCCGCTTCTAAAATAGCAGGCCTATGAAAACCCTATGTACAACAGAACACATGTAGACTAAAAGATAGGGCAACTGAGGTGGAGCTTTCATGTATGGAAATACAAAGGAAGAGGAAAGGTGACTTAAGAGGGCAAATAAAATTAAGATATTTGGTAAAAATAATTTTAGAGAAAAATCCCATCTTTTAGAAATCTATTTCTGATATCATGTTTGATAAATTTATGCTCTTGGTTTATTATGAAAATTGTGTTTTTATCCCAGGTCATATATTTAAACAGCTCTTCTGATTAAGAATACTTTAGAACTGACTAACCTTATGAAAGATTAACACTTGATTATAGCTTACCTAATAAAATATAATGCAGTAGTATATTGAAATCTGTTCAATTAACAAATACTACAGTTTGATACATTCATGAAAACAATTACTGAATATAAGGAATTGGGTTTTATTCTTTTTACAGAAAAATCAAGAATTTAAAGAAATACCAGATCAAACTAGACAGACAAAAAATATCTTGACTTTCTGCAAAGTACACAGTGTGCATCCTCCAACAACTGACTGCTTTACATTTCCATGGAACATAGTCATTGTTAGTATTATTGACCTTGCATGATCAAAAGTTTGGTATAATCCATATAAATTGATAAATAAGAGCAGAAAATAAGAAATTCCTAAAAATTCAATATTCTTATTTTTTACCTTTTTTTTGGCTAATATTCTAAATCCAGAAAAATAAAATGTGTGACATACTGAAAAAGTATGAAGGAAATGTCCTAGATTTTATAACTGAATTTATTTTGTGATTAATCTGGTCAAAGGGGTGAAAGACATGGGCCACAGAGCATCTTGTAAGTCAGATTATTTCAGGGTATTCTAAGTCATTAATTTTAGTATCTGAGAAAAGATAAATTATGTGGCAAAGAGAAACATTAGTGAGAATTCCACCTCACCTAATACATTTAAAGTCAATTAAATGGTTACTATGAATGTTTAATTAAAAATTTCACATATAAAGAAAAACACTCAAAGTACATGCTAAGTGAATGACAATGAAAATTAACGCTGGCTCTTCAACGAGATGGAAAAGGCAATCTCCAATTTCATATGGAATGGGAAAAAGCCCCGAATAAGCAAAGCACTCCTTAAGAATAGAAGAACGGTAGGAGGTATCTCACTCCCTGATTTCAAATCCTACTACACTGCCATAGTAGTCAAGACAGCATGGTACTGGTACAATGACAGACACATAGATCAATGGAATCGAATTGAGAATCCAGAGATCAACCCATCTATCTATGGTCAACTGATCTTTGACAAGGAGATGAAATCAGTGAAGTGGGGGAACGACAGCCTTTTTAACAAATGGTGTTGGCAAAATTGGAAAAATATCTGCAAAAGACTCAAGCAAGACCCACACCTCACTCCATACACAAAAACCAACTCAAGGTGGATCATGGACCTAGGACTAAAACCAAGGACTATGAAATTCATTACAGAAAAGCTAGGAACAACACTAGAAGTCCTAATCCACAACATAAACAGTCTTCCCAGTATCCTGGAAAAGCTACAACCAGGAGAAGATAACATAGATGAATGGGACCTTCTAAGACTCAAATCCCTATGCACATCCAAAAACTTCTCCAGTAGGGTAAAAAGGGAAGCCACTGACTGGGAAAAAGTATTCGGTAATAACATATCAGATAAGGGACTTATATCCAGAATTTATGAAATACTTGAGCACCACAACAAGATAAAGGTAAATAATCCAATAGAAAAATGGGCACAGGATATGAACAGACACTTCACCGAAGACGACATTCAGATGGCTAACAAACACATGAAGAAATGCTCAAAATCCCTAGCCCTAAGAGAGATGCAAATTAAAACAACTATGAGATATCATTTCACCCCAGTCAAAATAGCAAAATTTAACAGAACAGCAAGCAACAAATGCTGGCGAGGTTGTGGAGAAACTGGAACCCTGATTCACTGTTGGTGGGAGTGTAAAATGGTGCAACCCCTGTGGAAAGCAGTATGGCGCTTTCTCAAAAAGTTGCAAATAGAGATACCATTTGACCCAGCAATTCCACTACTGGGAATATACCCTGAAGAGACCATAGCTGACATCCAAGCAGATATATGCACACCCATGTTTATTGCAGCTTTGTTCACAATAGCAAGGAGTTGGAAACAACCTAAGTGCCCATCAACAAACGAATGGCTAGAGAAGCTGTGGTATATTCGCACAATGGAATACTATGCTGCATTAAAAAACAAGGAACTCATGCAATATTATTCAAAATGGTTGACTCTGGAGAACATTATGCTGAGTGAAATATCCCAGTCACAAAAGGACAAATATTACATGATGCCACTGTTGTAGAATGGGACTGTCCTTGGGGTTAGGGAGACACTGAGTAAGATGGGTTCAATAATGTATACTGCACTGAAGCAGAGGAGGGAGAGAACCGTCTAAAAGAGAGATGTAACTGGGTATTTCTGTCATCACAGGAGACTAGAGCGAGGGCTGCATGGTGGAGAGGACCTGGGGGAGGGTTTGTAAAACAATGAAAGAATCTTTTCTTTTACTTTTCCATAATTTTTGGACTCATGTACTTATAACTTGTTAGTCAAATTTGTGTCTTCTAGGTTGCAACACCCCCATGATACATCTTGAAGGATATGTACATGTACAGCCAAGCACAATCAATAAGAGTGTATCTGAATTCCAAAATCAATCTCCATAATAGTCTATGTGTTTCCTACTGCCAAAGGGGCCCTTTAGAGTAGTGAGAGAAGATCTTCACCCTGAAACCCACAGCGTCCCTTTTCAGCAGGAAGTAGCTAAGAGAATACGCCGTCCCCTTTTCCTTATGACTCAGGGTGAAGTCTCTCTCAGGGAGGAGTGATAGGGAATGGCAAAGGATACACTGACAAAGAAGATTAATCAGAACTGGCTTCGACAAGCACTGTGGCATTTGGACAAGAACAAACTGGGAGGAGGGTAGAGAGAATAGTGCAACAATGAATGAGTGGAAACCCAAAATCTCTGTAAATGTTTATGAAAATTAATAAAATATAATTATAGAAAAAAAAAAAGAAAATTAACGCTGGCAAAAACATGAAGTTGAAGACTCATCTCTGCAGATACTGTCACGTGCCAAATGCTAAATTCTTACCTAACTCTAGAGTCCCTGGATAAAGGTAAATTGATAATGAATCCGCCACCTAATCAAAAGACTAGAGTTTGTCTAGGGACAACTTTGAAGAAAGGTCTAGAGAACTTAGAAATCAGCTGCAGAAAACTCTTTGGAACACAATTCTACTCTGGCATACTTCTGACCCCAGGAGAACCATAGGATCAGTTTTATGGCATTAAGTTTTGGTCTACATCCTGCTGTTCAATTTAAGAAAACTGGTGCATAAAAAGAACAATTAAACATATAATCACGGTATTGTTTATGGTTTTCAATGGTTGGTTTTTTTTTTAAGGAAATGGATCGTTAAAATGTCCCTTTCGAGGTATCACCAAATTATGACTCAAGTCCATAATTTTTTATTAGAAGCTATCCACATGAACCATTTATACCACATAACAAAAACTAAGATCATTTACAGCCAAGTTGGAACTGACACATAGTATACCTTTCAGTGGATTTGCAGAAGCTGTAAATCACACTGGCATTTGACCACAAAGTAACAGCTAGTATTCAATGTGTACTTATATTGTAGAAGCTATTTTTCAGATAGATACATAGATAGATGATAGATAGATAGATAGTTTTGTTTTTTGAGGTTTTTTCTTTCTTTCTGTTTTTGTTGTTGTTGTTGTTTTATCCCTGAACACTTTATTTTATAGTTCTGCACAGACAGTTTTCTGGAAATATACATTCTTATTCCTATGGGCTATCGAGTCTGAACCACACCATAGCTCTATCAGGGTTTCAGAGGCAATAATCCCATGGGAGCAGATTGCCAAGAGCATTAACATTCCTTAATAAGTTTATGTAGTCAGCAATATTGGAATTATATCTATGTGTCAGATTTTACTTATAATTTTATTCAAATAAAGACATACATTCAAATTATTAACTCATTATTTCTCCACATCTTGAATATTTACATGGTTGCAAACAAGCTCTCAGCCATTTTCCATTTCCTGTCATGACTTATTTTTTTCCCCTCTTCATCTCCTCCTCTAGCAATCTCTCCCTATCTTTTCCTGTACCATATTTGCTGAATCTTCCTTCATCCAACTTCCTGCTGATATCCTCCTTGGAGCTGGCCAAGTCTACAGCACAGTGACAAGGAAGCTGAGCAGCACGAGCAATTTAGAAACTTTCCAACCATTCTCTGTTACTCAGATAAACTAGAATTCAAAGTATATCTATTTAAAGACTTTAAAAATGTGTTTTAATAATCACACATCATCTTACTACTTGGAAAAAACCTCCATTTCATACCTCTGTATATGTGATACACTATCCCCTCTATGTGATACACTGTCAAATAAATTACATCTTTCTAGGACGTTACAAATTAACTGGTATTATTTACCTTTATATTTAACTGGGATAAACAGTTGCAATGAGACTTTTCCAATTATCAAGTGAATATAGAAAATTCAACAGTGAATTTTATTTCTCAGTTAGTGGTGACACTTTATTTCATTTGACTAATGCAGACCGGGCTTCTACTCATAAATTATTCAATGAAGTGATAACAGCTTTTTCTCAAAATGTATTTGATAAATTCTTTTTTAGAGGAACAAACTACATAAACTTTCAATTGTAGGTACAGAAAAAAAAATCTTTATTTAAATATAAAAAAATACTCATCCATTTTCTGTATTTGCATTTCATCTAAGACTTCTATATGATTTTGTTAGTAATTCTGTCTCTATTTTCAGGGAAACTCTCAACAAACAATCCTGATAACAATGACTGATAAATTAAACCACCATTTTATGTAATTAAACATTTTCAAAATGGAAAAATATTAATACGTGGTGCCTTTAATGGTTTTTAAGATACTTCTTTAAAGATTAAAGATAAAAATATATTTTTATTGGTCTCTTCATATCATTTTTCTTTATTATTATATAAAATGCTTAATCAAATTATCAGGTTTTCGTTACTTTTTATAAGGATTATTGCACTGGCAACATAACTATATTCGTTTTTTTATTATCTCAAAATTATTAGCAGCTTCTTCCTGACAATATGTAAAAGATATGTAGAATGTAAACTGCTACAAGTAAATAGTTTATTTAAGTTAATGAAATATATAAATACTTTCCTTTGGGCATCTGTAGTCATACGAGTCTTGGCTTCAAACAAGGGTTTCTATGAATACAGCTAACTCTTTTGGCAGTATGAGTATCAATTCATGAATTTTTAAAAGTGTTTTATTTTCCACTCTGTCTTACCACTTTTCCCCAAGTCACAAGCATATGTGATAGCTCTCTTTCTAATACAATTACATATTCAATACTTGTGGATAAAAATTAAATTTTAAAATTCCCAAATTTAAACCTATTGCAGAGAAGTTGATTCTAATTTATGTTGCCCCCATGTGCTACAGGGTAGAACTGTGAGTCAGAGTTTCCTTGATATAATCTTTGTTGTTATGCGCTGTTGAGTCACTTGCGTAGAGCAGATCTGAAGCCTGCTCTATTCTGAGCCAACCTTATTTTCTCTGACACACTTACCCTTGTTACCGAGTCAATCCATCTCAACAAGGGTCTTTCTATCTTGTGCTGTCCCTCCACCCTCCCAAGCATAATATCCCTCTCCAAGGACTGGTCTCTCCTTGAACATACCCAAAATATGTAAGATGAAGCTTCAGAGTCCTTGCCTTCAAGGAACAGCCTGGCTCCACCCTCTCCAGGTTGAATCTGTTTGTACTCCTAGCAGTCCATGCAACACCACAGCTCAAAGACTTTGATTCTTCTTCTAATAATTCCAATTCATTTTCCAGCTCTCTGATTCATAGCAAGTAATTACAAAGACCATAGGCACACCTTAGTCTTCAGACTGATATAGTTTCTCTTCAGTACTTTGGAGAAGTCAGATTTCCCAATGCAATTACTCTTTTGATTTTTTGCCTGTTGGTACTAAGAGTTTTGATTGTGGAGCCAAGCAAACTGAAGCTGTTAACAATCTCAATCTCTTTACCATCTATCTTTATAGGCATTTCTTCCCTGTCACTGGTAGCTAGAGTCACTAGGACTTGCCGTCCATGACACCTAACAACAAGTAATGCTAAATTGATACAACCACTAATCTTAGATCAGTGACTGAGAGCAAACCAATTCTGCCACCAGGAATATTAATCCATCTGACAAACATTTTAATTGTATCTGTAAAATCCATTTCTACATTTTCTTTTTCAAAAAGAGCTTAATTTTTGCCCTACCCCAGTATGCTCAGGCTCAAGAGATAAATATTCATCCAAGCAGATGTATGCACACCCATGTTTATCCCGGCTTTGCTCACAATAGCAAGGAGTTGGGAACAACCTAAGTGCCCATCAACAAAGGAATGGATAGAGAAGCTGTGGAATAATCACACAATGGAATACTATGCTGCATTGAAAAACAGGGAACTTATACAATATTATTCAAAATGGGTGACCCTGGAGGACATTAAGCTAAGTGAAATATTTCAGTCACAAAACAACAGATACTGCATGGTGCCACTGTTGTAAAACAGGACTGACCTCGGGGTTGTAGGGAGACTGAGAAAGATGGGCTCAATAATGTACACTGAATTGAAACAGATGAGGCAGAAAACTGTTTAAAAGGGAGATGTGATTAGGTATTTTTGTCATGACAGGAGTCTAGAGAAAAGGCTGCATAGTGGAGTGGACCTGGGGGAGGGTGTGTAAAACAATGAAAGAATTTTTCTTTTACTTTTCCAAGAGGGTAGTGTAGTAGGGGGGAGGGTTGGGAGGGGAGAAAAGTGCAATGATGAATGAATGGAAATCCAAAGTCTCAGTAAATTTTCATTGAAATTAATAATAATTTTTTTTAAAAAAGAGATGAATATTGATTGGTGTAAGGCCAAATTTATGAAATCACCATATTTGGCATTTGGAGATGATTCTTACCATTGGACAAATAGGGGGACGTCATGATGGATGGATCAGGATTGAAACTGTAAACAGCTTCACTTTTGCTTAGATGTGCAATTAACACCATTGGTATAAGCAGTCAGGATATTAGGAGACAGATTACACTAGGAAAGTCTGCAGTTGGGGACCTTTCCATATTATTGAGGAGTAATGATGTCAGTTTGAGGACTAAGGTGTGTCTGATTCAAGCCAAAGCCTTTCTGATTACTTGTTATATATCTGAGAGCTGTGCGGTGAATATGGAAGACAGAAAAAGAATTGACATCTTTGTACTGTTGTGTTGGAGAGGAGCACTGAACACCCCATGGACATCCAAGAGAATGAACACATATGTCTTGGAGAGGGTGCAGCTGGAGTGCTCTTTGAAGGCATGAATGATGAGGCTTCACCTTACATACTTTGGGCATGTTGCTAGGAGGTCCTATCCCTTAAAGGGGAACATATAATGCTGGGAAGGGTGGAGGGTCAGTAAAGGAGAGGAAGACCCACAACCAGGTAGATTGCCAAGGTGACTGCTGCAATGGTATCTTGTCTGTCAGGAAGTGAGAGGATGGCAAAGGATAGAACAGGGTTCATATCTTTTGTTCAAAGGGTCACTGTGAGTCATACTCGACACAATGACACTTAAAATTCTTTATTGGAGGTACGGAGCTGTACTGTGTGTTATAGGAAGTTTACAAGCATTTCTGACCTCTGCTCACTAGCTGCCCAGTAGTATCCTTTCCTCAGTTGTGGCAACCCAATATGTCTCCAAACATTGCCAAATGTCTGTGAGGAGGCAAAAGTGCACCTAGTGGAAGAGCATTGTTAAAGCCAATCATAGCAGCTCTATTTCTATATGAAAGGATGTTTTCCAAGGGTCCTATGTGCCCAGCACTGGTCAAAAAGACATAAGAAAACATCTACTATAGGTTCTGAAGAGACTCATAAAACAACAACATCTATAACTCACTTTCTTTCCAAAAGCAGATATTGCCATGTAAAAATAGGAGGCATAGGACAATGCCAGTCATCTTGAAGGTCATCTTTAAGCTCTGAACAAAAGGGTGAGATAGTGGCAAAAATACCAGTTTAGTGTCTTAATTTCACTGAAAGATTGTTCCAAATCCAGACCAAGTGATCTGTTACCCAAATAGTCCATTTTTTTTTTCCCTCTGGGAAGAGCACAGCATTTTATTCCTCTGTCCGCATCCCTGGAAGTTAGATGGGCTCATGTTTCTTGCCATTTTCAATGAAATGTGTATCATTTGGGAGCAAAAGCCTTTGAGAGTTTTGCCCTATTAATCCATCTTGAGTGTGCTGATGTGCAAAACTTCATCTGTGTAGTATTAACTCGGTATGATCTGAGGTTTTTTTTCACTGTAGTTGTCAAATACTAGTGCAACTCTGTCTAGAATATAAGTAAAATAGATAAAAAAATTTTTTTAAGATACATTCTTTCAGGTATATTTATTTTAGGAATGTCTAAATGTTGCTGTTACATGTATTTGAATCAAATTGACCCATAGATGACCCTCCAGTAGGTTTTCGGAGACTGTATATATATATCTATTTTAATTTTTCTAGAATTAGAAACTAATAGGATTTTTAATTAAGTAAGTATTGGTTATAATCATAGACATAATAGTTAAAGATGACTATTAATTAAATAGTGAAGACTTTTAAACAACCAAAGTTCATATTTATATTGTTCTTCTTCAGCCTATCAGTTATGAAAACTCTTAATGTTTCCTTTTTTTAATGTTCTTAATGCTCCCTAGTCACTCAAGATATAAATATTGAAGTTGCCAACAACTTCATTTTGCTTGGATCCATAATCAAACCCTGGGGTAATAGCATTCAAGAGATCAAAAGACATGTTGCATTGGGCAAATCTATCATCAAGCATCTTTTTGAACTGCAAAAGAACATGATGTACTTTAAAGACTAAGTTGCAACAACCCCAAGCCATGGTATTTCCAATTGCTTCATCTTCATATGGAAGCGGGACCATGACTAATGAATACCAAAGAAGAATTGTGGTCTTTGGGTTGGGGCATTAATTAAGACTATTGAATATACTATAGGTTGCTCAGCAGACAAGCAAATCTGTAATGGAGGAAATATAGCCAGGATAACACTTAGAGACATGAATGGTGAAAATGTATCTCATGTCCTTGGAACATGTTGTCAGATGGAATTAGTCCATGGAAAAAGACTCGAAAAAGCAGACAGTAAGCAAAGGGGAGGAAGAACTTCAAAAATGGTTTACATAGTGACAAGAATAATAAGTTTTAGCATGATAAAGATCACGAAGATGGTAAAGGCGGGGGGAAGTCTGACTTGTTCATAGAATGGCTATGGGCCATATCTGACTGAATGGCAACTAACAATAATAACATCATATTCATTGAGAAATATATACAACTTCCTCTTCACTGGAAAGGTAGGATAAACATGTGAAACTATTCAGAAAGAATTGTTATTGTTTTGGTTTGATTATTTTTTCCCTGTCCAGGGAACAGAGGTTTGACAGACTATATTAGGATATAGATTTGTTATTTATAACTATGGATCTATGACATATTTTTAAATTTGTATGCGTGCATAAGTTACTTGCTCTGAAATAAGAACCATATTTAGTGTAAATAGACCTGTGGAAACAATCTTGTGGCTAAATCTGAACTTGATATAGCAAAAACATTTATTCACATATTCAATAATTCATCAAATATTTCTTGAATGCTTATCATGTACTAGGCAAGTGCTACAGTATATTTTCATCTAGACACTTCAACTAGTATTCTTTGTACCTTAATGTTTCCTCCCATAGAAAGTTAACATATTCTTTTAAGATAAGAATGGCTATTCATTGTTTAAAACTGCTATCTTAAGATAATGTTTACTACAGCAATAAATAAAACAGTGACCATTGACTTTAGAGCACTGTATATGCCTCAGTTTAAATCACAACTCTGTCTCTAAAACTTAGAACCAAGTTCTTTAACCTTACAATCTGCAATACCATCATTTCAAGGATGAAGGGAGGAGGCTATGACAATTCAATGACTTGATACATGTAAGATGGCCAGCCCAAAAGCAGATCATTAAACAAAGACTTAATCAATCAAGGTTGTTTCTCTCTTTCTCTGAGGACTCTGAAACATGTATTTCAATTTTTAGAATTTTTTATCATTTTCTGGGAGAAATAAAACACTCATTAAAGATTCATGGGATAGTCCAAACCCATATGTCACATATACTATTATTTCAGTAGTAAAAAATTATTGCCACATCTATATAATGCCAAAGTGAGTTACAAGATTACTTATTTCACTTGTCATAATTTTTATCATTTTTCCTTCTTTAAATATTTTCTCTCTTCTCCACGTAAGTCAGAACCAACTCATAGTGAACCCTTCAATGGGTTTCCCATAGCTGTAAATCAAGGATAGGAGACTGTTATCAGCTACTGGTGGATTCAACCTGCCAGAAAGGAGATGCCTTTGAGTTAGTAGCACAACTCTTTATGGACAATGCAACCAGACCTTCCTTTTTAAACATTTACGTGGACAACAAAACCAGACCTTCCTTTTTAAACATTAACATGGATGTATTACACAGAAAAAAACCCGTTGTTGTTGTTGTTATGTGCCATTGAGCTGCGACCCTATGTACAACAGCCCTAAACTCTGTTCTGTCCTGTGCCAATCACAATGCCTCCCATACACCCATCCTGTTACCCTAGTCACTGAATTAATCCACCTCATGGAGGGTCTTCCCCTCCTGCTCTGTCTGTCTACCCTACCAAGCATGATGTCCCTTTCCAAGGAAGGGTCCCTCCTTACAACATGTCCAAAGTATGTTAGACGGAGCCTCAGAATCCTTGCCTCCAAGGAGCTGCCTAGATTAACCCGCTTCAGGGAAAAAACAAAACAAACAAACAAACAAAAAAACAACAACAAAATACATACTGAAAGAAATTCTGTAATTTAGAGCCACCTGAGAAGAACTTGAAACTAACCTGTCCACAGTAAAAGAAAGTGTTAATTATTGTTATATGCTGTCCAGTTGGAACTGACTCATAGCTGACCCTTCAATAGGTTTCAGAGGCTATAAATCATACAGGGGAGACTAGCCATCTTTCTCTTGTGGAGCAGTTGGTGAACAGATCTGTTTGCTTTCGAGTTCACAGTGCAGCTCCGTAAAACTAAGCCACCAGTGAAAATAAAGCCATGGGATGACTGTAGGACATCAACTGCTCATATGCAAATTAAAATTGAAGTTGGAGTAAATAAAAACAAGCTCACAAGAACCAAAATATGACCTTATCCCAACAGAATGAAAAAAAAAAATCTTAAGAATAGTTTTGATGCATTGGACACTAATGATCAAAGACCAACAAAATTCCAACTTGAGGAATGATAGCATCTATGAAGAAAGCAAAGGACATTACAGAGAAGAAAGAAATGATTGAAAGAGATGTCAGAATAGATTCTGAAATTTGCCCTGGAATGAAAAGAAGCCAAAACAAGGGGGAAAATGCTAAGAAAGTTGAACAGAAGATGTCAAAGTGTAGTTTGAGAACACAAAGCAAAGTAATATAATGAAATGTGAAGGAAGCTGGAGTTAGAAAGCTAAAAGGGAAGAACATGCTCATAATTTCTCAAGCTGAAATAGCTGGGGGGAAAAATTCAGGCCTTGAATTGCAATACTGAAGGATTCCACAGACAAATCCTGAATGGCGTAGGAAGCATCAGCGTAAGATGGAAGGAATATGCTGCTGAGTCACTATACAGAAAGAATGTATGGACTATTGGGCCATTTCAGGAAATAGCATATGATCAAGAAGAAAAATACAAAAGGAAGAAGTTCAAGCTGCACTGAAGACATTGACTAAATAAATAAATAAACCCTCATAAATAGATGGAATAACAGTTGAGGGAATTTTGGGGGATCAAAATGCTACTCTGGATGTGCTTATCAGTCTCTGCCAAAAACATATGAAAGATAGCAACTGGGCCACTGACTGGAATAGGTCCATATTTGTTCCCATTCCCTATACAAGTGATGATTGAACAATATCATTTATGTGATATGCCAGCAAAATATCACCAAAGATTAATTTTAAATGGCTGGAAGTGTATATTGATAGGGAAGAGCTAGAAATTGAAGCAGGATTAAAATGAGGTGGTAGGATAAGAGGTATCACTATTGATATCAGGGTTTCATACTAACAGTAGAGAACACCTAAAGATATTTGTTGTTGTTGCTGTTGTTGTTGTTATGTGCCATCGAGTCGCTTGCGACTCATAGCAACCCTATGTACAACAGCCCTAAACTCCGCTCTGTCCTGTGCCAAGCGCACTGTCTCTGACACTCCCACCCGATCATCCCAGTCACTGAATCAATCCACCTCATAGAGGGCCTTCCCCTCCTGTGCTGTCCCTCCACCCTCCCAAGCATGATGTCCTTCTCCAAGGACCAGTCTCCCCTTGCAAAATGTCCAAAGTATGTCAGACAAAGCCTCAGAATCCTTGCCTCCAAGGAGAGACCCGGGTTAACCCTTTCCAGGACGAATCTGTTTGTTTTCCTAGCAGTCCATGGTATTCTCAATACTCTTCTCCAGCACCACAGCTCAAAGGCATCAATTCTCCTTCTGTCCTCCTTGGTCATTGTCCAACTCTCTGATGTATAACAAGTGATTGCAAAGACCATGGCCTATATCAGATGCACCTTAGTCTCCAGAGAGACACCATTGCTCTTAAGTACTTTGGAGAGATCCCTAACAGCAGACTTTCCCATGGCAATGCGCCTTTTGATTTCCTGGCTACTGGTGCCAAGAGTGTTGACTCTGGAGCCAAGCAAACTAAAGCTGTGAACAATCTCAATCTCTTCACCACCCATCCTGATGCTGCCAATCTACATAGTGTTTTCAGAGGCCTATTATTTCTAAAGATGTTTACTTGTGTTAAATTGACTATGCAAAGGCGTTTAACTGTGTGGATGATAATAAATTAAGTCTGACAGTGAAAAGAATAGTAATTCCAGAAAACATAATTGTGTTTATGTGAAACCTATACATAGACTATGAAGCAGTTGTCTGAACAAGGGAACACTGTATGGTTTAAAATTAGGGAGATGTGTGCCAGGGCTATATCTTCTCTCCATGCCTATTTAATCTGTATGATGATAAAATCATTCAAGAAATTGGACTATTTGAAGAAGAATGTGACATTAGAATTGAAAAAAGACTCATCAACAATTGTATTATGCAGAGGAACAACCTTGCTTGCCGAAAGTAGAGAATTTGAAACTCTTGGTGCAGAAGATCAGAGACTACAGCTTTCACTATAGTTATATTTCTTTTAACTTGGATATAAAAAAAATCAACAGCCATGATAATAACAGTGACAAAATAAAAAGATATGTTGTATTTGGGAAATCTGCAAGTCAAGGACCTCTCCAAAGTTATAAAGAACAAAGATGCAGTTTAAAGACTAAGGTTTACTCTGATCCAAGGCATTGTCTTTTCCACGACTTCCTATGCATCTGAGCATCAGAAAGTGAATAAGGATGATTGAAGAAGAATCAGTGCTTTTGGATTATGGTATTGGCAAGAGTATTGAATATACTGTGAACTGGCAAAATAACAAATCTGTCTTGAAGGAAGTACAATTAGAGTGCTCCTTAGAGGAAAAGATAGAAAAACTTTCTATCATTTACTAGGGGCGTATTTTCAGGAGGAACCAGTCTTTGGAGAAAGACATCATGTTGGGTAAGGTAAAGTGTCAGTAAAACAGATGAAGACCCTCAAGGAGATGTCTGACATGGTGATGTACACAATGGTCTTGAGCATGTCGGAGGTCATGGAGGTGGCATGGGTCACAAAGTCACTATGAGTCTTCATTGCCTTGATAGTACCTAATTATAACAAGAAGCCACCAGAGCTGCCATATTTAAATGTAGATCAAGAGCAAAAATAACAATCCAGACTAATGATATCTTTATTATTGTTTTCCAATAAATAAATGAGATTATATATGCATTGTAATACAGTCTTGGACACATAAAAGACAATAAAAATCTGTCATTTACTGTTATTATTCCATTAACAACTCCAGGGAGTTTTGGTGGTGTTGTGTATAACAAGTCATGCTGCTGATCTAAAAGGTGTCTGATTAAAATATACCAGATTATACATATTCCTGGATTAGAATCCTAGGCACAGAAAAGGCACTAAATACATGTTGCTGTTGCAGATTCTTCTTTCTCTTGTTATTGTATTATACTATTGAAGGCATGATCTAGTAGGTAAGGAGTTGCACTACCAGTCCAAACGCAGATGGTTAAATCTACCAGCTGCTCCAGGGTAGTAAAATGAGCGATCTCCTCCCATATGGTTTACAGGCTCTGAAAACCCACAGGAGGGTCAATTCCAATTCAAGGACACATAACAACAACATCATCATTATTGTTGTTGTTGTTATTATTATTTTATTTTCTACTAATAACTCTAGGACCCCTGGTGGCATAGTCCAGATTTTGGAATAGGCTGTACTGCTAATCCAAAAGCAGAGCCTCTCTGACAGTTCCAATCCAGTAATGACTTTTCAAGAGAAAGATACATATTTTTGTGTGTAATACAGTCATGGAAACCCAATGGAGTGTCAGCTAAGAGTCAGTTCCTACTTGATGGCAATGACTAGAGTTGATTATTAACAACTCTATAGAGAGTGAAACCAAGTTGATCCCTGAAGGCAAGCATTTTAAAGTTCTGTCTAACTTACTATGGGCATGCAGCTAGAAGGGACCAGTACTTGAAGGAGATCATGCTTTGAAGGGTGGAGGGACAGGGCAAGACAGGATAACCAGGAATGAGATGGATTGATACAGTAACTGGGATAATGGAGGTAGATGTGTCAGAAATAATGAGATTGACTAAGGATAGGACATGGTTCAGAGCTATGGTATCTAAGATTGATCTGAGTTACAGTAGACTTTACAACATGTAAAAACATATGAGATAAAGAGAAAGTAATTTATATATATATATATATATATATATATATATATATATACACACGCATAAATACATACATATATATGTTGTTGTGTACCATCGTGCTAACAAATAGGTAAGTGACAAGTGCTTTAACAAATGGTGCTGCCAAAATTGGACTTTCACATGAAAAAAGCTGAAACAGGAACCACATCTGACACCATACACAAAAATCAACTCAAGGTGGATCAGACACCTGAGAGTAAAGCCCAGAACCATAAAGTTCATAAGAAAAAAACTGGGATCGCGTAGGCTATGGTATAAAGAGACTGCCAAATACAGCCAGAAATGCATAATTTGAAGAGGATGGAAATTGATGAATGGAGCTTTCTAAAGATTAAATCCCTGTGCACATCAAAAACATTTTCCAACAGGCTTATAAGTAGCTAAACTTCTTTGCCCACTTTTATGGGGCTATGTTTGTTTTAATTTTCAGCATACACGATAGGCTGAAAAGAAAACCTACCGACTGGGAACAAACATTTGGCAAAACCAGCTCAGGCATGAGTCACTTAAAGAAAGTTTACAAAACACTCCTAGGCCTCCACAAGAAAAAGCCTGATAACTCAATTACAGTATGGGCAAAAAATACTTGGAAAGAATTTTCACAGAAAAAAGATATTAGAATGACCAGCAGATATATGAAGAAAAGTTCAAAATCACTGGCAATAAGAGGGATACAAAGCAAAATCACGATGAAATACCATCTAACTCCAGTATCAGTGGCAAAATTTAACAGGAAAGTAAGTAATAAATGTTGGAGAGGATGTAGCATGAAAGGAAGCCTTATTCATTGTTGATGAGATTGTAAAATGGTACAATCAGTCTGGAAGGCAGTTTGGTGCTTCTTCAAAAGCTGAACAGTTATTCCATTGCTTGGTATATGCCCCAAGAAAACAAGAACTGAGGCACAAATAGAGACTTGTACACCAATGTTTATAACAGCTCTACTCACTATTGCAATAACATGGAAACAGCCCAGATGTCCAACCACAAAAGAATGGATTGAGAAATTATTGAACATTCACACAATGGAATACTATGGAACATGCATGAGCAATGATTTTATAAATTACTGCCTAACTTGGCAGGCTGAGAGAGTATTTATGCTGAGTTAACGAACTCAGTTTCATAAAGGCAAATACTATATAAAACCATTATTGTAGAATGAGTATTAGGATCTAAGATGGGAGGGAGTTGGAAGCAGAGGGGTGAGAAAATGTGGGGGAGGATTAATCATGGAATCATACAATTTGATAGGGGGGTCATAGAAATGGGAAGGTTCTGGTATGAAAAAATGTCTTTTAATTTTGTAAATAAACTAATACAAAAATAATGTAAAAATAAAATATATATGAATAATTGTATGAAACAATGTAAGTGAAAGATTGCATAAAACAATGTATATGAGTGAAACATACTGTAAAGGCAGCATATGAAAATCAATAAAACATATTTTAAAAGTAACACATGCAAATAGTTTGTTAACATCCTTAATTTTTACTTAAAATAGATCAACATCTATAATTTTTTAACATTTATAGTTTTATCTACTAGCATTTTCCTTAAAAAGAGAGAACCAAGAAGCGAAGAGTCTAACAAAAGTTCTGGGATATATGCTGAAAGTGTGTAGAATAAAAGAAGCAAACCGTTTTCTCGAAAATAATTTGTCTTATTGTGGTTAAATCACTTCTGTGAGCTCTGTTTGCATTTCACAATAAGGAAACCAAGGAAGATGAATGTTTGGAGTGTTAAATATCACTGGGCATAATATGTATAAACCTAATGCACCAAGTTTGCAGTCTCATAAAATAAGTAGACCATAATTTCAAACAAAGACATATTAAAAGGAGGGCAATGCATATATATTCTCATAGATTGGCTTAATACTAACACAAACTATGTACAGTTAAAGCATAAACTCCATAAAACAGGCTTGCATTGTATATAACAGTCTTAATTCTTTTCCAAAAAAGTAATGGAACTTATGTACTTTCTTCCAAATCAACATGTTTCTGATTTTTTTTTCAAATTGAGCTTAATTAAGATTTAAGATATTTTCTTTTCAGCATATCATTTGGAATCATTTATGTTTTTATTTATACACCTGAATACTCTTAAAAATGAAGATTGTATTTTAACATAGAGAAGTAAGGGATATTCTGTGTACTATTTCTGTATTTATTTTCTACAAAATTGAGAGTACCAATAGCAGGCCAATATTACAGCATGTTTTAATCTCAGTTTGGTGACGGACTAAATTCTGTGTTTGATTTTGGGAAATATTAGTGATTAAACATGTCTAACTTATTGGTCAAGTTTCTAAGCTGTTAATTATCGTTTGGTTGCTATTTTATTATGGGAAAATGTTATTTTAAATATTTTCTTCACTGACCTTTAAAAAATAATGGTGATTGACTTATGCTACACTTATATTCAGACCTTAGAAGACAGAGTACTAGGGAATAAAAGAGTTAAAAGTCCACAGTGATTTTCCATAATCTCATGATATATAAAGAACATACTTTTCTTACATTTAAAATTCATCTGTTCCTTTCTGCTGAGCTGAGTATAAACCCTTCCCTTCATGATTTAGGATTACAGTCCTCAATAACTTTTACTAAATTTTGTAAAGGAAAAGTTTGAAAACCTTTAAGTTGTCCTTCAATTATTTGTAAGCAAGTATTTAAATTTTAAGTCTATTAGGACCTGGTGGTGGGCCTTTGTATTTAAAAGTCAGTTGGGCCCTGACTAAGTTTCCAATATGGAGGCTCATGTGTGAAGCAACTAAATTCTATTGGTTAGGTTCTCTTGTTTAATTGAAAGTCAGGTGTAAACAGTTACACTGGTGTTGCTTTTGGGAAGAGCATTCTTCTAATAGGTATCGCACTGTCAGTTTGATGTACTGAGGTAACTTGGGGTTTCTTTGATGCTGAACACTGTGCCACTGGTATGCCAAATTCTATAACTGTTACACATGATAGTCAGTGTTTGGTGGAGCTCTCAGATTAAGACAGGTTTGAAAGCAGGATTGGCATCCACTTCCCATACAACAATGCCTTTGGAAACGCTATGCATTTTAGAGAAATGACGATATAGAACTGGATTCAGATCTTTTGGTCATAAGGTTGCTACGAGTCATACTCAACTCAGTGGCACTTAACAACAAAAACATTTACATTTTCAATATAAATTACACATATCATTTCATTTTTAACTATTTTTGAATATATATCCTCATCTAGGTATTTCAGCTACACAAAAAGTATTTTTCATTTCTATGGAATATATAAAGAATATCATTAATTTGTAAAGTCAAGCATTATTGGAAACTGACCGGTCAACACAGAATATTTTTAAAAAGAAGAGATAATTATTTATTATAATACACATTTCAATATGCACCTCCCACAGATTACTTCTGAGTTCCAAATCAAAATAGACAAGTAAAAATAGATAAAATTGATTAGTAGATGATAAATACAAAGATATACAGAAAGACAGAGAGATGATAAAAGAAGTTGTGCATTTTTTAGTGGATGACCCTGGTTTTTCTTGATCCTCTCCTCCAGGGTCCTTCCTGAGGTTGTCTGCTTTGATTTAAGCCTGAGGCACTGCACCAGGGTTTACATTCATAATGGGTGCCAGGTGTGCTTTATTTTATGAAATGGAAAAAAAGACAATTATGAAAGAACTGAGAAATGAGATCCTGTAAAGTAAGAGTGCTTTCTTAGTAAGTCAGTGCTATTGTGTTTGTGATTGTGTGTTGTCGAGTTGGAAACAACTCATAGTTGACAACCCAGCAGGTTTTCAGAGGTAGTAATCCCATGGGAGTAGATTGCTCATTCATCGTTCTCCCAAGGAGCAGCATGTGGATTCAAAAGTTGTGTCTTTAGGATTGTAGAGCAGTTTCTTACCATTAAGCCTCAAAGCTGCTTTCAAATTCATCCCTGATTCATGGCAATATCAATGGAATAAAAGCTGTCCAATTTTGTGCCTCCTATACTAGGTTGTAGATTGGATCGGTGTGACACATGGAATCTCACTGACTAATTTTCAGAAGTATGATAGTAACTAGCAAGCTAGCACTGACATACAGGTGTTGGCAGCACATGAGGGTCACTGGCCAGGAAATGGATCACATGGACGGTATACATTCTACCACTGAACCAGACGAATTTCAAGAAAGTGTATATATAGATGTGGAGAGTATTAAAATTCTTTCCCTTATGTTTGTCAATGCTAAATCACGGCCTCAACAGTCTTCTGTGATCTCAACCTCATCAAAACATCACTGTGGATCTTTAGTGGCTTGTAGGCTAGAAGGTTACAGTCTTCAATATAGAAAACAAAAATTCCTACCAATAGGCTAATAAGCAGTATCATTATTGACAGACAAAGGATTGAGGTTGTTGACAAATTAATCTTGCTTGGATCTGCAATCAACATTCTTCACACCAGCAATCAGGAAATCAGAAGATGTGTCGTACTGGGAAAATCTGTAAGGGTCTCTCAGAACGCTAAAGAACAACATCAGTCTAGCTACTGATCCAGGCCACAGTATTCTCAATTTCTTGCTATGCATCTGAAGGCTGGGCAATGAATAAGGATGATAGTGGAAAAACTGATGCCTTTGAGTTGTGGTGCTGAAGAAGATTATTGAACATACCATGGACAAACAGAAGAACAGACATGTCTGTCCTGGAGAGGGTGACACCAAGTTGCTCCTTGGAGGCAAAGATGTTGAAGTTCTGTGTCACAAACTTTGGACTTGTCACTAGGAGGGACTAGTCCATGGAAGGATAACAAGTCATATCAGGACAAAAAGACACTAGATAAAGTGGATTGACACAGTATCTGTGGCATTGGGGGTCAGGTGCATCATAGATGGTGAGATTGGCTCAGAATAGGGCAAGGTCATTTTTCATAGGGTCACTATAGATTGTAGTCAACTCGATGGTACATAACAACCACCACGATAGCTTGCTGTGGTTGTGTGTAGCTGAGTTGGAACCAAATCATTGCTGACCCTCTGGTGGGTTTTCAAGTGCAATCAATTTCATGAGAGGAGATTGACCATCCTTCTCCTACAGAGCAGCTGGTGGTTTTGAACCATGTACATTTAGGATTGCAGTGCAACTTCTTACCATTAAGCTACTGCAGAGACTTACTTTTCTGCTTAATCCTCTTTTATATAATGAAAAGTGGTTTAAGTTGAGCTTAAGTTCTTTTTTTTAAATATAGTTTGTTTATTTTTCATTTCAATGAACATCTACAGAGATTTTGGAATTCCATTCATTCATTGTTGCACCCTTCTCCCCGCACAAACCCCTCACCCACCACCCGTTTGCTCCTCTCCTTGAAAAGCAAAAGAAAAACTCCCTCATTGGTACACAA